>NC_143052.1:102235454-102538484 GCF_052426305.1 Pelodiscus sinensis
AAAAATTAACAAGCCTCAACCAGATGTTTTCATTATTTTGTTTTTCAAAGCACAAACAAACATGTTTGACAGAGATGGGCTAGGGAAGCAGAATGTGAATCTGGATTAGGTTATAGCTACAGGTATATTATATCTGGTATGAACTGCTGTTGCAATAGGGCAGCTAACGGAATGATATGGATTTATACCAGAAAAGCACCGAATGGTTCTTGCACAGAACTGATATTTGAAGCTCAAGCTGAGCCACCTTTTGACGGCACTGAGTGCTCACAAGCTGCTCCTATGAAATTTTGTCCCCAAACAGCAGAAATGTCACTAGATCAGGTGATCCTGTAAGATTTCTATAGTGTTGGCCCACAGCTGAACATGATGCAGAAAACCGGCCCCTTGTGGTTTTATGATTAGATATTTACATAGTGTCATAGACAGGCTTGGAGCTTTACAGAGTAAAGATTAAATCAATACAAAGATATTGCAATCTAATTTATACAGCTGAAATGAGTGAATCCCTCAATACATAGAGGAGTGGAGGGGAATAAACAAACAAACAAGAGAAAGAATTGAGGAAAACTATATTTTGGGGCGGGGGGGATAAGGCTATAAGTCACTTGTGTTGCTGTATTATATGAACTTCTTGGAGGGGAGGGGAGCAATGTTCTTGCTTTTTCATTGCCAGCAACCACATCAGAAAGTGAAAAGCACTGAAAGGGAACGTGGTAGCCCAAACTTGGAACCAAACCTGTAAGCGTAGATCTGGATTCATGGACTTCAATTATAAACTTCCAGAAATATGTAGGGATTCAGATTTAAGATTCTGGATTGGACCTACCATTAGTTTTACCATTTGCTAATAGCATTAATACTTTTAGCATGTTTGTTCCAGCATTCAGATAAACAAAGATTATCCCGTATTTACCCTTGCTGTAGACAATACCAATCTGCATTCCCTCTGACTGATCTGGCCTGCAGTATCTTGGATACAATTTGTCATTCAAATTATAGACCAGGTAACCTCTGGATCTCTCTTTTAACAGCCAACTACGAATATCCTGATTGTCCTTTATAAATCTTACCCTTTAATGATTTGCAAGTACTAATTCCTAAGAACATTTTCAAAGTGGAAACTGAAAACAATTTCAAAACACATTATGCATGATTATCCTGCCTAAAATGATTCACAGACATTATAACCCCATCTCCCAGAGAACACTGTATTGCTGAGCAGCTATAAAGGTTCAAGTACCATGTTAGTGCTCTTATAAGGAAAACTCAATCCCAGCGATTACTTGTAATGGTTGTGAGAAGAAAGTATCATTTACTACAGCAGTCTCCAGCTACAATTCTTATTGAGGTTGTATTAAAAAAAACTAAATTAAAATCAATTTCTTATTTTTTGGCACAAGTTCTATTCTCATTTTTTCCCTCTCCTGCTGTAACTATAAATGTAGGAGAAAGATGCTGTAGTTCAAGGATGAAGACTGTATTCATTAACAGTACCAAATAAAAAAATAAGTCTGAAGCACTCATCTTAATCAAGTCTATATTAAGTGGAAAAATATGAAGTCATTACTGCCTGCCTAGTGATTACATGGATAAGAATAAAAAGTACCCCCAGCCCTGCAGGAAAATAACACTTAGTTCGTTATACTTGGTTGCCTATTATAAAGCGGACGCTGACAGTGAGCTTCAATGCAGTTTGAAGCCACAGTCACTCTTCAACAAACAGCAGCACAAAATTACCAATCAGCAGTTCAAAACCACCATGAAGAGGGCAAGAGGAGAAGGGGGAGGGGAGACCTAAAATAATCCTTTCAGCAACATTCAAGAGAGATTTCCTTGAAGATGTGGTATATATCATCAAAGGGAAACAAGCATTCAAAATACATAGTGCTTGGGTTCAGTTCATATAGGGTGAAACCCTCTTTGCTTGCATACACACCAAGAATCAGGCCTGACATGAGAGAGGTGTAGGAGCACTCAGAAAATGAAATCTAGCCACCGACCTGGGCACAGGACATGGCTCTTTAGAGCAGCCTTGTCTGCAGCGATGAGTCCAGCCTTTAGCTTCCTCTGCACCATTCATGTGGAGTACCAGGGTGATGGTATTGGTGGAAATGCAGCTCCAGGGGCTTTACCCTAGCCTTGGCTCACTAACTAAGCCTATGCCCAAAGTAATACTGGAGGCGTGTCGTCTTATGAGAGCCCAATACAAAACTTAAAAAATTTACAATTAAAATAATTATGGCACCTAGCACAGTGGAGTCCTAGCCTACAACTGGAGCACAAATTTAATTATGAGCTCAACTGTAAAAAAGGTAGATGTTTTTAATATATTATAATTACCTATAACCACAAATACTGATAGGAAAGGGTCCAAAAATAAGACAGAAAAACTGATTTAGTCTAAATAAGAAATGCCTGCTAATGTAACTCAAGAACAGTGTTCAAATCAGGGCTGGTAAACAAGAAAATAGGAGTCCAAAATTAATAAACCAAGCTGGCTTGTCAAATACTAGGCTATAATGTGTGGATTGACTATTCCATCATCCCCTATTAGGATCCTGACAGACAGCAACTTTGGTGGCCAAACAGAGAAAAAACAGAGAGGGGGAAAGAACAGATGGAAGTAACTTCACCATCATGGCTGCCAGCCCAACCATCTTCTGAGACTAGGTCATCCTAATCCTCAGAGATGTTCAGATCAAATTAGGGATATGAATTGGTACCTGCTTACCCGGTAGGCATCACCCTTATGGGGTAACAGTTAATCGTTAGCCAGGAGCAGCCAGATCCAGCCCCACAAGGCTAGAAGTGACAGCTCTTACAAGGAAAACTAATTAAACAGAATTTTACATCCCTAGAGCAAATCAGGTCAGAGAAAGGCCAGAGATAACACTGCCACCTGTACCAGCTTGAACTGAATCCCAAACACCACCTAAGATGAAACAGGGTCTTACTATAATAAAACAGCTGTAACAACAACAGCTCCAGCCCATTTCAACTGACTATCTCTTTTCCCCAAAGGACAGATATTGCCATCTAAGAAGCTGTCAAAAGTTTCTCTCATTCTAAGACTCTCTCTAGCTAAAGGGAAAGGGAACAAAGGATACTGTGACCAAGAGAACACCTCACTAAATACTTTACGTCTTAATTGTTTTTTCTTATTTTTGGTATCTTTAATAAAAGGTTAAAAACATAATGGTGTGTTTGCCAGGGATCTAACAAGGCTAAGGCCACTGTACACTACATTCCGGACCCTGTGTAGCGCTGTTTAATGTTGGACCGGGACTGGGTTATGTTAACATCTTTGACCCATATAGTCCATCTAAATTAATACAACAGTAGCACCAACTGCTATAATAATATCAATAATAACATAATAATAATAATAAAACATATCACTTGAAGCTACATTGCCAGTGCCCCTAAAATAATGATGAGATCTGTCCTCAAACCACTCTTGTCACTACAATGAGTAATTCATCTCAGCCTCTCCCTGGACACCAAAGAAAAGAAAGAACAGGCTTTGCATTCTATCAGGAAGGATTAACAAAGGCAGGCAGAGGGAGAACCACACCAAGAAACCTTCCTGTACAGCACGGAGTTCCAGTTGACAGGAACCCCTCCCTGAATACATCTTCAGCAGCATGGCATGATCAGAGAGATGTGGGTAAATACAAAAGTTACTTCTTCATATACTTTGGATTCAAAGTCCAAGACAGAGGGGAAATACAGTCTGGAAAATGCTGACGTCATACACACAACACTTTGGCCTTTCCTATGCTGGCATCATCAGCGTGGAAACATGTGGCTACGTGCATACTAATATGCTGCAGTGAAAGGCAAGCTGCATTCATGCTCTCTGCAGTGTGTAGGTACATGTACAGGGTGTATGGCCTGCGCTGTGCAGGGGGTCAGACTAGATGATCATAATGGTCCCTTCTGACCTTAAAGTCTATAAGTCTATGTGGCAGGTAGTGAAAGGCTCTGGCAGGGGGAAGCATCATGGAAGAAGCAGGTAGCTGTTGGAGCCTCCCTTTCTCCTCCCTCCTTCCCTCCCCCCGGACATCACCCCATCCACAGCCTTCCTGCTGGAGTCTTTCACTGACTCTGGATGGGGTGAGAAAGGCTCTGGCAGCTCCCTGCAGTGGGGAAAGGCTCTGGCAGTGGGGAGTTCCCCCATCTATACTGCTATGTTTAAGCAATATAGATGCCCTGCTCCCGGTGGCCCAAAAAAGCTCAGGTGGAAGAAGGCAGCAGGGGAAGGCTCCATCAGCTCCCCACTGCCAGTGCCTTTCACCGCTGCTACCCTGCTGCTGGAACCATTTGCTAGCATGTATAAAGTTATTTGCTGCAGTGTGGGGTAGACTGGCTTTTACTACAGTGCATTGCTACTCTTACTCTACATGCTATTGCAATTGTAGACAAAGTCTTACAGTGAGATTTTGTTAGCTGCCATAGCTACCACTGCCTTTGTGACATGCTGGGTTAACGTCTTAAGATTTTGCCTGTGTCGGGCTTGCCTCCTGGTTTTGGTGATGTGTGAAAAATACACTTGGTGACTTTGTCCCGTTCAAGTGCATCAGAAAACCACTGCAAGACTAGCAGCCTCAGTTCCGCACACCTGGGACTGGAATAGCAGGAATGTTTTATGTCAGGATTGTGCTACATTAGCAAAGCTTTGTATACTTAAAAGCCAATGCTTCCGTCTCCCAATTTCATCAGCATATCATTTAGGAAAAAATAAGTCAAAGCAATTTTTTTTTTTTTTTACATTTTAAATTCTGCACTAGCAAATAGAAACTTTTAATAAAGTAGAAAAGTACCTTGGTTTGAGTAATTTTCTAAATTATAAACAGAAACGCTCTCTTAAAAGCTTTAAAACAACCTCTGTACAGGGAACAAGAAAAAGGCATCTATTATTTAGAAAGCGCTTTTGACCCTCTGCAACTATTATTTACACATACAAAAGTCACATTTAAATAATCTCAAATTACCTGTCTTACATATATACAATTCAATATTATTTATTTTTATGCAGAAATATTTTATTATTATTCATCACAAAACATTTCACGAAGTCTGTGTCTATACTATATAGCTTTAAGCAACATGGCTGTGTCACTACAGCTGTATCACTAAAAGTCGGTCAGGGTAGCCACTTTTTGGCATCCTTTTTTGCTGACAAAGTACTTCCACCTCAATGAGTGGCATTAGCTCTGTCAGCAGAAGAGCACTCCTGCACTCAGAGTATTGTTCAGTTGCCAGTATAGACCCAGCTTGAGAATCCAGTGAGAGCTAGGAAGAAAATAGACTTTTCGGGTGAAATTCCATGAAAAGAAATAGGTGAGAGGGAAACAGTCCATTTCAGATAGATGTTGAGGAGTATGGAGTTTGTCTACATAGGAACATGCAGGATAATTAATCCTCCCAAAATTAACTAAAGGTCTGAATTTGAAACAGATTAGTTAAACTGTATTAAACTGCTGCAAGAGTGCTTTGGAAGTGAATTAAGCTAAACAAAATTCGTTCTGAATGAGGGTATTCACACAGAGGTTTAATATGGTTTAACCATCTGCTTCAAATTCACTGTTTTAGTTAATTTGGATTAATTTTCCTGCATGTCCCTGTGTAGACATCTCCTAAGTAAAAGGCATCCTAAATCATAAGCGATGATAGATGGAAGAAGGTGGACAGCAGACAAAGTGAAAGGTGGGGATATAAGCCTTCAAGACTGGAAATGCATGATGAGCAAGCAGGAGAACAGGTAGATAAAAAGCTCAGAAGTAAACGGAAGGGTATTTTCAATCTGATTCAGCCATACAACAAGCCAGTGATAATGACAAAGGGTATAGGAAGCATGGTCTTATGGGCAAGGCACTGGAACTTAGGAGTCCTGGATTCATTCCCTTTTCTGCCATGTATTTCCTATGTGAGACTGAGTAAATCATTTAATCTGTGTCATTTATCTGACGTGTGGTCAAATTTGCATTCCTTTAGTTTTATTCAGCAGTTCTCTCTAAAGCTAATATTCATGCAACACTCAGCATCAGATCTGAAGCTTCTTTTTCAGGAAAAGCCCATCAAAATCCATGTGAGCTTTGGCCTGCTTGAAGATTGTAGGATGTGTCCTCACAAGTGCTGAAGTTACACTTCATGGTAATGTCTTTCTACCAAACTTACCATTCTGTTGGTGAAGTTGCTGAAGTCCTTCACTAAGATATGTTTGATCATCTCTGGCTCAGACACCAACACGTACATTCGGCGACCCATGTAGTATCTATAAAGGAGATGGAAAACCCATTTTAGCAGATATTGCCAGCCAGAGAAAAGCCACCTTCCCTAAGAGGCCTCTGTTGGCTGAAATGCATTTTGTGTACATAAATCATATTAGCTTTCCATTCTCTTTGGCAGTTCTGTATCTTTCCACCCTCTGAAACATTTAAAAAGATTAAGCTGTCAAATCCATTGGTATGTAAAGGAACCAATTTAAATTCAAAAGAAAGAATTACTAGAACCATTGTCCAATCTATATTTAATGCCTTTCCACTAGGCTGTATCTTCACTGAACATTTCTACTTTCTATTTTCAGAAATTTGCCCTCTGTTGAGTGGCAATGGTGCCATTCCACTGCTATAGACCAGCCCAGATGTGTTTTTATTACCACAACAGACATATGACAGAGGAAGGCAATATTGCTTCCAAGTAAGAACAAGACCTTCCTGTCTTCTCTTTGCTGTGGATATGGGGAGGGAGCTATCATTTCTGACTCAGATCCAATGGTTCCTGCTGACTTCTCAGAGAGTGAATTGAGGTATTCTTTATACAGGCCTGTTTCTACATCATCTGTGTTAGTGTAACCAGAACCAAAAGATAAATACGTTTGTAACATTCATACTTTTCTTTGGAACCCTGGCACTTGCATTCACAAAGAATGTCTGTGGCTTTACTTGGTACAGAATTTCAGAGCAAGCTTCACTCAGGATAGAAGTACTGAGAATCTCACAATGAAAGGCTCATCTTACCATGTTAGAACCTTGAGAGATACAAACAAGTGTCTGAATTCTTTTCCACAGCGACACAATGAACTTCTCCAATTCTGCCCACCCCCCAGTTTGAAGTGTCTGAAGAAATACCAAAGAACAAATGGCTATGAAGACTGAGCTCCCTTTTCATTCCTTCCCAGATGTGATTTTTTTCCAGCTAAAAGGATAGGCACACTGGCAAGGTAGTAGCTGGTAATTGTGTTGTCTATACTGTTTTAATGGAGAGGAGACTTTGGTCTCCTGAGATGCAATTCTAGAATTTTTCACAAAGTTCATAGTTACTTGAACACACCACAAACCTGAATCGTAGTATGTTTGTTTGAACCTATCTGTGCTGGCTAGCGATGCTTGTAACAGAGTCCCCATTTCTGGGGCAGTCCTCTTGAACTGACTCATTATTTGAAATCACAGCTGTCATTAGCAACTGCCAATGACGTTTCCAGCCATTCTCTCTTATTGTTTGTAATGATGAATCCAGTTATAAACAAGGGAGGGGTGTAGGCGGGAATGGATGTAGAAAATCCACTGATGTACCCAGGGATTAAAATACTAAAAGGCTAAAATTGCTTTTATGCAAAGATCACAGCTGCCTTTCTGCTCTCAGCCTACTTTCAAGAACAACAGTTGTTAAGGGAGGATCACTGTATAATTGCTTTCTTTCACCCCAAAACATAACTGCTCCCTGGATGGCTCCTTTCTGTTTCCCCCATCTCTGTGTGTATTAGTACACTCTTCCTAACTTTTTATAGGAACTAAAAACCTGAGAATATGGGAAAGCATTTTGGAAAAACACAGTTCCGAGCGTCACAGTAATAATCTGCTCATTCTCATCATCTATGAAAGAAAAGAAAAGAAAAGAAAAGAAAAGAAAAGAAAAGAAAAGAAAAGAAAAGAAAAGAAAAGAAAAGAAAAGAAAAGAAAAGAAAAGAAAAGAAAAGAAAAGAAAAGAAAAGAAAAGAAAAGGGATGAAGGGACCTGAAGGTCAAAGATGAGTTTTCCAACTTGGCAGATTTAGGGCCTGATTCTGCAAAAACACTGACAAGTCTTAACATTAAGGATGAGTTAAAATCAAGCATGTGCTTAATTCTTTATAGGATCAGGACTTTGTCCTCAAAACCAAGAGGATATTTCCCTAGCTGCATTTGTTTTTAAATACCCTATTATGTTAAAAACTTCTAAACAATAATCCAGTATTTCCAAACAAACAACAGTACAGTATTAACTCTGCCATATAGCTTTATATTAACTTAGTATTATTACATAAGGATAGTTAACTTAGGTTTTTTGTTACCAGAAAATATGCATGTTCTTGTCATATTTTTCTAAATAACAGTTTGAGAGAACACTAACTCCTGGGTTCATGGCTATTTGAGGATAGCTCCTTTTGCCTCCTGGTTAACGTTACTCTTGCGTGGTACTTCTGTTTATTTGCCACATTCAGCTTTTCATAATCTCCTCTGTTTAAATGAGAGCCTCCCAATGTAAGTAAAAATCCATCATTTTTAGACCAGCTACATAAAAACAAAGATCTATTACTTGTTGTGGTACAGAGGCCAACTATCCTCATTTATCACAGCTTGTGACAGGAGTGTGTGCTTTCTCCATTGGAGGAATGGTACTGTTGCTATAGGAAGCACAAGGATATGAGTTATAGGGCCCTCTGAGGAGTTACTACTGTAAGAAGTTATCCAACAGCTGTTCAACAGAGAACACAGATTGACCACTCACAAGAGTTAACAGAGAAGCCAGGCAACCTTTCAGTGTGTCTCCCAAATAGCATGAAGTTCAAGGGAAGTGAATCAATATATTAAGCAAAGAAGTTAATCTGTTCCCAGAGCATTTTAATAGCTAAAGAGACTGCCTGGTGCCCACAGACACATTCAAACACAAAAACTCTTTTATGGCTCTTATTTCTTGCTGCAGTTTGGTCTGTAAGAATGAATGAACAAACACATTGCAGTTAAAGTATATGGATTATTTTGCCTCTCGTTCCAGTTCAATCCAGGATGATCATGACTTGCCAGTTTGCAACCAATAGTTTATTCAGCAAACTGAGCTCTTCTTTCCTCCTCAGAAATCATCTGCAAACAACTTGGAATTTTTAGAGAGTTTTGCTTGCAACCCTTCCCTTGTTTACTTCAGTGCTAGGGCCAAAGGTATCTCACAGACGCTTCCTACACTCCCTATTGTGGTAGTGAAGCAAGTTTCAACAAGGAAGTTGCAGATGTGGCTGCTGAGAGGCATCAAGCCCAGCACAGAGGCAGCTGGCTCCAGTTTTGCAACACGGTAGGGGTGATGAGTTGAAAGGTGTAGGTAAAAGATGGAAAGTCATAAGGAGAGCAGATGAATGGAGGGGATGAAGTAGGGAGGGGAGGTAGAGGTGGGAATAGCTATCCCAAATGCACATGAGACATGTTTGTGTAAATGACAAATATCATCATTAATATCATTATATCACCTTTCATAAGAGGTACTTTATTGGCACAAAGTACTTTACAAAGAGCTGTATTATGAGACCCAAATTATAGGTGGGAAAATTGAGGCACAGACATTTAATTAGTGCTCCAGGCACCTTGTGAGTCAGTGACAGAGCGGGGCCCAGGTATCCTGACTGCAGTCCCCCACTCTAGTCATTAGATCAGGGCTGTCTACTCAGGGTACAGTCTGGCCTTCCTCTCACCTTTTAATCACACAATGACAAAACCTTCCAAGTACAGCACCCCGCCCAGGAGGAACCCCTCCTCCACCAGCTGCCAGAACTCTTGTGCTGCCCACCCTGCTTCCTTCTCTCCGGCACGGTCAAAACAGTTGGCAGCTACTGAGATAAAAAAATCTGGCACTCCCTGTGCAGTAGCCTATATGTAACAAGTTAGGGACCTCAGTCCAACTCTTAGTGAATAGGTGTCTCTCCATCATTAAAACCACCTCCCCATTTGCCTACCCTTTGAGGGCAGTCTCAGAACAGAGAGCAAGGATTGAATCAGAATGCAGAGACTTGGCGACCTTTTCACCAGAAGGGGGTTCTATGGGTCAGAGATGGAGATGAAGGGAACGGGTTGAGGTAAATTTTTTAACAACTCCTCTCTGTGCTATACTTGTTCTATAGAGAAAGGACTTCATTTTCCAGGGTTATCGATCCTATACCTTTCCACAGCAGGGAAGGGCTGATCCTGGCTCCTTCAGGAGCATCATTACAGTCATCAACCAGATCGAGGTCCCTTCTGAATCACCTTGCCATGCCATCACCTCTTCCCTGCATGTGTTGACTTCAGACTGATATTAGAACTCGGATTTTGATTTTCACTCCGAACTCTCTTTAAAGCATCAGCCTCGGTGCTCACTGGAGGACAAATATTGGTCGCACCTACTGCCATCAATACTGCATCCAAAGTGACCATTCTGGTTCTATTGGATGGTCTCCTATTATCCCTAACAGCCTCATGCGAACTAATAGCTCCTAAGCCATTAGCCGACATGCACACTCTTAGGAAGATGGCCATTCAAATGTGGCCTGACTTCACAGGATGAGTGGAATGGGCACATGAAACATCATGGATAAAGGGGTGCCTTTTGCACAACATCAGTGTGGGAAACACCTGCACTCCAATCATTCCGATTATTGCAGGCCCATCAACTCTCAGAGGGCTTTGATCTCTCTGTCCCATGCACTTCAGGCACATTACGTTTCTCGTTAAGAAAATAAAATGCTGCTGGGCAATAAACAACAAGGCTGTTTTCTAGGCTGTAGTCTAGTAAAGCAGGCAAAGATCATGTGGAAAGCCAAACAAAACAAGAAAATATTACATCTCTCTTTCCCTTGGGGAGAGCAAAGAACAGACTGAGGAGAACAAATAAAATAGAAAAAAGGGGAAGTAAGCAAGCCTACAGAAGAAAAGTGTATTTTCTTAATAGCTATTTCTCCAAGAGAGAAAACTGCCTAGATCATTCCTCCTCTGCTCATTCACAGCAAGCTGAGAAATATGGGAAAGAAAAGTATGTTTACTCATTTAATATTAGGCTGCAGGTCTATACAGCTAGTTTAATTATTTCAGAGTTCAGCAAATTGATTTGTCATGATTCTTGCCCTCATCCAACTCCTGTGAGAAGCCCAGAGCCTGTCGGACTAAACGGGAAGTGCCTAACAGCTGCACAACCCAGATGCAGTCTTCACAGAGACAGCTGCTGCTCTGGACTGAGAGGAAAAAATAAAAGAGGGGGAAGAGTGAGAAGTCTTGCCGATCTGTCCCACCATTTGCAGCATACACGCACCAAGAGGCCTCAAAAATGAGTGGGGTAGCATGCTAGGTGCTGTGTATAAAGCATAGGAAGAGACTATCCTTGTGCTGAAGAGCTTACAGTCTTAAGAAACAAGACAAAAGGGTGGAGGAAAGGTTAGTATTATCTATTTTACTCATGGGGAATCCAGGCACAGACAAAGCAGAAGACTTTAGTACAGTGGTGGGCAACCTCTGGCCCAGGGCCCACAGGCAGCCCATTGGGGTTCAATGTGTGGCCCACAACACATTTTGTTTACCATTGGTTTTTGTCTGCATGGGGTTTTTCCTACCGGTATTACAAAAAGTGACACACACTTAAAGCAAGGGTACGTGAATGAGGTGTGTGCTGATTGCACACAACACTGTGAGAGCCACATGCTCCTTCTGCATCCAATCAAAGAGCTGCTGTGGTTCACTCGGCACACCCCGAAAATTCGAGGTACGCAAGTGCAGTTAGCAAAACTACCCTCTCCCGGGAAACCATCTTGGTTACAACAATCTTGCATCTGATGAAGGAGGCCCACTCACTAGCCTAAGTCGCTGCACACTGCTTTTGCAGTTAAGCACCTACATTCTATTGACTTTCAATGGGAGTTGGGCACCTAATGACCTTTTTTTTTTCTTTTAAAAATCTCCACCTAACACACATGCTCAAGATCACACAGGAAGCCTGTGGTAGAGCCAGGATTTGAATCCAGGTCTGTGTCCCAATCTAGGGCATTAACACATGTTCTCACCCATTTACAAAGTTCTGAACTTAAGTCAAACAGTTCAAAAGCCACGATTCCTTGTGTTAGAGTTCAAAAATGCATACCACTAGTTAGGATAAAGCTACACACTGCACACTCCTTACCGGGGCATGTACAGTTCATATGTTGCCCTCCCCTCCCCAAGAATATGTATAATAGCTATGTTGATGGTGAGACACTGCTTGAGAGAGTAAAGTCAGGCCTAAACCCTGTGAGTACATACCCTGCATGTGTGTCTACACACTCAAGCAATGCCTCTTATCTACACTGCTACTTTTAGCAGTATAGTCCCAAGCAGCTAAGAAAGGCGCTGGCAGAGGGGGGGTACAGTGGTGAAAGTCTCTGGCAGAGAGAGAGACAGCAGGGAAAGACTCCAGAAGCTCTGTCACAGCATCTTTCACTGCTATGTGCAGCTACACATCACAGTGTGGGTGCAGCCTACTTTTCATTGTAGCGCGTAGCTATGCCTAGCCAATGTGCCATCACCAGTGGTAAGCAGTATAAGCGTGGCATAAAAAAGCCTTATGAAAAACAGGTGAACTTATTGAATGAGGCATCGAGAACATTGGTTGGCATCAGGCACAAGGAAAGGAAACTTCCAACACAGCTCTGCCAATACACCCACGTCTTGGCCTCTACACTAGGCATTGATTTTCTCTTTCCACTTCCTCCCACACACACCCCTCCCCGGTGTTCCTTCCCAGTCGTCCAGTTACACAAAGGTCTCCCAGCCCTAAGAAGAAATCCAAAAAGTGAATGTAAAGTTGTAAGAAACAACCCTGCCACCATGACTCCCATAGAAGATTAAATTGTCCTTTTTCATGAGCTACGTTTCTTTTCACAAAGGGTGTAAAGCCTCCACCAAACCCAAAAAACCCTACAAATGTCACTTCTCACTACTTAAATGTCATATAATGAGAGGTATGCACTGTTCTTGTAGCCATGTTGGTCCCGGGATATTAGTAAGACAAGGTGAGTGATGAAATGGCTTTTATTGGACCAACTTCGGTTGGTGAAAGAGACATGCTTTTGAGCTACACAGAGCTCTTCTTCAAAGCTGGGAGAGGTATTCCCAGTGTCAGTGCTAAGTACCAACACTGAACAGATAAAACACGTGTAAACTACTAATGCTAGATTAAGGGACCATTCAAGGAGAAGTGGTCTCCTTTGACCCCTGTAGTCATAGGACTAAAAGGGGGGTTATGAGTCAGAGATTGCTCTAGCAAGCCATGAATCCAGCGTCTCTGTTCAGTCCATGATTTTTAGTGTCTAGCAAAGTCTTCTGAAAGTGAAAGGTTAGGTCAGATATAGAGTGAGTACTTTGTGGAAAAAGTATGTAACCACAGATGACTGTGTTTTTGACTTATCTTTTTTTTCCCCCTGTGCAAGTTCATTCAAGAGCAGCGGTGGGCAATAATTTTTGACCGGGGGCCACTTCAGAAATTTTTTTAAGTGGTCCCAGGCTACCCCAGAAGGAGCAGGGCCTCAGGCTGAAGCAGCGAGGCCAGGACACTTTCGTGCTTCCCCACCCACGGACACTGATTGGTCTAGAAGTGGGGGTGCATGCAAAGTCTTTGCTCCCCCCAGAGAGAATCGCCAGCTGTTCTGAACAGCTGACAGTTCCCGCTAAGTACATGTGCTCCTGGCAGTGGGAGGAGACTTTGTGTGCTCCCCCCTGCTGTCTACAGGTCAATCAGGGCCTGAGGAAAGGAAACACATGAAGTCTCTTGCTCCCTGCCCCTGCTCTGCAAGGAAGTGCAGTGCTTAGAGTCAACTGCCAGCTGAGCAGCAACTGGCAGTTGGCTTTAAGAGCTGAGCCCCTTGAAGGGCGGGAGGAAACTTCACGTGCTCCCCTCGCTCCCAAGCCCTGATTGATCTAGGGGCGGGGCAAGTGGCAGTACCTCCGTGGGCTGGATCAACTTGCTTGGCTGGCTGGATTCAGCTCACGGAGGCCCTTTTGCCCACCCCTGTTCAAGAGTATAGTGGTTGTTTGGTTTCACCCACATAATTGTTACTGGGGCATCTACAGCAGAGGGTGATATACACGGCATGTATAGGACCCATGGATTTTGAAAGGTATTTGATGAGGAACATGGATCATTGTAGCTGTGGAGATGTGTGTGAAGGTTTTGCATCCGTTGTTCTGGCAGGGTCTGGTGCCAATGTGAGTTAGTGTGTCCTTCTCTGTGGGGGATCTTGTTTCAGATTATGATCTTGGAGAGACTGGGGGAGGGAGGTGCTTGAAGGTCAGAAGACAAGGCTCAGGAAAGATTTCTTTCAAGAAAAAGTCTCCATCAAACACGAGGTTTAGTTGTTTGATGAAGCCCATATGAGATTCAGGCAGGTGATGAATAGGGGTGTGTGGTTGGAGAGGAGTTTATTTCAATATTGAAGCAGATTTCCTTGCAGTATTTGAGGGTCCCATTCCATGATGCGATTTCCTCTGGTGGAGTGTCATGGTTTGGGGATAACAGTTCTGAGTGTGTTAAGATGTGCATCCTGGACTTTCTCCTTGTAGCCAGAGCTGGTCTTAGTGACACATTTTCCCTGGCGTTTTTTGGTTTGGGGTTTTTTTTTTTGTTTGACAAATTTTTGTCCAGTATTTTTTCTGAAACCATCTGGCAACCGTACGGGCGAGCTGGGTGTGTCACCCGGGGCTGACAATTGGTTAGGACCAGCCCAGCTTGTAGCATATTCTGTGGTATCAGAGTGCCTGGCTGGAGAGAGCAGATTTCTTGGTGTGGTTGGGGTTGTTGCTGGATCTATGAAGGCAGATATAATAATCAATTCATTTCTTGTTTAGTGTTGTGTGTAGGCTTCCACTGTTAAAGATGATGGTGGTGTCCAGGAAGTCAATGCTAGTGTGGAAGTACTCCAGAGAGAGTTTAATGGACAGGCAGTCATTGTTGAAGTTATAGCAGAAATCTATGAGGGAGTTTACATCATCTGTCCAGAGAATGAAAATATCATCAGTGCATCTCAGTTATATGATTGGCTTCATGGTGCATTTGTCCAGAAAGCCATCCTAGTTTCCATGGGTTTTCACATGGTTTGGACAAAAGGTTTGTTGTTGAATGTAAAAATCATTGCAGAGGACACTGATACCTTTTCTAGACCTGAAAAAGTGCTCTGTGTAGCTTGCAAGCTTGTGTCTTTCACCAGCATATCATAGATATTACCTCACCCACCTTGTCTCATGTAATGAGATGCACACTCGTACATGCTTAATGCACCTGTTCATATTTCTAGGCACTAATCAATTTTGTCCATGCACTCCAGATTGCAAATGTTATCTTTTGCCATACAAAGAACATCTGTGACATTTCAAACTTGGATCTTGCCAGATGAGCCTAATTTCCTGAGCTGCTTTAAAAATATTGAAAAGGAAGAAAGGTCTGGAGTTACTTAGATTCTGCCTACTGTTAAATAATAACTCCTCTTAAAATAGCACCATCCTGTCAGGTCCCAGGATCAGACTCTTTTGCTTTAACAGTAACATTTCCGTGGGTGATTAATAAGGAGAGGAAGATGCTTGCTGGGAACATTCCACGTGGGAGGGTATGATGGTGCTTTTCAGGACTTTTACCCAGATGTGTAAGTTAGAGTTACTCCTATGCATCTGTAAATTGGGCTGGGTCTTAACTAACAATAGAGGCCACATCCACTACCTGGTGCCCTTCCTTCCACATCCTTTTATCCCAGCACATGCTGGGACAAATTCTACAACTGGACCTTCTAGGACTATGTTAACTCATCTGTAAAATGAGATGAGCAACATTTACCTACATACGGGGAATGTTGAAGATTAATTTAGTTAATGGATGCAAAGTGCAATGGAGAGGAAAAGTAGTGTAATGTATTATAATTGCTTATAACTACATTATATGCTGAGTATTTGGTGGTCCATGCAAAATTAGTTGCAGTGTTAGTCCAAGTGGAGAAAAATTCTATACATTCACATAAATACCACCAAAACTGGCACCACAGTAATGTCTGTCTCAAGAGAGAGGCTCAGAAATGAATGAGCATGGAAACTGGCCTATTTCTATCTCAACTTTAGAGGTGGGTTGGCATGATGTAGGGAAGCAAGCAATGCTCATATTGAACTTATTCTGAAGTTGGAGGACTTCGTTGTCTAGAACGGTTTTGGTTTATTTTTGTACTAATGGGCTAAAATGGTTATCGTGTGTGTGAGAGAGAGAAAGACAGAGAGAGAGAGCCCAACTGTTTATTAGCTGCATCAGTTTTCTATTTTATTAATGCAAAATGAAAACTATTCACAGGACTATGCTTTATATTACTGCTTCTGCTTAGTAAAGCTGAAAATGAAAGATTGGCAGAAGTGACTTTCTAAACATTTTCCATCGTGTTTCCCATCAAGCTTGGTTGAATTTGTTTGTGTTTTATTACCCATATTCCTGCAACCTTTTCACTGTTTGTTTTGTCTGCACTTGCTAACACCGACTTCCATGTGATGATGTGTCAGATCTTTCCCTGTGTGTTTCAACATGCACACCGGGACCAGCTTTTTCGTGAAATTGTAACCGACTAAATGAGAAGAACTGCCTCGTTCAAGTCTGGCCTCCTTGCACATGAAAAATCTAAACCCAAAATATTCCATTTCCATATGACAGAGGAAAAACAGAATGTTAGGTAACTATTCTCAAGACCTACTGGAAGAAAGCCACAGCTGGGAGATTTCGGAGGGGGGGGGGGAGGGAAATGACTTGATCTGTCTACTATTGGATTCTTCAAGTTTGTTTGCTGCCATTCAGATTGTGTTCATTTGTCTAGATTTGGATGAGTGTTTCTCATATTTGACAATGTTATCTACTGTTATCAGTAATGTTAAGAAAGGTGCAAGATGGCTTCGGAAGATAACAATAATGTTAAACAGGATAAACATATCCAGCTTTTTTTTTTCTTGTTTAATGGTGAGGGGGGGGAAGGATCTGCTTAGGGTGTATCATTATTACTAGTCTGACACTATGTGCAGCTAGACTCAAAAAACAAGTAAACAATTTCAGTGGAAAAACAAAAAGCAAGACAGATTACAGTGACAGGGCGATAGCCATTTAATATGGGATAAACGGAGGCAAGCAATGTAACAACTACAGGAAAATTGTTAATAATGGGATGTCAAAGAAGAAAAGGGTGGATGCACACAAAGCAGAGTTGTTTTGCCTGTTCTCTATTCTGGAGCATTTTGTTACACTAGGTCAGAACAAAAAGCAGTAGAGCTAGGGATGCTACTCTGCAGTCCAGAATGCTTGAGAGTGACAATGTGTGTGCATGCATTCAGGATAGAGGGCAACGTCTATTAGTGTGAAGTTATTCTGGGGCAAAAGTGAAGATTACAAATGCCAGAGCTGTATTACTTAAATTGCCAGAAAGGAAAATCTAATGTTTGGAAACGTGTGCTGAAAATTATATTGGGAAAAGTTCAGAAGATTAAAATAGCAGTAGGTAATGTTCTGGCATGGAAATATATACCAAACGTATGCAAACAGGTGGACCATAATAAAGCCATGAGTGTAATAAATAGTTACATTCCCATCATTAAAATAAAATAACACTTAATAAAAGCAAACACACTTCAAGATGTCAGATTACATAGGAAATACTCATGCAGCTTTAGCCGTCTGACTCAGTACATTTTAGATCAGTAGAACTGAACATCTGGTCATTTGTTACTCTTTTACCAAGACAAAATACCCAGGGATAATAAAAGCTATCAGTAAATCATGTGATTTCTATAACTCTTACACACAATTACATGTACCACTTTATGTATCATGGCCAAGCCTTCCAAAAGTGACTAGTGATTTTGAGTGTCTGAATTTTTGGGAGCCTAACCTGAGATACCATAAAGTGGCATGGTTTTCAGAAAACACTGAGCACCCACCCTTTGAAAAATCTGTCCCCCTTTAAAAGTGTTTCCAAATCAGCATCCAAAAATGAGATGCACAAAAATCACTATTTTTAAAAAATGGCATAGATTTTCAATGGCTTTGTAGGTAGCTCATCTGAAATTTGTAAATTATCAATAGTGGGTTGTGCAACATTTTATTTTTACAGTACCTGGGAGTAGCACATACATATCTTCCTGTCACTCTTGTGCACTGATATTAACTCAAAACAATGAGACCATTTATAGTACAGCACACGCTACCATGAATTTTATACACAGACATTTTGTTTGCCTGTGCTTATGCTATGTTGATGCAGCAATTGTTCACTTCAGAACCACTTCTGTTTTTCCATCATTAGAATATTTTAATAATTAGAAACATAATAATGCATGGGATGTAACCATGTTGTTTGTTATTTCAGTTGAGTAAGCCTGTAGGGCAGAAGGCAATAACAAAGAAAACACATATATCCTGTTATGTTAAATAAAAAATATGACTCTATTATGGTTACTGAAGATAGATTCTGAAGATATTTAGATATAAGCTGCTGAACACAGGGTAATACAACAGACAACTTTTCCTATAGGCTGCACTTCTAGTTCCACCTATAATATATAGGTCTAAGGCTTGAGTTTGTAAAGCCCTGCTGATGTGAGTTATCCTATTCACACGAGTAACTCCCCAGGGTAAACCCTCTAGGACTAGGTGGATTCTTGTCACAGTGAAATCAACTGGAGTTTTGCCATTGAAATCTTGATTTAATTGATGTTACTCTCGATGTACATCAATATATGAGGAACATCAGAGATGCATGTTTTTGGTTTGTTTGGTTGGTTTTTTTGCTTACATTATCCATTCCCTTTAGATGCCTTTTTCTAAATAGATTCCTACAATTCCCACCCCTTATGTCCTTAAAGCCACAACACTATCAGTGTTCACTATTTTTCTTCAACTCTAATACACATCAAGGAAGAAAAAGCATACATAGTGTTCCCTCTAATATTTTCTGTCTTTCAGCAGGTTGAATTTTCTTTTGGGTTGGTTGAAATTTCTTAGTGCAACACCAATTTTGAAGTAGTGCGTGGATGTGCACCACCAGTACAAACAAAACACACATACACATACACACACACACACACACACACACTTTAAGCAGTTTATACGTGTGGAAGAAAATATATTAAAACAAGACACCTGTGTCTAGTTGCTGTGATGTATCCTTAGTGACTACAAAAGTGCTGTACAAAGGTAGGGAATTCACCTTCTTCCACTTGAGGAAGAGTAGAAGTCCCAGAATAAATTAACACATGGCTTCAGATTTTGTAGACAGATGCATGTTTCAAAGAGCTTGAAAATAAAGTTTCATCCTACAAAACTAGCATCACACCTAGTACTTGCTACTTCTTACTCATAAGAGCCAGGACTCTACCACATAGCAAAGATCTGGCCTTAATGAAATACTAATTAATACATAGCATATTGTAACACAGGATTTAAAAATCACGAAGTTCAGAGTTTTAGATATCTGCAACACTCCAAGAAATTCTGTTAAAATAATCTTTTTCTTTCTTACCATAAGTCATTAACACCCAGGTAAACTTTGTGTTAAATGTAATCATGCAAATGTCCTCCTGGCACACAAACCCCCCATGCAGCCTGCTTTCCCCTCCACTCCACCCACCCACCCTCTCTTTCCCCCACCTGCCCCATGCCATCAGCCCATTACCTACCCTTTCTCAGCCCAGAAGCGTTGAAGAGACTTCTGGGTTTCGGTTTTGGTTTCAGTTTCAGTTTCTGCCCCCCCCCCCCCTCTCTTCCCCCACCTCCCCACTTTCCTGGCAGACAGGACTCTCCAAACTCCCTTCCTCTCTCACTTCCCCCCAAGCCAATTAATTAATTACTCCCTCCTCCCAGTCACTTATTCCCTGCTTATCTCACCTGCTTATTTGCTCTGGGAGATCTTCAGTTCAGCACTTGCCAGCTCCCTTTTTGCTATTGCTTACAGATGCCCCACCCCTCACCGGTCAGCTGAGCTCCCTGCTTGCATGGGAGCTTTGAATCTCCAAGCGGGGCTCAGAAAATAGTTGCACAGTCATACAGCCAAGCAGCTAGACGGAACTTAGCATACCACACTCCTGGGAACATGATGGATCCCACAGGATACAAAACAAATCACTGGAAAAATGCAGTTTCTAAAAATCCTTAACGGTTTTGGTAACCTATATTTTCCCTATATATTTATATTATACACACACATACACAATCAATTAGTTTTAATGCATTATTAAACATGCACCAAGCCAACTAAGAGACATATCCTAATAGTTTAGATAATCATTCATCATGAAACTGCTAGCAGAACTCTTTATAATGAAAATATTAGATGCATACATGATTAAATTAGCTAGAGAAGTGGCTAATGTTCAACCATATGGGTACATTAGGAAAACAGGGCTACAACACAGACCCAGAAGAAAAACCATTAATCACATTTCTATTTCAGGGAAACTGTAAAAGCTAAAAATAATATTCTTAATAATAAAAAACTGAAGTATATGGTTCCAGGAAATTGTATTGAATCAATCCAATCTGTGTTGTGCTGTACCATTTTAAAAACCTTATATAAAAGAAAAACAAAAACACTAAACTAAGAAAGAGTCTCCAATTCCTTAGACAGAAGATAAAGGAAACTGAAATTCAACTTCGTGTGTCTGATAGAAGAGAATGAAAAAATTGCAAGGTTATGTATGAGAGGTCACAACCTCACAAATAAGAAGGGTAACATGTTTGACAAAAAGCATGAAAGAAGCAGAAATGATCGATGTAAACAGGCATTTGGACCTGTGCATGCTGTGATGCGGGAAGGGAAAGAGAGTGAAAGCATGGGGCGGGGTGGACTGAGGGCAGAAGCTTCAGCAATGTTATTGAGTATGCTCAATACAAGCCAAGCACCAAATGGGAGGGAGGGAACCAAGCCCCTTCCTTCCCCCTCTCACATCTCTATCCAGGGACTACCAAAGTACTGGAAAACTCTACTTTTTTTCTGCAGACATCTTGTGGCAAGTCACTTAAGGGACACTGGTTAGCCTTAAAATTGTACTGTATATTCTTACTTTGTTACTAACTCTATGGAGACAGACAGACAGACAGACAAACAGACAGACCCATCAGGACTCTTTGGCTCTGTCTCAAGCTCTGGAAAAGGAGTGGGGTCCAGTGGGTTACAGCAAGGGGGCAGATACATTTGAACTCTATATAAGAACATCAGAATGGCCATATTGGGTCAGACCAAAGGTCTTTCTAGCCCAGTGTCTGGTCTTCCAACAGTGGCCAATGTCAGGTGCTTCAGAAGGAATAAACAGAAGCAGCAACCATCATGATCCATCCACTGTCTCCCATTCCCAGCTTCTGGAAAACAGAAGCTAGGCACATCATCGCTGCCCATTCTATCTAGTAGCCATTGATGGACCTACCCCCCCTTGAACTTAGTTTGTTCTTATTGGAACCCTGTTATAGTGTGGGCTTTTCCACCATCTCCTGGCAAAGAGTTCCGCAAGTTGATTATGAAAAAATAATGTATTTTGTTTGTTTTAAATCTGCTGGCTATAAATGTAATTGGGTCAGCTTCTTGTGTGATGTTAGTGAAAGAGTAAATAACATTTCCTTATGCTATTTTTCCACACCGTTCATGATTTTCTAGACATCTGACATATCCCTCCCACTCTTTACTCATTTCTTTCCCAAGCTGAAAAGTCCCAGTCTTCTTAATCTCAGATGGAAGCAGTTCCTTACCCCTAGTAATTTCTGTTGCCCTTTCTGTACCTTTCCCAAATCCAGTATGTCTTTTGTAGATGGGTTGACCAGATCTGCATGCAGTATTCAAGATGTGGGCATACAATGACTTTATGTAGAGGCAAGATAGTATTTTGTCGTTCCTGATGATTCCCAATATTCTGTTAGCTTTTTCATTTTTAGACTGCCACTGCACGTTGAACAGATGTTTTCAGGGAATTATCCACAATGATTTCAAGATTTCTTTCTTGAGGGGTAACAGCTATTTTGTGTCTATAGTTAGGATTATATTTTTTCATGTGCATTGCTTTGCACTTATCAGCACTGAATTCCATCTGCTTTTGTGTTGCCCAATCACTTAATTTTGTGAAATCCCTTTGTAGCTCTTTGCAGTCAGCTTTGGATTAGTCCCCGTTCACCCCTTTTTCAAGAACATTTGCAAATTTAATACAGTAATCCAAATGCAGATCCCCGCAACTCTTTTTATAACAAACTCCTGGCCCCAAAGGCAAAGCTACAAGCAGTTCAAACTCTGTTGCATTTAAGAACTGCCTCTGGAGTCAGGGCGTCCAGCTTTAAGCAGACCTCAAATATGAAATCCAGGGGGTTCAAACTCAGGAGGAGGGACTACTGCCTCCCCAGTCTCCCATAAATGGCACCCTTGCCATGCATGTGTCTGATCAGACCCAATTACATGCAGGCTATCCTGGATGTGCATTTTTGTTGCTCAAGCATGCCTGAAAGTCTCTCGGCTCAGCCCCAACCAGTGGTCCATGTCTAAGGCACCTCAGTTAGCCAGAGTTCTAGGGTTCTGGAGTCAGTCTCCTTTCTGAAGCCTGCTCACGGGTTCCCTGCTCCATGTTTCCAGGCAAACATTGTACACTGTAAAATTCCTCAATTGCTGCTTATCTAACACCTAACTCAGCTATTTCCTATTGCCTACCAAATGGCAGTGGGAGTACACACCTAAAATTCTAGCAGCCTAGAACTCAGGGGACTTCCTCTTCCCCCACACAAAAAGAGGTTGGATGTTGCAGGGAGAAGAGTTGCCTTTTTGATCTTCCAAGGCATTCCTACAAACTGTGAGAAACAGACTGATTTTTAAAACCTCTGGTAAATGTTTGATTCCTTTTAAACATAAGAGGAAAAAAATACCGAGGCAAGTTCTTCCCTGCCATGACTCCACTGAAGTCAATGGAATTATGCCAGAATTTCTTTTGGCCCACTGTGTGTATACAAAACTGGAGGATGAACAAACAGTCTCTGAAATAAATACACTGATCTATCAAGAATGATCAAAGACAGAAAATAAAAGGGTTATAAATGCTTAGAAAAGACAGAAAGCAAAAATGATACAATAAAGTACCCCGAATTCAAAGGAAAAAAAGGCAGTGGGATGATAAAATACAGCCGCAGTGCCTGTGACCCTCTGATAACCACTAGGTAAAAGCCAGGAGAGTGGATCAATGCTACTATAAACAGAGGAGATGAAAAACTGAAGGGGGAGAAATTGCATCACGTTCCGTCTACACAAGGGGCTACGGGCGATATTCCCCCGGGTCCTTAGACACACACTAGGTTTCATTGAGTGCTAAAAATAGCAGTGTAACAGGATAGGGGCATGCAGCAACACTGGGTGTCTGCGCAAAGTTTCTACCCACGAGGTTCAGGAGGGTTTACACTTGGCAGGGCTATCCCTGTGCTATCTCATTTTCAGGGTCAGGCATGAGCTATGATGGCACCGGGAGACAAGGTAGGGGGGAGGTGTCACTTTTCCGACACAGGCAATTAACTGTCACTTTGATCTCACCCAGATCTCCTCAGCTGCTAGGGACTTTGCAATTAAACAGCTTGAACCTGACAGTACAGTTTTGCAGTGCTAATAACATCCCCCCAGTCCCTGACATCAGCGCAATCAGCTGGGTTCCACTTCTTCTATGGCTGGAGCAGTGTTCCCTGTAAACTGAGCACTTTGGCGGCCACCCAGGAGAGATTCAGATGCCGCCCAGCTGATTAGCAAAGCACGCACAGTATCCACAGCCAGCAACATGTGTTTCTACTGGTGGCACACATCCACATGTTTTGGTGCACATAACAATATTTATTCCGCACATGGATGGAAAAAAGAGAGGGAATATCAGTTAGGAGCGGTGTGAAGATATTGGGTCTGAGGACTAGAATGAATCATCTGAAAGACCTGCCTTAAAATCCACAGGCAAATCATGTGCACAGTGATTCATCCAAGAGGAAGAGTTAAGAGGTTGTGAAATACATTTAATAGCTTTGCACACAAGGTATGATGGTGAGGTGTGAGGTCAGGAAGGATACCAAAAGGCTTCAATGGATATAGATATTCCAATATTCATCCTAAGGAACAATGATTAAGTAGGGTTTGACCACGAGGTTCTCAGATTAGATTACCCAAACTGAAGATTTGGCCCTATATTATGACTTTAAGGGAACTATGCCAGTTTTCACCAGGTGGGGATCTGCTCCATTACCTATGGATTGGTTTACATAGGGAAGTTATACTGGTATAAAGTATGATGTGAATTTAAAGCACTATGGCTTTGTACATGGGACCATTTGTTGGGAAAAAAAACCCATTTTCGCAAGATCCTTGTAAACCTCGATTTTTGAGGAATAAGGGATCTTGAGAAAAAGGTTTTTTTACCGACAAGTGGTCTACACGGGGCTTTTTATCAGCAAAACCTCTCCCGCTAAAAGAATCGGAAGATATGCAAATAAGCACTCCATTTGCATATCCTCTTCAGCAAAAAAACAGCAGTGTAGACTTAGGCCAGTGGTCCCCAATGCGGTGCCCGCAGGCACCATGGTGCCCACTGGGGCATTTATGTGTGCCTGCTGAATCATCTGGGCTGGCCCAGCACAAGGCACATGTGCGGGGCCGGCCCTGGGCGCAGAGCGCGTGGGTGGCCCCTACCCCAGGCACACAGCACATGTGTGGTACCAGCTCCGGGAGCATGGGCAACCCCTGCCCCAAGTGCACAGCACATGCGCGTGTGCCGCATGCCCAGGGCAGGGGCCGCCCCTGGACACCCAGCAGCCCCGCCCCCAGACGCCCAGCAGCCCCTAAAGGTTGAGGACCACTGACTTAGGCTATGAGTATACTGGGGCAATGCCTCATAGCCTTCTCAAAGACCAATTTGCTGCAGTGATGGCGGTTCACAGTGTATTCCTCCCTCCTCAGACCAGCAAAACTAAGACAATTACAAAAGCGGTGTACATAGGCATGCAGGCAGCAACAATCTGATCCAATCCCTGGAATGCTTTTGCCTTGTCCCACGCCAAATTGTACCCAGCACTTATAGCAGGGGCGAACAATAAATGGCCCGCAGGCCAGAGGCAGTTTGTGAGGGTTAGCCCTGGGCAGACTGCCAGATGTTTTATTTACCTACTCATCTGAAGGTGCGGCTGCTTACAGCTCCCAGTGGCTGCGGTTTGCTATGCCTGGCCAACAGGAGCTGCAGGAAGCAGGTGCGAGGACGGGCCACCATTTCCTACAGTGTCCTTTGACCAGGAATGGCGAACCACAGCCAACAGAAGCGGAGAGCAGCCATGCATGTGGGTGCACAGGTAAATAAAGCATCTGGTGGTCCACCAGGGCCTAACTCTTATGAACCACATCCAACCCATGGGCCACTTATTGCCCACCCTGACTTAGAGGGAGGGTGGCCATAAAGCAGAGCCTTTCATTCGGAGAAGTGAGAGGAGAGGCAGTGAGCTGCATAGAGGGGGTAAACTTGAAGATGGTCCCAAACCCACAATGAAAAAAGAAGATGTTGTTCTTCCCCCATCCTAGTAAATAAAATGTATTAGAACAAAACTGATTCCAGGACTAACAGCGCAGAGGAAAAACTTAACCTATGTATGACAAAACAATGACAAAAGCAATGAAGTGATTTATTGACATCTAAACAAATCGTGGAATGGCATAAAAAAAAGTCAGTTTGGGCTCGCGCTTTCAGTTCAACATGGATAAAACCTGAGCATAGGAATAAAAATTAAAACACAAAGTCAGAGCAGATGCTAGGGAAACCATTTTTTTCCACTATAAGAAACAGAAACCTGAAGATCTGTCTAGAATGAGCTGGGCTGCTCCCTTTTATAGTGAGGCAGTCATTGGAACATAAGCAGCACAGTCTGAGGGGCGAGGCTTCTACCATCCAGAGCGTGACTTAACCCTCTCTTCTCCAGTGTGTGATATGCACATTATACTGCAATCGGGAACACTGTTATTTAAAAATGGAAAGGCATAATAGTATACTGATCTTTTCAAATGGGCTGATTTTAACAAATTCCAGTTTCTCATAAGGATTCTTTACATAGTCATGTCCTGAACGTGTATATTGTTTTCAACACAGAAAAGAAAAGTTGTTGATGTTTTTCTGTTGTTTAGATGATATCTGTAAGGATTTTTTAACCATGGAATCAATTGGGTAACAGACTACAAAGAGCAACAGTCAATTTGTCTACACATAGGCTGTGTCTAGACTGGCCAATTATTCCGGAAAATCAGCCGCTTTTCCGGAAAAACTTGCTAGCTGTCTACACTGGCCGCTTGAATTTCCGCAAAAGCACTGACGATCTCATGTAAGATTGTCAGTGTTCTTGTGGAAATACCATGCTGCTCCCGTTCGGGCAAAAGTCCTTTTATGCAAAACTTTTACGCAAAAGGGCCAGTGTAGACAGCTGAGATTTGTTTTCCGCAAAAAAACCCCGATTGCGAAAATGGCGATCGGGACTTTTTTGCGGAAAAGCGCATCTAGATTGGCACGGACGCTTTTCCGCAAAAAGTGTTTTGTGGAAAAGTGTCCGTGCCAATCTAGACGCTCTGTTCCGAAAATGCTTTTAACGGAAAACTTTTCTGTTAAAAGCATTTCCGGAAAATCATGCCAGTCTAGACGTAGCCATAAAGTGCTGTCAAATGGGGGGAACTGAAAGGTATTTTTCATCCTATCAACTTCTTTCAGTTGCACTAGATGTTTACTTTTCAGCCAGAAATGCAACTGTTAAGTTGTCCCTTTAATGGCCCTGGTTTAGACAGATATTTAAAGCATATGCCTAATTTAAAGCATGTGAGTTGCCCCATTGACTTTAGTGGAACTACTCATGTGGTTCAGGTTAGGCATGTCTTCAAGTACTTTGCTAAATAGAGCCCTAAGTTAGCAGTTGTCTACTGCGGTGTTTCTCAGTGTTCTGCGGGCCCACTTTGGGAAAGCCAGTAGCAGGCCTGCACCACTTTGTTTACCTAAAGGTCCATAGCCACAGAGCTGCGAGGCTCCGTGACTACAGATCCTTTAGGTAAACAAAGCAGAGTGGGACTGCTAATGGCTTTCCCAAAGTGGGCCCGCAGAACACCTTGAGAAATACCGGTGTTAAGGGGAAAGTCAGATAACTGAAATCCACAGACACAGGTCCAGAACTTATTAAGAATATTGTAGGCTTGGTCTACAGCAGTGGTTCTCAAACTTTTTGGCCCGTGGCCCACCTGGCTCAATACAAAACTTTCCGCGGAACACCAGTCGCTAATGGAAACTCACGGTTAATTACATATTTACGCTCAAGCCATTTTTCTAGTGCTGCAACTAGGGAGAACGATTTAATTTAACCAGTAAGGAAGGAAATATTAATTGAAATTATTAAATAGATTAAGCACTTTAACTTTGTTAATTTATCAAACTTCACGTTAAATAAAGTATTAATTTATGTCCAACACAAAAAGTTCCCATGTTTTCTTTATTTATGGCAGGGGCGGGGAACCTTTTTCGGATCAGGGGCCACTAACCCACAGAAAAATCAGACCACAGCAGTGAGAACCCCCCCCCCCCCTACAAAACCCATCTCCAAAAATTCTCAGCCTTCATTGATGTGGCTCCCAATTGAGACACTTCACTCCTTTGGTGTACCAGCCCCACTGGGGGAAGACGGAGGGACTGGGGAGGACTGAGATTCAGGGCTTCCAATAGGCCAGATTTACTCCTCTGTGGTTCCAGGATTAGTGGATTTTGTGGATCCTGCTAGGTTCTGGCGTTGGGACAAAAATGAGGGGTTCAGCATGTAGGACAGGGCTGCCAGTGAGAGGGATGGGGATGCAGGATCTGGGCAAGAGGTGGGGTGCAGAAGGAGGTGAAGGTTCACAGTTTGGGTGGGAGGCACGATACAGGAGGAGGTGAGGGTGCAGGAGCAGGCTGGGAGTAGGGTGTCTAGCCAGAGTGAGGGGGCGAGAGCAAGGGAAGGTGCAGTGTGTGGCTAGGAGGGAGGGTACAGGAGCAGGCTGGGGGCGGGATAGGGTGTCTGGCCAAAGGGGAGGGTGAAGGAATGGGCTGGATGTAGGTGTCTGGCCGGGGAAGGGTGCAAAAATAGGCTGGGGATGCTCAATGGGGGAGGGTGCGTGAGTGGGCTGGGGGTGTGGGGTTCTGGGCACAAGGGGGGGCACTTACTTGCCTTCATGCCTTGTGCTGATCTCAGGCACAGCCTCCCATTGGCCAGCAGCGTGCCGATACACTGCTGTTCCCCCAGCTGGGGGAGGAGGAATGCTTCTTTCCCATGAGCCAGATTGCACAGAGAGGCTTGAGGCTTCCTCCCTGACCCCCAGAAGGAATCTGGTGCTCCAACTGCACAGGGGAGGGAGGGTAAGGCTGAGCATCAGTGTAGGATCCCTGCTGTGGGAGGCAAAGAGGAGGGAGGCTGAGCTTGAGCCGTGAACAACCTGGGAGGCACCAGTGGACCACTAGTGGTCAGCAGACCGCACTTTGAGAATGACTGGTCTACAGCTACAATTCAGGTCGATCAAGTTATGCTGCTTGGGGTTGTGACAAATTTCACACCCTGTGCACTGTAAGTAGGTTGGCATAACCCCCACTGTTCATGCAGCTAGGTCACCAAAGGACTTCTTCCATTACGATTTACTGCCTCAGATCCCCTTCCACTGCTGTAGTGTCTACACTTCAGTAATGCCATAGAGCGTGTAGTGTACATATCTGCAGAGTCATAGAATCTTATCATATTATGAGAAGGAAGCAACAAAACAGAGCAAAAAAGCCACAGAATGGTAGAAGATTTTATTCAGGCCAAAGAGCTAATCCTTTAAAAACATGGAAATCCAGCTCGAGGGAGGCTAGCAAAACAAACCTTCACAGGGAAAATGTGAACCAGAGATTAAGGCAGTATATCAAAAATAGGAAGCCTGCTTTTTTCCCCCAAATCCATCCTTGCCCAGGCATGCCTTTCTCTAGATGAAATATGCAAAATGACTTGCTTAAAAATAATAGAAAGCCTACAGGACAGCCACTGAGTCCATTAAAACCACCAGCAGAAAAAGAGAAAAAAAATCACACAATGTAAGGTTATTTCAGAAAACTGATTTTTTTGCATTGATGATGAGAAACAATGATGAAACACCTACTTTGGGATTACTCTTTAGAATAATAAGAATAAGGCATTGCCAGATAAAAAGGTATAAAAACAATCTTGTAAAATTAAATGACAATAAATACACTATTTTTGTGGGTAACCTGACTACATGATGATGCCTAAAACTGTTCATGTGGGGTGAAATCTGAACCCTATTGATCTGAATGGGACCAACATTTTACTGTTGTATTATGGGGAAGGGGAGGGAATGAAAATTTTTGTGCACCGTTCCAGATCAACAGCAACGAAAATGTCTATCTCCAGTTTATCCATAGAATAGGTATAGTACAAGCAGTAGCCACACAAGCCTTCAATCAAAATGAGTCACCAGCATACCTCTTCCCTGATACAGAGGGGCCACAAACTGGAATGAGAATTCAGTGCCTACAACAATTTGATTCTTGCCCTACCTGCAAAAATGGCTAACAAAGCCATCTAGTGCCATTTGCAATGGCATGTTTGGGGTGGCCAATCACTAAGAAAGCATCAATTCATGCTTAGACTGCTGAGAGGAATTATAACAGCAAACAATAACAAAACGGGATTATGAACAACACTGCCTTGCATATCACATCCTTGGTGAAGAAGCAAGTTATTATTTTATACAAAGCCAGAAGCATTCAGCAGGAATCTTAATACCAGCTAACAAGAATGAAACAAAGAACAAAAGCCCTGCCTCAAAGAGCTCACAATGCCATGGCATAAAAACACACAAGGGTGTGAGCAAAAGAGGATGTGTAGGCTTCACAAAGCAGGTAGGCGTTCAGCATTTTGTTGAATGAGAAGGAGCTGGGGTTGCCGACACTAAATTGGAGCTGTTCCACATTTGAGGGGTATCAAGAAAACACTGCGACCATAAATTACAGAGCATTCTGCTGCAAAAATGCTTTACAACCTTTATGTTAAGTTCTGACTGGACCCTAGTGCCCACATGGAGTTCACTACAGGATTACACCATAGTAGGTGACTCATTCCAGTTGCATCTACCACCTGTCATTCTAACATCATACTGCGTTTTTCTGTACTTTTCCATGCTGGGTTCTTTAGGACAGGAAATCTATTATTTGTTTTGACTCATCTCTCCTACTGGGCACCACCGAAGTGCACTTATTGTGCCATATAAGTGATGATGCAATCACATTCAATCAAACACACATGGTGTTGATATGTAAAATGGGATTAAGTCGTAGCCTCAAAAGACCTGCTAAATGTCTACAAAACCAGAGGTTTTCAAACTGTAGCGTTTGAGGAGGAACATTCAGGAGGGAGCAAGAAGTGATTCCAGGTGGCTTCAGCATCAGTCCCCCATGGCAGGACTTGACAAGGGAGTGCCATCTCCACCCTAACTCACCTCTTTTTTGTCTAGATAGGGGGGATGCAACCAAAAATTGTAAAATCAAAAGGAAAAAGGGCTCGGCTTGAAAATCACTGTTCCGGAAACATTTCTGATTCTGTAAAATGTTTTCCTGTACGTCTCTTCATCCAGTTTCACTAAGGCTCTTTATTTCTGCCACCTCCTTCCCACCAGAAATCACAACCTTGCGTTAGCACGGGACACCTGGATGCAAGGGAAATAAGTGGAGAACTAGGAAACTGGAGGGTCACCTGAGGTATCACTTACAGAACACAATAAATTCCACAGGAACCAGGATCCTATTTTGTTTCCAAATGTTTTTCATCATTGTTTTCGCATGGAAAAAAAGCAGTAAATGTATTATAAGCACCTTTGTAGGTGGTATTTCAGGATAAAACTGAATTATACACACATGAACAGCCACTTTATTTGGCTATCCTAGCTCTTCAAAACTGAAGCGGGCAGCATGAACCCATTCATTTCAAAGGAACGAGAACATTGCAACTCTCCTTGTTTACTGAACCCAAGAACAGTTTGTTTTCCCTGTGATGCCCATTCTGGACCCTCCCTGTATGAAAATAGACAGGAGTTTCCCAACACATATTCACCACTGTAGGTTATTTGTACGGTCTCTCTCTGTAAAGGAAGAATGACATCACCTCTCCTTTGGTTCTGCACACAGGAGCAAAGAAAAAAAAAAGTATTGTGACCTGGAAAACCTTGTGTGAAATAATTCCCTAGGACTTGAGGCCGTTTGGAAGGGAAGGGATATATTGTTTTGACTTGATTAAAGCTGAAAAGTTGATTTGACATCCTGTTGTCAAGGAAACCAAGTCACACACAAAAGAAAACAGTTGTGATGGTATCATTCAGACTATTCAAGTGACCTTGGAGGAGTGCGGGGGGAGGGAGGGAGAATAAAGGCTTCTGTTCCAAAGTTCTGTATTCAACACACTTCACCACTGTGAAAATTCAGATAATTGCTCTTCATGTTTATTGGGAAATTGATTTCAATCTGAAAAGAGCAAAATGCCAGATCTTCTCCAAGGCCAACAGGTCAAACACCTTGATTCTGGTCATACATACACAGCTGCCACATAACATGTTACCTGTATTCCCAAGAACAGTAAGACTCAAATAGAAGGAGGAGTTTCATGCACTGGCTGGATCATAATAATACATATGGGTGTATACACACTAGGGATGTTAAATAATGGTTAATTGACTAATTTCCATGAACTACTCGATTAATTGATATGGGAGGGAGGGCACTCGCTACCACTGCTGTGGCTCTGCATTTTAAATGTAGTAAGTGCTGCCGGCTTTTACTACATTTAAAGTGTGGCACCCCAGAGGAGTTAGCTCCTGGGAGCGGTGCAAGCCAGGACTGAGCAGTCTTGGCTCATGCAGCTCCGGGACCTCTGTAGCTCTGCCTCCCCTGCCTCCTCCCAGCGCCGCAGAGATGGTGCTGAGGGAAACCTGCTTGTAAGCTGACTCTTCCCAGAACCGGCTCCTGCTTTCCACCCTCCCCCCCACTTTACTGCCTCTGATACAGAGGCAGCAGGGGAGGGAAGTGAGTAGTCGAGTAGTCACTCGATTACCTGATAAGCCTACGTTTATTGGATAGTCGACTACTCGACTAGTCGCTTACATCCCTAATACATACACAGGCAGCCACCAGGGGCCTAAACATTTCCCTAAAACTACTAACTGAGCTTACATCAAGCCTGGTAACAGTTTCCTAAAGATTCCTTTTCCAGGGAGATATCAAGAGTAGAATTTATTCTTTGCCAACCTCCTGGATCCCTGACAAATCAGGTTTCTATCTAGGACACATGCCAGAAACTGTCTCCATGTTGAACAACCTTCACATGGCCTTGTACAGTGTGACCCTCCACTGTGGCACTTCAGAGCGGCACTTCAAAGGGGCAGTGCATTAGGAGCCTGGGATCAGCTGAAGTCCCCAGCTGACCCAAGGCTCCGTGCAGCGCTGCCCCTTTGAAGTGCTGCCCTGGTGTTTCCAAGGGGCAGTGCTGCACGGAGCCCGGGGTCAGCTGGGGATTGCAGCTGATCCCAGGCTCCTGCGGTGTTGCCCCTTTGAAACGCTGCCACAGCATTTCATAGGGGCAGTGCGCTCAATTAATTGTTATTAAATTTTTAAATTGCTTGACAGCCCTAAAAATAACCTTTTGGGACTATTGACGCTTTCTTTGTTTGTTGTTATAGCCATGTTGGTTCTGGAATATGAGGGAAATAAGGTGGATGAAGTAGTATCTTTCATTCAGCCACTTTTCACTGGTGAGAGAAACAAGCTTTAATGCTTTCTTCATAATTATTGCTCAGTATGTATATATCAAGGTAATAACAACATTTAAAATATCAAGACTAGGCAGAACCTGGAAGTCATTATTTCTACTTGGAATAGAAACAAATGGATGGCAAAATACAGTTCCAGCACCAGAGAACAATGCAAAACTCAAACTACTAATTTGAGATTTTTTTTAAAAGTGATATTATTGACTTTAGGGAAGTCACTGTTTATTCTTCCTGTTTAGTCCTTCCTCAACAGTAGTAAAGGGTTAAAGTACAGCTGGGGGACGGGAAAATGTGTGCAATTTTTATTTTTTATTTCCCTATATTTTAAAAATGAACATTTTGTACAAACATGGAGTGAGAGATTTTAACGGAAGTTTACAATATTTCTCAAATGTGTTTGTTTTTCCTTAAATTTAATTTTGGGGAACATTTCATTGTTACACAGTGAAAACTCAAAATTACTTAGGCAATGGGCATGTAAACCAATGCAACATCAGTTCTATGTTCACATAAAAGAAGAGATATATTTTTCTTTGTGCAGCTGCTACCAATACCTTTATTGTACTAGGCTGGTAGCTTTGTAAAGGCCTGAGAAAGAGAAAATTCTGCCTAGAACTCAGTCTGGGTATGTCTACTCTGCATCCCTCCGTAGGCAGAGGGATGCAGATTAGGCAGGTCGACATTGCAAATGAGGCAGGCATTTAAATATCCCGTGCCTAATTTGCATAAAAATGGCTACCACGTTTTGCCGACTCAGCACTTTGTTGGCAAAAAGTGGCAGTCTAGAGGGAGATCTGTCAAGAAAGAAAGCCTGTTTCGACAGATCCTGTAAACGTCCTTGCCTGAGGCATAAGGGATCTGTTGAAAAAGGCTTTCTTTCTTGACAGATCCCCCTCTAGACTGCCGCTTTTTGCCGACAAATTGCTGAGTCGGCAAAACACAGAGGCCATTTTAATGCAAATTAGGCTATTAGGATATTTAAATCCCTGCCTCATTTGCAATGTTGACCTGCCTAATCTGCATCCCTCTGCCAACAGAAGGATGCAGTCTAGACATACCCCCTGTATTCATTGTTTATATGGAGACACTCAAGAAATGGAAGGAGAATCAACTCGGGTAACAATGCACATCAGTGTGTTAACCCCAATCTGGATGCTCTTATTCATGAGTAAAGTTTAGTTTATTGTAGCTAAGTTGCAAACCAAAAAGAAAACAAATAGAATAGAGGAACAACAAATAGAATAGAGGAACAGTATTGCTGACTTACCCAGAAACAGGTCCATAGTCCTTGATCAGTTTTGTATGGTTTTCCCAAAAGCCCTGATTAAAGAGAGAGTGTTATCAACTGCATATGGCATTATAAGGACATTTGATATCCTAGAATGTAGGATTGCTAACACTTGTGATATCTGGTGTGTTTTTTTTTTCCCTAAAATCCCAGTTTCTGGAGTAATGTTACTATGAGAGAAACTCAGCTTTCATTAAAAATAAAGATCCTCCAGATTACAGAAAGATAATTGAAAATGTGATTCCCTAAAGGCTCAAAATGCAAATACCAAAGACATTTTTTTTTAAATTAAGTTAACTTTATGATTTTGGGGCCTGACTTATTATCTTTGTTATGTTTGGAGTTGGAAATGCAGAAAATGGACAAGCTAATACAGAATAGGAATATAACGTATCTAGTGCACCCAAGAGAAATAAATGAACCATGAAAAAAGTGAAGAAAACCATCAGTAAAACATCATCTCACAAATAAAAAAAAATCCTGCTTGGTTTGCCTTTAATGCTAAGAAATCACTTGGGATAAACAGAAAAATTAAACAGCTTTATTTTGACAGACTTTTTTGAATTTTTACTATTTGTGTTTCACTCTCATAATTGAAGAAAATTGGTATCCATTTAGATAAAGAAATTTGTCACTATATTAAATTGTTACCATGCTCTCTCTCTCTCTCTCTCTCTATATATATATATATACACACACACACACACACACACACACACACACACACAATTTGACTAGCAGGAGGGGAGGTATATAAAGTGTATCCCCGAAAGTGAATAAACAAACATCCTTCCCTTGATTATGACAAAATTATAATATTCTGAAAATCATATGGTATTATATTTATCACTTGGAAAGGGAAAATAACTGCAGTATGACCTTGCTAATCTGCATTTCTATAATCCACGAGTTATCTCTATTCTGAGCAAAGATTCACTAGCAAAATGGTGCAATGAGGACTTAAATTAAGACTTTATTATTTTACAATACACTATAGAATATCAATATGAAATATTATAAATAATTACAATTAAACCATAGTCAACATAAATTCATGAAGCACACTGTAATGCAGTATCTATGCTTTCATCGTTGTTGCTTTTTTGCACTGAATAATTCAAAAAATCTGACAGCAAGGGATCTTCCATTTAACAGAAAAAAAAAATGACTAGTCTTCTATTATAGATAACTAGTTGGCTGCACCCCCAGCTCGCCACGCTCGCCAACCCCCTTCTCATGGGGGGTAAGCAATTCCAGCTCTCCCCCCGACTACCAGGGAGGGTAGGGCTGTGGCCGTGCCAGCCCAGCTCCCTTCTCCTACCCCTCCTACCTGTCGCACCAGCCCAGACCCCCCCTTCTCCGTCCTCCCTCCCTCCCTCCCTGGCCCCTTCTCCTTCCCCCCACCTCTACCATCCAGGGCCCCTTTTCCCCCCCTCCACCATCCAGGGCTTCTTTTCCCTTCCCCTTCCCCCTGCCTTCCACACCTTCCCAGGCTCCTTCTCCCTCCTGCCTCACCCCCCACCATGGCTTAACCCTAACCCCATGGCTGGGGGCAGGCCAGGCTGTAGTGCGAGCCAGGCTCAGTTCCAACCCAATGGCTGGGGGCAGGCCAGGCTGTGGTATGAGCCAGGCCTGGCTCCAACCCCCACGGGTGGGGACTGACCGCGATGTAAACCAGGCCCAGCTCTCCACGTGGCTGCTGTAGCAGGCCAGGCCCAAGCTGTACTGGGCCTGGTTCTCCCCCAGCCTCTGTGAAGAGGAGGGGAGGTTTGGGGCTGTAGGCAGCCCCAGCCCTGCACATGGGTCCTGAGAAGGGCTACATTGGGGGGGGGGGGGGGTAACTTGTTCCTGTGGGATGCAGAATGACATGATGACGTCACTCTTGTCCCACAGGAAAAGCTTTTTTTATATAGAGAGCAATATTAAATAAAAAAAAAAATTCTAATAAGGGATTGTTTAGGGTTTTTTAATTCTTACAGTGAATCTACTACTTAACTTTTTTTAAATTGCTGGATTTTTAACGTTTGATTTGTTCCATGAAACTCAGTTATTACCAATTTGGCGATCATGTGTTTGCTTGTCTTCTAGTTATATATAACAGAAAGAGTATAAATATCAGAGAGTATAATGGCTTTAGATTTTAGAAGACATAATGAGGAGAAGAGATGAAATTTTAAAAGGGACAATTTAGGCTGAATGTCAGGAAAATCTTTGAGACACAAGATAAGTGAGGCAATATCTTTTATTGGACCAACTTCTGTTGGTGAGAGACAAGCTTTCAAGTCACTCAGAGCTCTTCAAGTCTGGGAAAGGAACTTCCATCCTCACAGCAAAATGCAAGGTGGAAGAGACTGTTAGTGAGCACAAGTATTTAACACATGTTGTAAGAGACCCACTCAAGGTAGAATGGCTTGAAATCTCATCTTTCTCATCACCAACAGAAGTTTGTCCAATAGCAGGCCCGGACAGAGGAATTTCTGTGGGAGGGTGCGAGCCATGTGAGGTGCCGGTGACTGCACTGCCCCCTGCCACAGCGATCCAGCTCCACCCCCAGTCTTGCTGGGGGTGGGGGCCCAATCAGCCCCAGCCTTTCCTCAGCCACCCAGAGCACAGGGGAGGGAAGCTGGGGCAACGCACCATCTTAGCCTCATGCTTACTTGGAGGACCATGGGGGGGAGCACATTTGCACTTTTCATACCCCCATCCCACCCCATGTACAGGCTTGAATAAAAGCTACTGCCTCACCCTGTCTCTCTAATCTCCTGGGACCAACATAACTCCAACTACACTGCACAGAACAGTTGAAGGTATAGCAAAGTCTGACAGAAACAGTTCTATTCTCCTGTCAACTAGCACAGATTCAGCTTTTATTGGCAGGGCTCCAATGAACACAAAAGCTCATGTCCCCTGGCATAACTCCCAACAAAGGGGTGTGGTGGAAACATTACCTTGTCCTTTCCCTTAGGTGAACCCTGGCTGGAGTGCAGCAAGCCGGGCAGGTGAAGGGGGATACATTTGCAACTTCTTTGCACCCACTGAGGTGAATGTGGCCCTACGTGGTATTATGATAAGGCTGCCCAGGATTATAACTGCAATAATAGTTGGCACGGATAGAGTGATTGAGTATCTACCGACCACTGAGCAGCTGTTTTACAGACAACGAAACTGAGGCAGGGAGCTTTAATTGACTTGCCAAATGCCACATACTGGATCAGTGGCAGAACAAAGATTAGAATTTAGGAGCTCTACCTCCTAGTCATGTACTCAGTGAATTACTTACCACTACAGCATGATGGGGGGGGGGGGGAAGGTGGGGGAGAGGCAGAATGGAGGAAGTGAAAAACTGTAGTTTTTCAGGAATCAGAAGGAAAATGTAGCACAGACTATGCCATTTTAAATTAAACTTAAGTGCATGAGCAGCAACCTTGAAGTTACCACTTTAAATAGTCTGTCACAATATCTAATTGTAAAGAAGTGGGCAGCTATGCTGTTCCAAGTTAGAAAAATCACTTGTCTTTTCTGCTTTTCTGAAAGGCTACAAGAACGTGACTGATCACAAACACCACCTCGGGGGAAAAAGGTTTTTAAATTGCACTTGCCCCTCACAATTAGTTTCCATCCTACTGATGGGCCATTATCAAAGAGATAACACATGCATGCAATCTGAAAGATTCCTTTCCTGAGCAAGACATACTTAGCAGCAACTGGTACACCATGGAAACAGCAGTTGAAGTGGTTTAACTGCCTGACACCCAGAAAGCTGCTTCTTTACACAGCTTGTGCCAGCTTCCCCACAGGATGTTTGCATTCTCCCCTTTCTTTGACTGTAATTTATCAAATGTGTCTGTGCAAAAAACAACTTAGAGGGCCAAATTCTGCTGTCAGATACACAGGTAGAACTGCTGCAGGAACTGGGAATTCCAGATGTGTTAGGGAGAGTAAAATTTGGCCACTAGAAACTACCTTAATCTATTTCATGTTGAGATTTATTTCAGACTGCAGCACATAAATCAGGGAAATCAGAAAAGACACTGTGGATTCAAATCTCTGTTTTTAAAAGTGGATTCTCCCCAAGAAGTATCTCCCAGGGTTTCCTTAACACCACTACATTCACAATGTTAGCACTCCAGACTCTCAAAAGACCTGTGTTGCAGAGACCTTCTCTCCAGGGCGAGGATGGAGGCAGCTCTGCCTGGAGTTACTGTACCCAATGGTTTTAAAAATGACCACTTGTTTTGTCTCTCTCAATTATTGGATGCCAAGCACAAGACATTATAAACCTGTTCTTCTGAGGTGCCAAGCACCTGCAGTTCTCACACACTTTCGGTGGAGTCCCAAGGACTCAGCACGCATAAAAAAATCAAGTTTACTCACGCCGATCACCAGAAAAAAAACGGAGGCATCCAAATTCTCTGGCCACTTTGGAAAATGTTTGTGCCCTGCAATTTGACAATAGATCATATGACTTGTGAAATTAACTAGGGTCTTTGTTGGGATCACAAAGGGCAGAGTAACATGGTTTTAAAAGGAGCACATGTACTGAGATATAGCACATACCTGTCATTGGCCACAACTCAAGAATTTAGACACCAAAATTTTCCAGGAAAAGCTTCTTCTAGAACAGGGGATTTAAATGGCAACACAAAGGATATTGGACCATGTGGTAATGGAGAAGATATGTCATTCAAGCACCACTAAATGAACAGCATTTTCTAATTTAAGAACAACAGAGAACAGATTTATTTTATTACATGTTTATGAAATGTATCAGATTGACAGGACTGGAGACAGCATTCCCTTCATCACAGAACACATGACTCATGAGCAACAGCAGTGCAAGTTTCCTTGCATTGCCCTGTAAAAATGTCTCAACTCTGGCCTGAAATGGGCATCTCTGAGGTTTCATGCCCATTCAAATCTTGGCTCGAGAATACCAGTTGTGGTGTTATCTGATGCCAACACCTGTTCATGAGGGACTGGACAGACACCAAGTCTCTTCACCTAGGCCTCAGAAAGGTCACTACACCAAGATAGTCAGGAGTCAAATCTGTGACCTAAAAGCCAAAGGCTCCATATCCCATTACAAAACCCATATGCTGTTTGGTCCATATGCAATATTTTGTTTCATGATGATATTCTTAAGGAGCATTACTGTTTAAATGCCCATGTCAAATAAAGAGACAAAATCCATATCTATATCCACTTACATCAGGTAACAGAACATTAATAGCATTTATGGCTGGGACTTCTTAAAAGGAGCCCAATTCCCAATGAAATCTAATGGGACTTCGCGTACCTAATACCCAAATTACTATATATATTTCAAAACATGAGCTAACGACATTTGAATTATAGTAAGGCCAGAGCTCACTTTTCAGGAATGACTCTCTGGATGGTTCAATCTCCTCACTAGAGGAAACACTAGGAGGCCAGCAGGAAGAGAACCAGAGTAAATTTGTATCCAGCCCTATTCTAAACCATGTAGCCAATTGGTTTCCTTTAATCATCATTCCTAATAGCTGTCCTTTGTGTGTAATTTGGTTCAATTTATGGGTGTGCCATTTCAGATTTTTAAAAAAAACATATAGGCCTTCCAAATGTATTAAAAACAACCTTCCTACCCTTTATAGTTATTAAGACAGGTTAGTCTCACACAATTATGTTAATCTCATTTGTAAAGGCTAATTAACTGAATGCTAATTGAATCTGCATATGAAAATTAGGACACTGTGTTCTCATTACACAATTATAAAAAATTACCTGAATTAAATACCTAGCATACTGTAAATTATTTACCTTTTCAGATCTTTATAAATAGTTAATAAGAGAGGCTTCTTTCACTACAATATGGTCTATTAACAATGGCTTTCTGCTTGCAAAGAACTGTCTAGACCAGTGGTCACCAACCAGTAAATCGGGTCTTGGAGCCTCTGACAGGTGATCCTGACTGGTTTGGCCAGGAAGCTATCTAGTGCTGGCACTTCAGTTGCCCCTCACCCCACTGTCATGCTGCTGCGCCTCTCTCCCTGGGAGCCTCTTGCTTGCTGTGCAGGGAGTAGAATGGAAATGAGGGGGGATGCTTATGTCAGGGTGTCACCCCCCCACACACACACACGCTTCTGTACCCTGTCTCCACACAGAGAGAAAGGGATGGAGGGAGCCTGGCAATGCAAATCTCTATCACTCTTGTACACTGTGTGTGTCCGGGGTGGCCCGTCCATATAGGCAAACTAGGCAGTCGCCTAGGGTGCCAAGTTAAATGGGGCACCAAATGGTGTCACAATATCATTGAGAGGTTTGGAGGTGGGGGCGCCGATTGCATGGTTTGCCTAGGGCGCCAGTTGCTGGCAGCTAGTCTAGGGCCGCCCCTGTGTGTGTCTCTGTCATTCTCACAAACACACACCGTCCTTCACTCTCATCTCTGACCCAACACATACATGGGTTGTTGTTGTTGTTACTTCTGTTACTGCTTGCAAAGTGGGTTATTTTTGGTTTTTGACTGGTCTATGCATTTCATAATTTTCATTTCTCTCTTGCGCTTAAATGTAATTCTTTGAGTAGCGAGTTCTAAAATGCCTAACCGGTCGTGGCTGGAGTCATTATCCCTGTGGTAATTGCTGCTCCTGGAAGTGGCTGGCATGTCCCTGCAGCCCCTGAGAAAGGCAGAGCAGGGGTTCTCCACATGCTGTCCTTGCCTGCAGACACCACTCCTGCAGCTCCATTGATCAGTAATGGGGAACCGTGGCCAGTAGAAGTTGTGGGCTTAGTGCCTGTAGATAAGGGGCAGCACATGGCACCATGGAGCCATTGCTGTACATGCCAGCTGCTTCAGGAGTGGTGGAGGGCAGGAGTATGTCTGCCTTAACTCCACTGCTTCACCATCCAGAAGCCATCTCAGTTAAATGGTGCTCAGCCAGAGCCTGCTTCCTGAACCCTTCTCCTAAACCCAACACCCCAGACGTGAGTCCCCCCACACCCAAACTCCTAGAGTTTGCACCCTGAAACCTCTCCTGGACCCCAATCCCCTGCCGTGGGCTAAGAACGGAGCCCCTCCCACACTCTGAGTCCTTTGGCCCAAGACCAGAGCCTGCACCCCAACGTCCTATCCTAACCTGGTGAAAGTTAGTGGGGATGGGGGAGAAAGGGCGATGGATTGAGGAGGGTGAGGCCTCAGAGAAGGGGTAGAGCAAGGGAGGGGCTTCAGAGAAGGGATGGGAAAGAAGTGGGGCCAGGGTATTTGGGTTTAAGCTAGATCTTACATTGTACTCAAACTGAAAAAAATGATTTTGTGGTTAAAAATGTTGGAGGCCATTGGTCAATACCAGTGTGTCTCAACCCTTTTTTATAAAGTACCCCTTTAAAAAAAATTATAAGTAGCCCCAGTACCTACAGTTTTCAGACACACCATTTTTTTTCTACCATTGCAATACATTTGTTTAAACAACTTAATTGTAGCCAGGCAGTCGATGAAATTTTGGGGTGTAAAAAAGTACAAAAATAATAAAGTGCTGTAAAACTTAAAACAAAAATTCAGTTTTCTCCAAATTTCAGTTGTGTTGACATACCCCCCAGACGTCTCTCAAGTACCCCTCAGGGTACTTGTACCACTGGTTGCGAAACACTGGTCTAGACACAACCCTCAGTTGCTTCTACAATCCCTTCCTTTTCAGATGACCATTTTCCCCCTTGATGCTCTCTCTCTTCACCAACCCTTTATAGACACAACTTCTTTCCCCGGGGTAAAAGCTATTCCTCTGGAGTCCAAACCAATGCCATCCAATGGATAAGATGGCATGAGATGATTCACTCAATAGCCAATACCTGGCCCCAAAAGCCCAAACCCATCACCTCTGCAACACAGCACACAGAAGGCTAGGTAACAGGTTATCACTGCACTAGCCTTTTACCCCAGGAGACACAGGCTTCAAATTTTCATTCAAGTCACAAGGAGAAATGAATCCAGTCTCATTCTGGACTCTCTAGATGTCTGTTACAAAAAAAAAGTTAGCAATGACTGCCAGCTTTTGCTCAAGAGGTCCCTAAGCCTGTAAAACAAAGGGCTGCAAGGAGGAATTAACAAAATCCCATCACCCTTTCTAGTATTAGTTGAATCTCTCCATTAAGCAGATTAAGCCCTTCATTCACCGCATTAGCAATTATAGCCTTACTTTCTCATACCTCCATTTTCAGCCTTGTATGTTATCTGTTGTCTCAGACTCTTGTCGCGCTTTACAAACATTACGTTAGTCTCACAAGAGATAGGTAAATTTAAAGCCTATTTCACAGATGGGAAAATTAAGGCTCAGGATTAAAACAAGGAGTCCAGTGGCACCTTAAAGACTAACAATGCTATTATGGCATACGATTTTGTGAGTTGCAACACATATCTGATGATGTGTGAAGTGAAAGAAAAAGAAACAGGCAGTAGGATAGGGATAGAAAGAGGGCAGTGTTACATCAGAGCTAATTCAATCAGGGTGGATGGGGATAAGAAGGTGAGAATACCTAAAGTGGTAAATTGCTTATTGTAACGAGAGAGTCATATTCCCAGTCCCTATTCAGACCCATTCTGTCAAATTTGTATATGAATTGCTGGCTCAGCAGTTTCACATTACAGCTAGGTTTTGAAGTTTTTTCGCTTGAGGATGACAACATTCAAGTCTGTAACTGTGTGTCCAGGGAGGTTAAATTGTTCTCCCTCTGGTTTTTGCATGTTACCATTCTTGATGTCTGATTTCTGTCAGTTTGTTCTGTTGCATAGAGGCAATGTGGTTTGGCCAATGTACATGACAAAGGTGCAATGCTGGCACACAGGGGCGGATATAGGGCAGGGCGAGCGGGGCGGCTGCCCCGGGCTCCGCGCTTCAAGAAGCCCCATGCATGTGCCATGTCAAAGGGGGGGCCCCCGCGAAATTGTGCTGCCCTGGGCCCCGCAAAATCGTCATCTGCCCCTGCTGGCACATGATGACATATATCACATTAGTAGATGTGCAAGTGAATGCAGGTCTTTGATGGTATGGCATGGCTGATGTGATTAGGTCCTATGATGGTGTCACTAGAGTAGATGCATGAACAGAGCTGGCAATAGGGTTTGTTGCAGGGATTGGTTCCTGGGTTAGCGTTTCTGTTGTGGGATGTGTGGTTGGTGGTGAGTATGTGTTTCAGTTGGGGGGTTGTCTGTAAGCAAGGACTGGCCTGTCTTCCACAGTCCTTGAGATCATTGGATCATCATCATCACCTATAGGATAGGTTGTAGATCATTGGTGAGGTATTGGAGAAATTTTAGCTGGGGGATGAAGGTAATGGCCAGTGGTGTTCTGTTGCTTTCTTTGTTGGGCCTGCCTGTAGAAGGTGACTTCTGGGAACGTGCCTGGTTCTGTCAATCTGTTTCTTTACTTCCCCAGGGGGTATTGTAGTTTTAAAAATGCTTAATAAAGATCTTGTAGATGTTTGTCTCTCTCTGAGGGATTGATGCAAATCTGGTTGTATCTTAGGGCTTCACTGTAGACAACATATCATATGATGTGTCCTGGATGGAAGCTAGAGGCATGTAGGTAAGACCAATGGTCAGTAGGTTTCCAGTATAGGGTGGCGTTTATATGGCCATCACTTATTTGTGCTGTAGTGTCTGAGATGATGGGCTGTCCAGGATTTACAGGTTTATGGGTCTTGAGTAGCAGACAGAATACCCCTGGTCAGGGCACTGGGAGTGTGTGTGTGAAGATTTGTTCCTATGCTTCTTCAGGTAGTTTCTTGAGTAGATGGTGTAGTTTCTTTTGGTACTCCGACTGTTTTTGTTGAAATAGACTAACACAGCTACCTCTGACAATGCTCAAGGTTATAAACGTCACATAGAAAGTCAACGGCAGAAGTAGGAACAGGATCCAGGTTTCTGTTTCCCAGCCTTGTCTCTTACAAGACCATTCTTTTTCCTCCAGCTTTCATAGGAACACAGTGCACTGCATGAGACTGAAGTATCAATAACCCTTCAGGTTTCATGTTCTCCTCTGCCTATGGCTATATCCTAGGTCTGAAACTTGAAAGGAAGTCAAAGCCCATACATCCAACCAACTGTACATTATTGTACATAAAGGGAGATTTCTTTCTGACCCGTGTGTTCAGCATGAGATTCAATTACCTTTATCTTAATATGCGTAGCCACAAATGTAATTTGTCGTAAAATTATCAAGACCTTCCTTTAAAAAAAGATCCAGCTCGCTGATTTCCTGCAGTGGTGAATTCTACCATTATCTTAGATCTTGTTCTTATCTGATGTGCAGTTGTAACTGTAATGTTACTGTTTATTACATAGACCTGTGGTTCCCATATTTGTTATTATTGCAACTCCCTGAAGATATTTTAAAATATGGTGGCTCCCTACTACAAAATACTGGGTTTTTTGGGGAGATGAGGGTTTGTTTGGTTTTTTTTTAACCAACTCAGTACCTTAGATCAAGGGTTCTCAAACTTCATGATACCGCAACCCCCTAAAATGCTAAATGAATTTGTGTGATTCCCCTCCCCCACTCTCACTGCTGTGGATCGCTTCCATCTCCCTTCTCACCAGACTCCTTGCCTTCCTGGGGGTCCTTCAAGGCATTTGCAGTCGTCAACGCCCTTCCCCCTGCTGCAGGTTCCTTCCCCCGTCTCTTTCTCATCTGTGCCTCTTTTCCACTCCGAGTCCCTTTGGTTCATTCTCTCTCTCCTCTCCTCCATCCTCCACTCCTCTCCGTGTCTTCTCTGCCTCCTCCTCTGACCCCCAGGTGCCCTTATTTACGTCTGGGTCCTCTGTCATGACCCAATCCCCCAGCCCGCTGCCTGAGGGACCCCACCCTCTCCCAGCTGGGGAAGCGTTCGGTCACCCGACAACCGTGCCCCGGCCAGCCCCTCATGCGTCTGCTCCTGTGCTGGCACCAGCCTCACTCTCTCGCCGCCTTGTCTGTTGCAGCTGAGCTGCACTCCTGGAATTCCGCAGCCCTGGCCACGCTGCGTGGCTTGCCGGAGGCTGCCTTCCGCCGCCCTGCCGCTCTTCTCGGCCCGAGGGAGAGGGGTCAGAAGTGAAAAACCAAATCCAGCTGTGACTCCCCTCTAAGTTGCTCGTGACCCCCCGAGGGGGTCGTGACCCACAGTCTGAGGAACACTGCATAGATGCAAGAATTGGGACAGTTTTGCAATTTTATTCAACTCTATAGTTTAACTATATAATCTGATCTAATCTGGGTTTTTTAAGCTATAATTTGAAAATGCACATTTCTTGGCATGTTCAGACACAGACAAAAGTATGATTTTAGTGAGAACAATGGGCCTACTTCAAAATGCATAGTGGCACAGTGTTTGGTTGATTCTCTAATTGACGAATGTGTGACACTTTCTCCAAGTTTAAATATCTATGGTTAGCTTTCACAGAAATCCTTCTTAGAAAACCCAGATCCATAGAGATAACTGGATGCAAATGGAAGCAGTACTTCCATAACTTCATCATGGAGTTCCTTGTACTCTCCTTTAACAGAAAGTACAAGGTTTGCAAGATTTGAAAATTTGGTCTTCAGCATGTGATTGCTGGACAATTCTAAGATATTTTTGTGAACCAAGATACCTAAGGTTTGAACTATTACAAAAAACAGTATCACCATCGTCAGCTGCACATTTGCTACGTGTAGGCTGAACACTTGGTAAAAATTCGTTCCATTATACAGGGGCACCTTTTTCTCTTTCACTCCCTTCCTCTAGGCTAGGACAGCTCTCAGCTGAAAACCACCTGCAAGAGCAGAGGGCAAAGAGAGGGTCCCCAATGCTAGCAGCAGCAGTAGCATAAGACATAGATCCACAGATAAAATGCAGGGGATTTTAAAGCCTACTTTAATCGTCCCTTAATTAGTGAAAGAAACAAAAAGTGACTATTAAATATATCCCCCAGACACTCATGGCTCTCTTATGACCCCTTCATGGCTCACCATTTGGGAAGCACTTATCCAGATCAGTGGTTCACAAATTTTTAAGCACTTATCCAGATCAGTGGTTCACAAATTTTTTGGCTCACAGCCCAACCCACTCAACGCAGACCGTTCCATGGACCACAATCCAACGACTCATGATGACAAAATGTGTGCAAAAGTGGGTGGGGATGTGGGGTCTGGTCAGGAAGCAGGGTGCAGGAGTGAGCTGAGAGCGGGGGTGGGTTCTGGGTGAGAGGTTGGGTGCTGGAGCGGAGGAAGTGAGAGGATCTGGGTGGGAGGTAGGGTGCAGGCATGGAGTGGGGGTGGGGAGCCTAGGTGGGAGGAAGGGTGTAGGAATGAGGTTGGGGTGCAGGGTCTGGGCATGAGGGCAATAGGGAGTGCTTACCTGGATCCATGCCTCCTGCCACTACCCCCACGCACCGCATCCCACTGCCCCCATTGGCCATGACTCCGGACAATGGGAGCAGTAGGGGAAATCTTCAGGTGAGTGGTTTCCTGTGCTGCCATTGCCCCATCCAGGGGAAAGAAAAGCAGCACCGCGCAGAGCTGCTTTCTCCCCCACCAGGCCGGATCTGGCCCACGAGATTTACGCCCCCACCCCGCAGCGAGAACCTAGCGCTGGCATTCCAACATTGCAGGGAAAAGGGGGTGCAAGGCTGGAGCACCAGTGCAGGCTCCCCACTGCAGAACAGAGGGGGCAAGCCCCAAGCCTGCAACCCACCCATAAGACATTTGTGGTCCACAGACCACACTTTTAGAACTACTGATCTAGATAATACATAAAGATATCTTCTACACTTATTTTATGTATTTATTTAGATTTATTAAAATTATATAGCCAAAAAACACACTTTTCTTCCCTCTAGTTTCTTTTGCCAAAACTAGAAGTCCTAGTATTACCATAAAAAAAAGTGAAAACGTTAAAAAAGGGAATGAGTGATCAATTTCCACTGTACCTGAAGTAACTGTAACTCAGTTGGGCTGTGTCTAGACTGCAGGTTTTTTTCGAAAAAAGTAGCCTTTTTCGAAAAAAACTTCACCTGCGTCTAGACTACAGCCGCGTTCTTTCAAAATTAAACGTGGCTTTTCTTTCGATGGCGATAATCCTCATTTCACGAGGAATAACGCCTTTTTCGAAAGTGTTCTTTCGAAAAAAGGCGTTCTTGAATGCAAACAGGGCTTTTTCGAAACAGAGCATCCAGACTGCCTGAGTACTCTCTTTCGAAAAAACGGTTCAGTTTTTCGAAAGAAGAGGTTGCAGTCTAGACGCTCTCTTTCGAAAGAGGCTTTTTCGAAAGATTCGAAAAAGCCTCTTTCAAAAGAGGCTTGCAGTCTAGACGTAGCCTTGGATTTCATCTATTTCTTCTACTTTCCAAGATAAATATAATCCTAGTATCCACCAGTTTCTCCTCATATGCGAATTCCACCATATCATTAACCACCTTTGTTCCAATATCCGTATCTTTAAGGTATGGCAAGAAAACAGTGAATAATCCTTTATTGGAGGGCATTTGGGTGAGAGGTCACTACATTGCATGTTAAAATGCCCTTCAAATAAATTAATAAAAGCATTCAGTAATACTGCTAACGGTGAATAAATGTTTTTAATCCTTTTTGCTTGTCTCCTTTCCGGGAATCAGAACCACACGATACCACCACCTCTCTCTCATATACCACTTTACATCTACAGATCCCAAAACAATTTACAAAGGAGGGCAGTGAGACAGAGGTGTATATAACTTTTGTGACTCATGGATATAAGCATGCTCACAATACTATCTCAGGGGTAGCCGTGTTCGTCTGTAACTGGATAAACTTAAAAAACAATGAATAGGCTTGCAGCACCTCAGAGACTAAAAAAATGTAGATGGCATGATGAGCTTTTGTGGGCACAACCCACTTCTTCAGATGAATGGACAGTGGGTTGTGCCCACAAAAGCTCACATTACCATCTACGTGTTTTGTTAGTTTCTAAGGTGCTGCAAGACTATTTGTTGTTTTTTAATTTTTTCTAATACTGTCTCTGCTCATTGTTTCTTTGCCTTCTGCAGATGTGCCCTTGAGAACACACTCCTCACACCCAAGAGGAGTGAGGAGGATATGTTTTGTGAAGTGCAGCAGTCAACAAATGCGGCACATAGGGAAACAAGGGTATGGAGGGAGACAATAAATAAAAGACAAAAGCTGGATAGCTAGGAAAGGACGCAGGGGCAGGAACAGACGATAAAGCTCCAGATATGTGGTAGTCCTCTTTAGTCTGCAATCAGAATAAATCAGTGCCTGATTCCCCTTCCAACCACCACAGAACTCAGATCTATGCCTTCCCCAATATCCCCCACAGTGTTCATCTCTTGTCCCTCACAGTGCCCTGTGCATTCCATGCCTGGGGACTGGTTTTCTAATGAAAACTGTAATCACACCCAGCTAGAAGAGCCTTTTCCATGAGACTGTTCCTTATCTTCATATCCCATTTGTCCAAAGCTTACATTTTATCCATTATTAAAAGTGAGTCTTTGAAATGAAATGAGTCTTTAAATACATACTAGAGCTAACATTGAAAGACAGTAGCTATGGGCGGAAATATTTGCTCTTTGCAACTAATGCTCAAACAAGCAATACATGAGTAATTCATGGCAGCAAGGAAACATCGTCTGACCAAATGCATCACATACAGGCAAATTACTGGGAATCATTGACAAAAAGTGCCTTCAGAATCTCCCAGATTTTAATAACCACCCACTGTGACCCTCAAATGGCTCTGGAATCTGGCTGCTCAAAATCAGCAGCCAGCCGATCAGCCTCAGTGGTCCACCCTAGGAAAACTTCTCCCCCTTTCAGTCATAAATATTATGCAGAGGATACCAGGCTGTAATGACCATAGGAATATTTTCCTCATTAAAGGCTCACTGACCAGAAAGACAGCACCAGCAACTTTTAATTGGGCAAAAGCACATTCAATTGTCATTTAGCACCTGCTGAGCCTGTTGTGGAAGTGCTCCTTGCTTCTGTCTAGATTCACTGTGTAAGGCTTCATGAACCATGGGAGCAAAGTGCAGATGCGGTCTCCAGGAATCATTATGGGACTCTGCACATTCCCCATTGGAGTCTTCCAATCTAGAAAGAAAGTGCCAATGTGCGGCTTGCAATACAATCCAGTGTTTTGAAATATGTTTGCATCATGCACCTTCCCTGACGACCTGCATTGGGATATGTGTTCCATCTGCCACCCCACTGAAAATGGGAAATCCGATTGCATCAAAGTTATCAATTATTTTTGTCTCGGTAATTACTGAGAGTCACAGTCCTTTGTAGCAGGAAGCAATTAATGGCCCTGCATGCTTGTATCACTGCAGCCCCCATGGTGGACTTTCCAACTCCAAACTGATTCGTGACAGACCAGTAGCACTCTGGAGTTGCCAGCTTCTACACAGTGACCACAACTCACTTTTCTATGGGAAGAAAGCCCATGGAATGCTGGGATGGAAAGAACTGCATTATGGGACAGCGAGCATTATGCACTGCAATACATTCCCGGAACACTCAGTAGCAGAGGGTGGTGAGTTGCACAGTAACCCTAACCCTAAACCTTAACCCACACTACCTATGATGCGATACTCTTTTTGCCAATGTAAGAGAAACAACTGCGGACACACTCAATTGAAACAAGAAGTGTTGTGTGGACATGCTCCACCAATGTTATTAAATTGGCTATGATCATTGACAAAAATTAAGTTGACTTAACTCTGTAGTATAGACATGGCCTTAATAAATAACACCGCCCACCCCCATCACCCTTAAATACTACCCTGCACATACAATTCATCCAGTGGCAAGAGGCTGAAAGAAAACAAACCACACATGACCAATGTTTAACTTGATACTGGAAGCTGATCAAATGCTACAGTGATGGGAGTGTGGCATGAGAACTTGCGTAGAACAGACCAGATACATTACTTGTTACAATTGTTAAGGGTAAAAATCCTAGGTTTGTAATGTTTAAAGGTATTATAAGGCATCCATTTTGAAAACAAAATGGAAGATCAATCCCATGACACTGGGTCTGAAAGGCAAAGATTTCCCACCCCAGACTGCATAAAAGGCTGGCAGCCAAACAGCTCAGGGATGCCTATCCTAGCGGCAGGTTGCATGGAGTTTTTCCTTTCAGGTCATCTAGACTCCAGACCAGACAGCCGTAGCCATACTGAAGACTCCACATATACCACCAGATAGCCAGCAACCTTGCCAATCACCTTTCAACTGAAGCAGGGAAGACTGTGGGGGTTCTCCTCAGTGTTCCTCTCTCAAGGCTCTCCAGGAGCCACGAGATGTGAGATCCTGAGCGATTGTCTTGGGAGCTATCAAGAAGGTTTCTATAAACTTGTTGTAATACTTACCTTATTATTTAGACTCAGCTAAAGGCTTATTTTGTTCAGTGGGCTCTAGGGACTGACTACTGTACAGGTTAAATTGTTCTTTTGTTGTTAAACTACTTCCGGTTGAATTCCCTACTTTTGTAAATTTTTCCTAAATACATTTTCTGTATGTTCAGTTTACCTACAATTAATTGTCCTCTCTGATTAAGTAAGGGAAGAGGGAGGCACACCACCAGATGACAGATGCTGCCTGTCACAGAACTGGACAGAGGGTCTAGAATTGTTAGGGGACCCCCTGCAGCCTTATCTTTCTAAAATCATTCAGCCACCTGACACAATAGAGGGTTAGCCCCAGCATCCTGGTCGAACTTGGACTGGTTAATTGTACTTTGCCAGCTATTCAAAAAATATCCCTTGTAGTTTCAGTTACTTTTCATGGTCTGTCCTGAACTGCAAGACAGTTTATAAAGGCTGCTATTCTCTGTCTGGAGATAGCTGATACGATCCATATATATAAAGAATGTGTAGTCATGTATAAACTAAGACATTAATGCCAACATTTTAACTCACTAACTAGGGGTTAGAGAGAGAAAATGCTGAATTACACCGTGACAGGTCTAATGGAACAGTGACAGTATCCCAGTTATCACACTGATATTTGAACAGGATTCAAGAGGGAGTTGATAAAAAATGCCAGAAAGCATTAGGAAAGCATAGGGAGACTGGGAAGTTAGGTAGAAGATAACGCTGAGAACGAGAGAAGTTACAGGCCTCCAGCCAATCTGAAGATGGGAAAGCATCAAGAGACAACACAGTGACAACAGTGTAAGGATTTTGGGACAATCTTGTAAGAGGCAGGTCTAGAATTGAACTGGCTCATATAATAGTCACTCAAGTTTTGTTGGTTCCTGACCACCAGTCAGGGTGAACTTCTAGAAGACTATAGGGGACTACCCTGTAAATCAGTCTGAGCCTGTTGTGGTCTTTGGATAACAGGCACATTGTGCTAGGGTTGCCAATGCTCCGGGATTGTCCTGCAGTCTCCAGGAATGAAAAGACTAATATTTAATTAAAGATTATGCCACATGATAAGATCTCTGGGAATATATCCAACCAGATTTGGCAACCCTACGATGTACCAGCAACATTTGTCAGAAAGGCTGATGGATGAGCTACACTTTCAGCTGAGTCCATCTGCCCCACGAGAGGGTGGCATGGAGTCTTTGTTCAGTGCAAACCCAGGTAGTCAAGAGGTACTGCTGCCCCCCTTGAATTAGTGAGATTAACCAGGAAATCAGATGTATTATAGAAAGCAAACACTGCCTAGGACAAAATGTTGATTCCACTGATCTTTCCAAACACATAATCTACAGAGATACAAGAGGGGGAACAGCAGCAGACCCCCAGTTACTACTGCTATAAAATAATTACATACAAAAACTACCTCTCATGAACATTCTTCAAGTTGCAAAGTCAAACACATTTATGTTAGGAAATGCCAGAATTCAAGTGGTAGCATTTGGAACCTTAATCCAGGCCTCTTGTGCCTATGCATTATGAAACAGTCTTTAATTACATGATCACATGTTATTTTTCCACAGAGCTCCTGCCTCATTCAGTGCACAGGATGGATGGTACTCACTTAATGAGCAGCTATTCAATATTGTGTTTTGCCCTTGTTGTTCAATGTGTGGCCTCAGGCCTTATTTACTGCATACTATTCAAAGCCTACTCTGAAGGGCAAATTATTAATTTCCTCATGAGGGTTTTTTTGTGTGCTCATTACTATATCAGAGTGTTTCACAAACAATTTATTTCCACAAAACACCTGCGCGATAACAGGGTAGTATCATCTCCATTTTAGAGAAGAGTTGAGACACAAAGATTAACCTTAAAAGTTTCCTCTAGCTTAGAATGCCCAAACTAGATAACTAGGATCTGATTTTTCAGATTAGTTAATATTATATAGCACTATGTATATTTAAAGCAACGCTCCACTGATCTCAGTTGCAGCTGTGATTGCTCTGCAATTGCATAAATCAGCCGCCCAGTGTCAAATCAGGCACTCAGAAAACCAGGAACACACTCAGCAGCCACCTATGCAAAGTTTAGTTTAAGGGATTTTCCCTGTATCACATAGGAACTCCATAGCACTGGCAGGGATAGAAACCAGTTCTTCCAAGAGACTATTCAACTGTCTTATGCACGGGACTGTCCCTTTTCCAACAAGCCCCTGCTTCATTCACTCAATGCCTTTCAACTTTTGCAACAAATGAAGTGAAGTGCTGTACACCATAACATCTTTTAATGTGATCCTGAGTCAATACCCAGAGCAGGTCCATCCTGTGCACTGAATGAGGCAGGGGTAGTGAGGAAAAATGGAATGTGACCTGTTACTAGGGTCTACATCATAATGCATATGCACAAGGAGGACAAACAAAGTTTACAAACAACTTTCATTCTGGTATTTCCTCATTTTTGAGAGCTTCACTTTGCAACCTTAATCATGACCTTTTAATGAAGGTTACTGTGTGGAATTGCCTTAATTAAAAAAAGCAAACAAGATATACTATTATATATTATATTATATCATATTATATATCAGAGGCAGCAGTGGGGGAGGTCAGCTGGCTCCCCAGAAGCTGGTGCTCATGGGAAGTCTGCTTAAAAGCTGGTTCCCCACAAGCCCTCGCTCCCACTTCTGACTCTTCTCGCACACTGCTGCCTCTGCTACAGCATATAATACATGATACTTGCCCAATCATTCTGTGGGAATAGTACATGCACAATCCTGTCACTTCTATGCAACACGCTCAGGTGCTTTGTGGTAGATCACACTTGAGCGGAGCTGTTTGATCACCACTAAGAGCTGTGAGGGAGCTTAGTGTGGCACAGAATCTATGGAGATTTTAGCTGCTAAAATTGAAGAAGTTTCTACTCAGCATGTGATTTTTCAAAGATATATCATTTGAACAAATGTGAACAGATTTTCCTTGGAGCACCAAAAGGCATATTCCTGATATACAACTTCCCTCACCTCTCCAAAGTATGAGAGAGCTCAAGAACATTTCAAAAACTCCGGTCATCTGAAGACGTGGGCTGTGCCCACAAAAGCTTATGATGTCATCTACATGTTTTGTTAGTGTATAAAGTACTACCAGACCATTTGTTGTTTTTTTAAGTTTATCCTGTACAGACTAACTCGGCTACCCCCTGAAGATTTCAAAGAAAAGGTTGCCAGAAGATTTTAACATGGGCAACACACCATATTTTCTCTGCTTTCAGTTACAGAAATACCTGACCAGGCCCGCTGATAGGGGGGAGGGAAAGGGGGCAGTGGCCCTGGGGCCCGGCAATTCAAAGGGGCCCAGGACAGCAGTGGCTAGAGCCCAGGACACTTTACATTGCCACCAGAGCAATTGCCACAGATGCTATAGGCTCTGCTGCTACTGACCATTTTGGTTCAGTTTCCAAAAGAATTTCAGGCAGACATGCAGTGTGGGTAATCTCTATCCAAACAGTTTTAGTTTGGCAAAACAATAAGCAACTGAAAGCAGGGTTTCGTCATGGGAAATGCTGAGCAACCTTACCAACAATCAGACCCCCCACTTCCACTAAACATGCAAATCTTACGTGAGACTCAAATGGTGCAGAAATGAGCAAAAAGAGAAAATATGATTTGAAAACACATCTGATTCTATTCATTCAAACCTTCAGTGCACTCACTGTCTAGACAGAGTAAGTGTATAGGCAGCGTGGCAAAAGACCGAGCTCTTGTTATTTTAGAGAAGAGTTCTATTCTCAGCTCTGGCAGAAGAGACCTTTTGCAAGCTTTCAGTTCTCTCATCTGTGAAACAGATGAATGACTACCATCCCTCAAAGGCTGCAGTGTGATACCATGGCACAAAGGCTGTGATCAGAAACACTGACCAATAAGGGAAGACTGAAAGAATTGGGCTTGTTTAGTTTGGAAAAGAGAAGACTGAGACAGGACATGCAAGCAGTTTAAGTACCCAAAAGGGTGCTACAGGGAGGAGGGAGAAAAATTGTTCTCCTTGACCTCTGAGAATAGGCCAAGAAGCAATGGGCTTAAACTGCAGGAAGGAAGATTTAGGTTGGACATTAGGAAAAACTTCCTGACTGTCAGGGTGGTTAAACACTGGAATAAATTGCCTAGGGAGGTAGTAGAATCTCTATCACTGGAGATATTTAAGGGCAGGTTGGATAGACATCTATCAGGGACGATCTAGATTAGGGATGATCAAATTCCAGCCCGTGGGCCGGATCCGATCCGATCCGTAGGGTTAGTCCCTGGCGGGCGCCCACCTCCATATTTATCTGCACCCCCGCAGGTATCAGAGGATCATACCTCTGGTCCCAGTCCATGGTGCTTCCTGCCGGTCGCATTGGCCACAAATGGTGATTCGCGACCAACCAGAACTGTGATCCTCCGATACCTGCTGAGGCGCAGATAAACATAGTGGTGATAGCCCACCAGGGACTAACCCTGTGGGCTGCAGGTTTTTTTATTGCCCACCCCTGATCTAGATGGTGCTTGGTGCTGCTGTGAGGGCAGGGAACTGGACTTGAGGACCCCTTAAGGTCCTCTCCAGTTCTAGTGTTCTATGATTAACAGCAGTCAGTAGAAGGCCGGGGTCTGGAATTTTTGCTCTCTGACTGGCAGCTTAGCAAACCTACCCGCCAGACTACAGAACACCGTATGCAGTAAGTCAGTCTGTCTCTTCTCTCTGCTTTTACATCCACAAGAACGTGTGACAAAGTAACCTGTTTGCCTCATCAAAAGACTGTTTGCAGCAGGGGCCAGAAATCACATTATTCTCAATAAAATTGCACAAGTTGGCAGCACAGCACTTCCTTTTCAATTTTTTTTTTTTTTAACATCAGCAGTATAAAACCCTGGAAGTATGCATTTCCTACAACGCAGTAGGCACGGGGCACTGAAATTAGGAATTCTGTACCCAAGAGTAGGTGGAAATCAAAATAGCATGAGTTCATGCCAAGAAATACTAGATAACTAACAACAGGGCATAAACCACTCTAATGGTGTACATTTCCATTCCTAGCTTGAATTGTTGAGCAGAGAAAAGAGAAACAACAGAGCTGAGCTAAGAACAGGTCAGATCCTGACCCCTGTTCTGGCAGCACAAATAAATCATAAAGCTGGTCAACCAGAGAAGCTGACAATTGTGCCAACATAAGGCCTTGTCTACACTAAAAATGGAAGATCGTCGGTGCCGTGATCAATCTTCCGGAGTTTGATTTAGTGAATCTAGTTAAAACTCACTAAATCAAAGTCAGAGGGCACCCTTTCCGGCATCTGGTACTCTTGCTTTGGCAAGAGGAAGGGTAGCCAACGGGAGCCTTTCCGCCCATGGACTTCCCGTTGTGGAGACACTGCCAAGCTCGGCTTAAGGTAAGCCAACCCCAGCTACGTATTCTATGTAGCTGGAGTTGCTTACCTTAAGCCAAGCTGCCAGGTCTAGTGTAGACCTGGCCTAATGGAATTGCCAGTTAGTGTAGATAATTTTTAAAAGGGGGCCACCTGGAAGGGGTGGGGTCTTGGGCAGAAGAGACGGAGCCAGGAAACATCTTGTGCTTCCCCTCCATCCTGATTGGCCTGGGGTGGAAGAACTCAAGAAGTCTTCCCCCTCCCTCCTCTGCCCCATTCCCTAGAGAGAAATGCCAGCTGTTTCAAAACTGCTGGCATTCTCTCTAAGCACCTAGCGGAAGGAGATCTCAGTGTTGTCCCTGCCCCCAGGTCAATCAGAGCCTGGGGAGTGCACGAAACCTCCTCGCCCCGCAAGAGCATGCAGCAGCTAGAGAGACACGCCAGCTATTTTAAAACAGCCAGTGTGTCTCTCTAGTCCAGGGGTGAGCATAGGGTTGCCCGGTGTCTGGTATTTTCACCTCCTGTCTAATAAAAAAATTCAGAAAATACTGGACACCTAAAATGTCCGATATTTTCTGATTTTTCTCCCTGCCAGGAGGTGAAAATACCGGACACCTGGCAACCCTACACACATTCAACAACCAGGACTAGCCCCTGCCCCCCGGACTTCACCCTCTGCTTACCTGGTTCTGCAGGGAAGCTGCCTGCTCACTCTGATCAAGAAAACAAGGTGGCCACCCGCAAAAAGCCTAAAGACTTTTCTTAAAGGGGCCATGCTGTTTTCTTTCTTTTTTTTTTTTTTTTTTTTTTGTTTAACTCTCTGGGTCCTTTTTTTTGCTCAACAACTTTGGTCTCCCCCCCCTCTTGCAGGGGTGAGGAAACTTTGTGTGTTCTCCCCCGTTCCCAGGTTCTGACTGGCCAGGGGTTGGGGGAGTGGCACGTCGGCCATGTGCTGGATCTAGCGGCTTGGCAGCCTGGTTCTGGCTCATGGAACTCTAGCTCTGCACTATCTGCTCTCTAAGCCCCAATCCTGCATAAGGGGTATATTGGGGGAGAGGATGGAGACATACAACTGGGTTGTTGCACTTGTGATCCATTACTAGTAGATATAATTTAGGGCTGTGGTTCTCAACTTTTCCAGACTACTGTACCTCTTGTAGGAGTCTGATTTGTCTTGCATACCCTCACTTTAAAACTATTTGCTTACAAAATCAGACATAAAAATACGAAAGTGTTGCATTGCACTATTACTGAGAAATTGCTTACACTCTCATTTCTACCATGTAATTATAAAATAAATCAATTAGAGTATAAATATTGTATTCATATTTCACTATGTACTAAATAGAGCAATATAAACAATTCACTGTATGAAATTTTAGTTTGTACTGACTTCTCCAGTGCATTTTACATAGCATGTTGTATATCTAGGAAAATGTGAATTGATGTGGCCCCTGGAAGAACTCTAAGTACCCCTAGGAGTACCGGTATCCCTGGTTGAGAGCCAAAGACTTAAGGCATCTGTGACGGGCGGCTAGTGACCCGCACTCTGGACCACAGAGGGAGGAGAATGGGGCCGCGGGCAGAGAGCCCAGACGGCCCGGGGGCGCCGCACCAGGTCGGCAGGGCCAGAACCTGCCCCCGCGCCTGCACGGCCAGCAATGGCCAGCTCCGCCCCCAGCATGCGGCCGAGGGAGGCAGGTGCCGGGAGTGACAGCCAGGGCGAGGCAGGAGAAACCACCATGTCACGAGGGGGGCGGGGGCTCTGAGCCCCATCACAACTGGCGGGCCGATTCAAAAGAGCCCACCGGCAGCGAGGCCGGGGGCAACCTCCGCCACCGCTGGTCAAGGAGCACCGGCCCCAGAGCGAACCGGTGCATCCCCCACGACCCACCGACAGCTGGGCAGCGCCCCCAGCCGGCTGCAGACAGCCTTCACAGGTGGCTGATGGCGAGCCCAGGCTCAGTCGCCGAGCCGGGGAATCCCTGGCCCCAACGACGGGACAGGCACCCCGAGGAGCGACTCAGGAGGAGTGGACCCCGGGACAGCATAGCCGCGGTCCGGTGCCGACGCAGAGCCTCGGAACCCCGGTAGGCACAGGGGCGCCGGAGGGCGGGCCCCAGGGACCCGGGGGGGGGAGGGAGGAAGCAGCCCGGGACAAGACCCTTCTGGCGCCCGTGGACAGACGCGTTTCGGGAGTAAACCCCCGACTGTCGTGCAGGGACGATGGCGAGCCCCTGCACTTAGGGCCCCGGGCTGGGACCCGGTGGAGAGGGCGGGCCTGGGTCCCACTCCCCCTACTCCTCTTCCTCACGACCCCCGCAACCCAGCAAACTACACCAACGCGCAACTGCGCCGGCGGGCCAACAAAGCACAAGCCGATGGGATTAGCCCCCACGGGTGGGGGGGGCCAAACCTGGGGCCTAAGGCCCACACCCCAAGCCGGGGTATAGACGGCAGGTCCTCTGAATCCCCCCTGCTCGGCGGAGAGGGGGTGATCACACCCAACCTACTGGCCCCGGGGGTCGGGAATCCCACCCAGGGGTCAGACCGATGGATGAAGGGGTTCGCTGAACCCCCCTGCCTGGCTGGCAGGGGGTGATCGCACCCCGCGACTCGTCCACAGCATCCTTGAGACTCCTTTAACATCTGCTTTGGGAGGTAGGGGGGCAGGAAAGGGTATGAACTGGTCCATGACATCCCCACAAACCAGTGGAGCACAAAGGTGACAGGACAACTACTTTTTATCTTTGACCTTCAGTACTGGTCACAGCTCAGAGGATTGGGCACCATTTCCTCTTTTAGTTCAAAGGAAAGTAAGATATCCGATCTTTATGTTATTGCCTTAAGTTACAGCAAAAACAGGTGCAAGATGAAGAAGGGCAGACAGACAATCTTCCACCCTTTGTTAAAATTAGTGGGGGTGGGGGGAATGGTAAATTAATCCCTCAGTTGTTCAGATCATCCAGAATGCAGCCAGATTTCTAAGGTCTCCTCTGAAATAAAATAGGTTAGTTCTACAGGATAATAAGCTGGATTCAGGAAAAGAGACTGCCTTGAAACATTTGTTTTGAAGCATCTTTGTCCCCCAAATTCTTATCTTTTTGGTTTTTAGCTATCATAACAGACCAGTTAAATATTTATTTAGATGCTAAAATCTCATTGTGCCTTCTAAAGAAAAGAGCACAAGAAATCATTTTTAGCTGCCTCTTTTTACAGTGGCATGGTCAAAGGGGAAAAATAAAACAAACAATTGCTAATCTGTGCTCTTGACCATTTAAAAATGATCCCAAAATAGTCTGTTAAACTGTTTCACCCGGAGCAGAATTACTCATGGATGCATATGCATGCACACAAAAACAGCGGTGCTCTTGGTTACTGTAATCAAGGAAGCAACATTACTACATTAAACACTGTGAAAAGACCACAAAGCTGTAATTATTCTTTGAGATTTCGATAAAGCACAATTATTAAGTAAACGTTGTCCCAATATTTTTTGTTGCAATGGAGATAATATAATAATCGACATATTTCCTGGATTGATTTAACAACAACAAAAACCTAGCACATTTCACAATGCAGCAAGAATTAGACAAATACATTAACTGATTTTAGTTTATGATCAGCAAAGTTTTGAGGCAATAGACTGCAATCCATCTCATGCCTATTATTGAATCAAGACACTAAATGTCAAAATCTTTGCTGCAAAAGCAAGTTTTCCTTGTTGAAAGTCAAGAAGAATTATAATCATTCTTCTAAGGTGGACAGGAACAGTCTTTTAAGAAGGATTTGACTGTTTTATTTACATTTTTCTGATACTTTTAATACAAACAGCAACATAACCAAATGGATTGAGGGAGAATTGATGGGTGAGTAAGTTTATATTTAAACTCTTCATTTTTTTGTATTTGTTTATTCCAATGGTATTCATGTTTGCAACATACACACACTCCCTGCTAGAACAGGACTGAGGCAAAGTCAGGCAAGTCTTGTGATGAAAGCAGTGACTGAATCTCTTGGGATATGGGTTCAGTCCTCACTTGTGCCACAGATTTTCTGCATCCGCGTGGGCACGTCACTTACTATCTGATCCTGTTTCCACTAAAGTCAATGGGACCATTGTCACTGATTTTAATAGGCTCCGGATCACAACCTTAAAACGTTCATGTCTGTTTCCCGATCTGTAAAATAGAGATACTTCCTTTTTCCACCTCTTTGTCTGTCTTGTCTATTTAAACTGAAAGATATTGGGGGCAGAAACTATGATATCATGTGTTTGTACAATACATCGTACAACAGAACTTCAATTTTGGTTAGGTTTTTAGGTGCTACTATATTAACAAACAACATCAGATTCAAATTCTGGCCAAAATGTGTTCAGTCCTTCAACCTCCTGAGACAGATTCCAGGCTATTTACTGTTCAAAGACTTTTGAACCTGGATACTGGATTGTGATTGGCAGCCATACTCCGAATCCCAGAGGTGGCTGCATTTGGTTGATGAAGTCTGTATGTGCGCTTGTTGTCAAATGTGGGTCCCTGAAACTAGGCAACTGAGTCCGATGCTTGATTTTCAAGGGGGCCAGCAATCAAGAGTGCCTGTTTACTCGGATGGGGTCTGCAGGAGCTCAGTGCCACTGAAAATAAGGTCACAAGCTTAGGTGCCTAAATACAGATTTAGCAGGATAGGGCTAGGCACCAATATTTTGAAAAATGTGGACACCATTTATAAAGCACTTTATATAAAAATTACTGTTCATTCCCACTCTCTTCCCTTTAAAGGCCTCCCATTGGGGCAGTGCTGCTGTCTCTTTGCTTGAGACAGGCTGGAGTCTTCAATTGGCTAGAGGAATCCATCAAGAATGACTCATCAGAGATTTAAAATACTGCCTGTGCAACACTTCCAGCCCTTTTGGCTCATGCAGCAGGCAGCAGAGTTAAGAAGTCAAACTCTCACCCCCAGCACACAGTAGCTGGGCTGCCACGATGATGCCCCTCACAGGGGCCTCAAATCCAGGCTGCAGTCTGAACTCGGAAGCCTACACAGTAATGAAACCATCCCACAGCCCAAGCCCCGCAAGTCCAAATCAACTGGCATGGGCCAGCCAGGGATGTTTCTTTGCTGTGTGGACATGCACTGAGTGATTAGGGACACACCTGTGCCACTGAGGGACAGCCCAGGGGCACATTGTCCCTAGGGGAACCCAATCTGAAATTCTACCTCAGCGAAGCAGAACTCCTCTCTGAACTCCCCACCATGCAGGGAGAGCCAACTACACTTTCTTGGGCAGTGCATCTTACCCCACCACTATGCCCAGCTTATTCTGCAGGTGGCTGCGAAGGGACAGAGGAACCACGGCCTTGCCTTCTCACCTGCCCCAGTGGGGTGCAGTGCAGTGCCTGGGCACAAAGACTGCAATTGTCTATAAGTCCTTATGTGGGTCACTCAAGAGTGGGCAAAGGTTTTTGTGCACTCACTCCACTGCATGCCCCCGTGGGCCGGGTGCATAGCAATTTGCCCATGGACACAAGGAACTCTTGAGTAGAGACAGTAATAGGCTAGCACCCTTCTGCTGCAATCACAACATATATCTTTGCAATCACCGTTAGGGCACTACTAGGGCTGAAAGCACTGCAGAGAAAAGGCTGACAAGGGGTTTTAGTGGCACAAGAACTTAAATAAATGGAGGAAAGAAAATTAAAGGGGAAATCCACAAAGCTTACTTTAAATCAAAACCTGAACCAAACTGACTGTATCCTAATTATAGCAAAGTATTCTGTCTATGTAGGAACCCAAAGATCTCAGTGTGCTTTCTTCTTTTGCCTAAGGAAACCATTCTGGGGCCATCACAATTCATTAGACAATGCGCTATTATATTTTTGAGGCCTCCAAGAGGGCTCTGTGGGACATTAAAACTAAAGAAGTGAAAATGTAAACACAAATATAAATACAGGACACTGCGTCCCCCCTAATTTTATCTGACGTGAACTCCGCAAGGCTCTTTATTAAAACAGTGGCCTCCAATATACGGCCACTTACAGGGAAATAGGCTACAATTTACTCCATCATGAATAACTTTACCCCCCATTTTAAGTTATGGAGAGTCCTTTCCAATGCACTTGTGCTATAATGCACGTTAACGTCTAAGGAAGGCCGCAAATCTGGGGAACAGCTGAAAAATAGCCTGATCACCCTTTGTTGCTTTGTCTTTAATGTGTCCCATGTGTCTGAACTTATCAGATGTGTTCATCCTTTTGCAAGTGGTAAACCTTGTGAAAACTAATAAATGAATCACCCAGCTCATTGGTCATTTCCCATTATGTCCTGTTCAGACAGGTGCCTTGTTAATTACCAGGGTCCTTTGGCAGGTCACAAGCTGTCCAGGCCTTAACTCAATGAAACACTGTTCCTTTCCTTGCAAGCAATGTATACTCAATAATAGTAAGCATGTTCTGAATCCATCAAAACATTGGGATTCCTATCTCATCTTTTCTTTTGCCTGCTTCTTCCTCCAACCCTCCATGGACTCTTTCTCCCAGCCCCCATCTTCTGGGAAGACCGTTTCCCCTTTCTTTCAATGGACTCTTTCACCTTCCTCTCCCCAGTCCCACAAACCCTCCTACACAGTACCGTAAATCATGGCTGTCCTCAGCCATCGAGCCCAGATCGCAGGATCACAAGGATCTTGCCCTCATCTCCCTTTAGAAATGTTTTCATCTGTGGCTACTCCACAAATAAATAGGAACCACCAGATCTCTTACTGGTCAAAAAAGTGGAAAGATTATTCTGGGGGGAAAAAAAATACAATCATTTCCTTTTTGCAGCGTTCAATATGAAACAATTTTAAAATGTTTTGTGGATTTTTTTTTCAAACATTTCACAATTTCATCTGTTCATTTGCCTTCTATTTCTGTTTCTCTTCCCCCATAGGATTGCCAGTTTTCAAACTGCACAAAGCTGAATCCCCTGGCCCTCCCCCTTCCCCAAGGCTTCGTCCCCACTTACTCTATCCCCATCCCACTGCTGCTTGCTCCTCCCCCTCACACACACACTCACTTGCTCATTTTCACCAGACCAGGGTAGAGGTGGTGAGAGAGGTTTAGGGTGAGGGCATTGACTGGGGGTGTGTGCAGGATCTGGGTTGTAGCTAGGAAAGAGGGGGCTCTGGCCTGGGGGATGGGTCTGAGGAGTTTCGAGTGTGGGAGGGGGCTCCAGGCTGAAGATATAGGCCCCAACATAAGGCCAGAATTGAGGGGTTCAGGATGTTGGGAGGAGGACCTAGGCAGGACAGGGAGTTGTGGGGGGCTATGGCTCCTGCTGGAGGTATGGGGTCTAGATGGGGCCAGGGCGCCAGGCTGGGGCCGAGGGTTTGGGAGTCCAGGATGGGGTTCTGAGCTGAAGCAAAGGGTTGCAGAGCAGGAGCAGGTTTGGAGCGCAGGCTCTGGGAGGGAGTTTGTGTATAGGAGGTGGCTCATAGCTGGGGCAGGGGGGTGGAGCATGGGAGAGGGTGGGCTGTGAGAAGGAATTTGGGTGTGGGAGGGGGCTCGGGGCAGAGAGTTGAGGTGTGGGAGGAACTCAGGGCAGGGGGCTGAAGTGCTGGAGAATGTTCAGGGTGTGGGCTCCTGGCAGCACTGACCTTGAGTGGTTCCCTGTGAGTGGCATGATGTCCCTTGGCTCCTAGGCATGGGCAGGTGGCTCTGCATACTGACTCTGCCTACAGGTACCACCCTTGCAGCTCCCATCAGTCACAACTCCTGTCCAACAGGATCCACAGAGCCAGCGCTCAAGATGCAAGCAGTACATAGATCCCCCTGGCCATCTCATGACACCTCTCATGTCACCTTTTCCAGGAGTCACGTGGATCTCGGCAGGGAGCCTGCCAAATCTTTTTAGCTTTTAGCAGCAATGCTGACTAGAGCCACCAGATTCCCTTTTTGACTGGGTGTTTCAGGCAAAAATTGTATCCCTCGCTACCCTACTTCCCTACCCTCTTTTTGTCACTGAGTGCAAGAAAACAAATAGTGTCAAGTGGTATGTGTGGTGGGGGCAGGCGGGGAGCAGTTTCTTTTGATTTGCTTCCTTTCTCCTTTTTCCACTTTTAACTTTTCAAAACTACTTCATCTTTGGAAAGGTGCACAATAACAAAGTTACAGTATTTCATTTTTTGCTTCAGCCATCCTGTAATTTTTTCCAAAGTTGAGGAAGTTTCAAAAGTTTGCAGCATGGAAAAAGGAAAAAATGGAATAAAGCCAAAAGCAAAAAAGGATAAGGGAAAATCTCTACATGACATTGTTAATTCATTGCATTCAATGGTGAAAAAAGAGAAGAAACAAAATCAGAAGTGAGAAAAAGCTTTTAAAATGGTATTTAGAAACTAAACCAAAATGAAATTCCAGTTGCAGTAAAAAATGTGGTTTTGATTTTTAGAAATTTTCCACTAAAAACCTAACAAATGATTTTTAAAATGACATTTTCCCCAGAAAAAAATGCTTTTGATTAAAACCTGCATTTTAAAAGTTTCAAATCACTGCTATGAAAAAGACATCTTCACCTATAAAAGCCCACCAGTGCTCAGAATTACAGTTTTTTTGCCTGAGGATTTTGAGATTATTTTTCATGAGAGTCAGATAAATCAATCCTATCTTATTCTGCTGTGCTTGGCTAGTTAAGTTTCACTTTTCCTACAACAAGTATCAATAAAAAATATTGGTGTCCCACAATATGTATTTCCACTCACACAGGTGCAATGGCAGCTTTACCCTGTGTAATATATGCAGTCACTTAGGGCCCTACACCATAGCACACCCCCTTAATACCTCATCTGTTGTCCCATTTGACACAGAGCCATGGCCAAGATTCAATTCCCCACCTGCATTACCCAGCTACTCCCCCTGTGGAAAATTGCACTTCTTCTCCAACTTCCTGGTTTATATGGGGTGAGTCATGGAGGGCAAGCAATCTCATAAATTGGTGTTCCCATGATAGCTATTAAGACCCAAGGCGTGTTGCAGATGAAGGTGGAATGTCAAGGATACATGGTTGGAGAGGAAGCTAGATGGGGCTCTTCTGTTATTTAGCATAAGGACATGAAAAACTGGGACCAGTCAGCTGAGAGACATCTGACCTATATACAGCTGCACTTTCCTGCTTTTCTTTGTCACTCATTCACCAATCCCTCAAGGCCAAGCTGAGGACAGTAGCCCAGCCTTTTATTGTAAGAAATGTGTCATAGTGTAAACAATTTCAATGGAGCTAGGGTTAAGCAGCACGCCTAAGAAAACTCTAATGAAAATAAATTGTTATGCATTTACCATATGCTGAAGAGCATATGGCTAATGCATTTAGACACTGCTAATGAAGTTAAGACTCAGCTAAATTTGCTGGCTCATGGGTAATGCCTGTTGTCAACAACCATTCTGGGTTGTCTATAATTCCAGCACTGTAACGGATGCCTGGTCATTATTATAAATAGCTTTGTACATTTGGACAGGGAGTTCTATGCAGCCTAATAAAGGGAGGAAACAGTGTCCGGAGTCAGTAAGTTCTAACTTTAAAGCTGGAGTGAACAAATGTAACTTCACTGATGTCAACGGATATGTACCTATTTAATACAGCCATGCCTGCTGACAGGGGGGCAAAGGGAGACCTGCTCCAGGGCTCGGCGATTTAAAAGGGATGCAGGGCTCCTGAATACTGCTGCTACTGCGGCAGTGGCTGGAGTCCCGGGCCCTTTAAATCGCTGCCGCAGCACCATGCTGCACAGGGCCGGCTTTAGGAAGTGTGAGGCCCAATTCGAACCGTTTTGGTGCCCCCCCCCCCACACACACACATCCAGGATTTTTTGTTGAGCATTCTCCCAGCTCCAAGTCTTAAGTGAATTTCAACCCAAAAGAGCCAATATTGATCACCTTGACACAGCAAGTGTGTCTACTGATCTCTGTGGCAAAGTAGGTTTTCTATATAAAAAAGGTCTTCTTGTGAAGCCTTTTCCTACAGTTGATTAACAGATGACGTAGATAGCTCATTCAGACCACTGACTGATAATAGTCACCCTGACCAGTCATTAACCATAGTCATGGACTCACCCTACTCTCTATTGTCTCTATAATTCTCTGATGACCTGTGACAAAAAAGGAGAGTGGAAAGGGAAACTGAAGGGAGAGACCTCTCTAAATTCGCCAATCAAAGAGTAGTATTTCCAACCCAAAAATCACATGGAACGCCTACACAAAGTTATGAGAATGGTCTACAAATCATAAGATTTTTTAAAATAAAACATGTTGGATTTTTATTGGCCTTTTGTTTCTTGAGTATTTAGGGTTCATGTTTTAAAGCTTTCCTCCTTAGCTGTAAGGCCCAGAAGTATAAATAACTTTTTTTTAAATGAAAGCTGAGATTCCTACATAATCAATTGACTCCAGGCCTTTAGAAAAACACCAAATTTTTTGAGACTCATGATAAAACAATGGAGGAATTCTTGTGAGCCCATGCTTTGCCCACAGTATAAATAAAAAAAACCCAATATCTTCTCCACTAAACATCCTAATGAGATACTGCAAATGGTGAACTGAATTCAACAGCTCCTGATATGAACAGGTATCAACCTAGTTTTTCATATTTGAGATGGGTTACCAGGAATCATACATGAGAATAGGAAATCTTTCCACTCACAAGTCAGCATATTCACAAAGCACCTATAATTTTGATCCATGCATTTATTGGATAGTGAAAGAGAAAGAAGGGGAATTAGTGTAGATAAATGTTCAAATTAAAAAAAAAAAAAAAAGGCTAAAGGAATTAGGACTGGGATCCTAATCTCACATTCAGAACTGACTACGACATTTATGACCAGATTTTCAAAGGTGTGTAAAGATCAGATAGATATCTTTGAAGATCCGAGTTGGCAACTGTCTCTTTAGGAGCTTAATTACCTTTGAAAATCTGAGCTTAGATTTCCAAGTCAATTTTCAAAAATGACTTTAGTCACTCAAGTGCTTTTGAAAATTTTAACTGGGGGCCTAGAGAGACAAAAATAGACAAAAGGCAGGAGATACGGTATTCCTTTTAAAAATGTGTGACATCTATTTTTAACAAAATTTTATATTATTTTTCTCCCGGGGCAACTGACCCCTCCAGCCCCCTTACTATGCCACTGCTCCCCCTCCTGCAGATCTATCCTCTTATGCATGTGCAAGATCTGTGAGAGCCATCCCATGAATTTGCAGTTAGTGTCTGTGATGCCTGCTTCTGGATGGTGTCTCAATGCTGCCACATTCACCTCCAAAGAGGGGGCTTCCCAAAGCAGGACCTTGCTGCTGACCCCCAAGGCATCCACAGGTCCAGTCTCCTTTCAATGGGCCTACTTCCCAGGGCTCATTGATCTTGGATCTGGCTTCCATCCCCTCTCCAACCCCCATCAGAACTACTGTGCCCTCCTGGCTTAGGAAAAGAATAAACAGGAGGATTGGAAATTAAGTCGCCCAGTCTCATGTCCCCTAGGCAGGGAATGAGCCATCTACATTAAGCCTCAGCTGGAGTATCATGTCCAGTTCTGGGTGCCACATTTCAGGAAACATGGAGAAACTGGAGAAAGTCCAGAGAAGATCGACAAAAATGATGAAAGGTCTAGAGAACATGAGATATGAGGCAAGGCTGAAGAAATTGGCCTTGTTTACCTTGGAAAAGAGAAGACCAAAAAGGGACATGAGAGCAGCTTTCAAGTATCTAAGGCCGTGGTCCCCAACACGGTGCCTTGCATGCGCCCGCCAGGTGCTCGGGGCTGGCCTGGCCCCGGGCACATGGCGCGGCGCTTGCGGGGAGCGTCGGCCCCGGGCGCGCGGCGCTTGCAGGGGGGGGGGGGAAGCGCCGGCCCCGGGCGTGCGGTGCTTGCAGGGGGGAGGGGGAAGCGCCGGCCCCGGGCGTGCGGCGCTTGCGGGGTGCTTGCGGGGGGGGCACCGGCCCCGGGCGCGTGGCTATGGGGGGGCCTGGCCCCGGGCAAGTGGCTATGGGGGGGGCCGCCCCCGGGTGCGCAAGTGTCCCCGCCCCCTGGCGCCTGGCGGGCGAATGGCCACGCCCCCTGGCGCCCGACAACCTCAAAAGGTTGGGGACCACTGATCTAAGGGTATGTCTACACTACCCCGCTAGTTCGAACTAGGAGGGTAATGTAGGCATACCGCACTTGCAAATGAAGCCCGGGATTTGAATTTCCCAGGCTTCATTTGCATAAGCCGGGCGCCGCCATTTTTAAAACCCCGCTCGTTCGAACCCCGTGCAGCGCGGCTACACGGGGCACGAACTAGGTAGTTCGAACTAGGCTTCCTAGTTCGAACTACCGTAACTAGGAAGCCTAGTTCGAACTACCTAGTTCGAGCCCCGTGTAGCCGCGCTGCACGGGGTTCGAACGAGCGGGGTTTTAAAAATGGCAGCGCCCCGCTTATGCAAATGAAGCCCAGGAAATTCAAATCCCGGGCTTCATTTGCAAGTGCGGTATGCCTACATTACCCTCCTAGTTCGAACTAGGAGGGTAGTGTAGACATACCCTAAAAGAGTATCATGAGGAGGAAGAAAAATTGTTCTGCTTGGCCTCTGAGGTTAGGATGAGAAGCAATGGGCTTAAATTGCAGATATTTAAGACCAGGTTAGACAGACACCTGTCAGGGCTGAGCTAGGGCAACTCAACTTTGGAAGCTCCAGGGGCCACACTGATACTTACAGAACATGCTGACAGGCATGAATACAAAGATTAAGGCAAGACTACACACAGGCCCCAATTAAGTCAGTTCTTCTGATATTAATAAAATGCAATATTTACCCGATTTCTACCCATGTGACAGCATTTTTCATGAGCAATGACAGTCCAAGAATTTAACTACTAAAACATATCAACAGAAGATCATTACACTGACTACTTTTTTTATTTTGGCTCCCACTCGCCAGCCACATGTTGATCCCCACATAAACCCAAACTGCACCGCGGGTCGCAAACAAACTGGCCGTGGGCAGCATATCAAGTTATTAATAAATATTTTATAAACCTTTCCCTTTTCTTTCTGCTGCCATGTCTCCTCTCCTTGCTCCATCATCTCCCCTGGTGCCTGCTGCCCTCAAACTCCTCGCCCTCCTCTGCTGTCCTGACTTCTGCCCTTCTCACTGCCCTCAGCTCTTCTGCGACCTGTCCCCCTTCACCAGCCCTTCTCTCCCCCCTGTGCCCACTCCTCCGGTAGCCCCACTCTGATCATGTGAGCTACCCCTCTTCTAACACCTCCCTTTACACACCTGCCCTGCCTCTCTCCTCTAGTGCTGGTCCCTCCCCTGCAGGTGTCTGCCCTTCTGCTTCACCCCAGAATCCCCTGGCACCTGCACCTTCCCTTACCCCTGAATCCTCTTCGTGCCTCCTCCTTCCCTTACTGCCCTGCCCCCTTTTTCCCTGATGCCCATCCCCTCACCACTCTCTGATAGCATTCCCCTCATGCCCCTGTGCCCTCATACATGCCTTGCTCCATCCCTACCTTTTGCATGCCCACCCCTTCTTTCAAGCCTTCTCTCAGCACCTTCCCCTCCCCCCTCAAGTCCCCAATGCCCTTCCCCTCTCCTCTCCCAGCGTCACCCTGTCCCCCCTCCCACTGACACCTCCCCTCCTGCCCTTTCCCTCATTGTCTGCATTTGACCCCCTGCCATTTGTCTCTCCTATAGCCTCTCTCTTGGTGCCTTCTCCTTTCTTCCCCCTCTGCACAAGCCTCTTCCTCTCCCACACCTCTTCCTAGTTTCCTCCTCCCCTACCTTCTGCCTTCTACATGGCCGGACTCCAAACCGCGTGCACTACCGCCACCACCTTTTCAGTTTCAAAATCGCAGGTGTGACGTGATGTGACGTGACATGATGTGATGTCACGCCCGGGTGTCTCTCCGCTCACTTGCATGGTGGCGGCGGCAGCCAGCAGCGTGTGCAGGTATGGGCGGGTAGCAGAGCTGACCAAGCCGAGGGAGCTGACTTCCGGATGCAGAGCGCAGGGCCCCCTTAAGCGCGGGGCCCAATTCAGCCGAATCGGCTTAAGGCCGGCCCTGGTGCCACACAATCCATGCAGCAATAAAGGCAGGGAAAGAGGAGCAGCATGCCACACTCCACATGACATGGAAAGCTAGCTGCCCTAGCCCTGACCCTTAAACCTGAGGCCCTGCACCTTCTGGGAATGGGACTCATAAAATCACAGGGCTGGAAGAAACCTCAGTCATCAAGTCCAGCCCCCTGCCCAAAGCAGGACCAAACCCAACTAAATCATCCCAGCCAGGGCTTTGTCAAGCCGAGACTTGAAAACCTCTAGGGATGGAGATTCCACCACCTCCCTAAGTAACCCTTTCCAGTGCTTCACCACCCTCCTACTGAAATAGTTTTTCCTAATATCCAACCTAGACCTCCCCCACTGTAAGTGGGGGAACCGCCCCACACTTGTCCCCCAAATATAGCAGTGACTCTTTTATATTATTTTAATTTAAAAACCAATAAGACTTCTCTTGGCCAATAGCCATTCTCCCCAGAACAATAACTCACCAACATGGCTAAGGCAGATATTGAACAGATTGCCATTGTTCTAGCCAGATTATTTCTCCCTTTTTAAGTGTTTGCATACAAGATGTTAGGTTGACAACCATGGATTCTGAAATCCTTTATTAATGGCGTTATTGTGTCGTCTTTAAATGAGACACAGGGTGAAGGTGCTGAACTCCTTACCGTCACCAGTTCAGAGGAGTTGTTAACCTAGGAGTTCAGATTAAAGCATAATTTGAGTGGTTGCATTCTGCCTACCTGTGATCCCCTAAAATAACAATTAAATATATTTCACTTGCAGCCTTAAAAACCGTTGTTTAGTGTTGATGTAAATAGGTGCTGCATTTCACTCCAAAAATAGCTGCATTTCAGTGGTACATGAAGTAATTCCTATGTATAGGATAGCCTTTGCAATCTTTGGAATTAAAGTGGCTATGTAAATGTAAGGTATTCTTAGAAAAGTTATATCAAATTGCAACCTCCCATATATCACTGCCCCTGTAATGTATCTCAACCACAATATCCATCAATACAAGGTAGATCAATCTCCACATCTATGAAATCTTTAGCATCTTTGATGAAGTTGCTAACATCAGATCCAGCTGTGATGATAACTTTGTGTGATGTGTTTCAGAGGGGTAGCCATGTTAGTCTGTTTCAGCAAAAACAACAAGGAGTCCTGTGGCACCTTGAAGACTAGAAAATTTACTTGAGTATAAGTACTCAGATGTATGAAGTGGAAACTTCAGTTTGGCAGGGAGCGTTCCATTACTCTATGGAGGACCAGTGCTAACAAGGCCAATTCAGTCATGGTGGATGTGGCTCACTCCCAACAGTTGATTAAAAGGTGAGAACACCAAAAAGAGGAAAAATACTTTTTGTAGTGAGGTAGCCACTCCTAGGGCTCGTGACAGATGTTGCTGGGGCCTCGGCACTGTGAGAGGGCTCAGCTCCTGGCCCCCTGGAAGGGGTAGGGCCTTGGAGAGAAGGGCAAGGCTGGGGCAGCCAGCTGTTAGCGCTGCCTAGACCACACTGCATCTCCCCAGCAGCCCTCCATGCTACCCATTTCATTTCTCTGCCACTGTGCCGTGGGGAGGGTTGTATCTGTAATGCCTGCGTGTGTTTCATTCAGTACAAATATATGAACAAGCCTCTAAGGCAAGAAGAATTTTCCCAGTACCTTAGAGATGACTAAAAATGTTACTGGGTGATTTTACAGTGTCAGCCAACAATACATGTCCGTGACCAAATGGGGAAGATAATGAGAGATCTGTTCATTATGCTATGGCCTTGTTTTCCAGTTCCACTTAAATATCCATCAACTGGCAAATAAACACTCCCCGTTTCATTCCTCTCCTTGTGTTTATCTCTGCAAAACAACGCAAAGCCATATGCAGGCTTTTACTGTCAAGGCAACCTATATTATTCTTGCAATTAACACAGGCTGATAGGCTACGGGTAAGATTCCCCCTTTTCACTCCCTCCTATCCTTCTCATCATTTGTCTTTCTTAAACCTTGCTCTGGTTTACGTGCTGTGTCATTAAATTCCAGAACAGTCAATGCTGCAGCTTCTGTCTCCAAACACTGATGTGCTGCTTTCTAGTTCAAAAATTAGACAGAGGTTAATTTCATTACGGAAACAGCTCTGAATTTTGTTTGTTTGACTTACACATCAAAGGATGCAGTTGGCAGACATGGAGTGGGAAAGAATCACATTTCATCTCATTTCTCCCCACACCCTTCACTCAATAAAACTACCCAGCACAGCCCAATCCAACACTGAATGAGACAAAGCATCCATACAGAGCCCATTTTCCATTCAGCAGAAGTGGGCTGCTCAGGGGAAGCCCAGAACTACAAGTAGGCCAAGCAGGAATAAACAGAGCAAACAAAGAGCATCTTGTCCATGCTGAGAGGGGCTAAAAGAGTGATGTCCTTCATTAAAATGCAAGGCAGGGAGGCAACACACAACCAGTCACAAGGATCGTTGAAACTTTGAATAAATTATGGGGAAAAACAAACAGATAAGCATGCCAATATATGGACCCAAAGCAGCTCACCCAACAGTCTAGAAGGTGCAACTGGTTATAAATATCCTGTCCATCAAAAAAAAATTAAACCAAACCAACCCAACCCAACCCAAGCAGCATAAAACCCCCAGGACCATGGCATTTTCTCAGCTCGGCAAAGATCAACAGCAAGTAGAATAGCACACAGTGCCCACAGGTAAAGTGCCCCTTTAATGGAACCATTTAAATGCCAAGAAAATGACATTTAAAAAGCAGCATAACTGCTTTCTTGGAAAAGGGCGAGGGGCAGGGAGAGTGGATACAACGCTACAAGAGCAACAGGTCAAGTATGCGCTGTGGTTCCTTGGGGGAAGGGCCACGTTATATATGTTTGGCTTTGAACGTACTTGTCACATAATAAAACCATTAGATTGTGACTTAAGGGGTGATTTTTGTTCAGTTTTTAAATAGCATGTGACTCTAATGTCCTATTTAGTCTGTGTGCTCTGTGTACACCTTGTGTATCCTGTTCTGCTTCCAAGGGGGATACCCATTGGTTTTCCCACAGATCTGTAAGAAAAATGCAAGATCATTGCAGGAGGATGAGAAACATTTCAGCAGTCCTAGAGAAATGGCATTTATGTCTGCTGCAAATCTCCTGCTCCGTTACTGGAAAAATTAAACCCAACGTTTTTACAGCATAATCACTTTTACTTCTGCAGCAGATGTTACCCACCACAAATGGTTCTGATGTAATCGAAGTACTTTTAATCTAACATTTTGGACTCCGAGGTAATTATTCACTGTAATAATTCCATGCCTTATTTTCTATAGAAGATTAACTTGGCATGTTTTAATTTCAGGATGTGATTGTTGCTCTTTCTCCTATTCTTTAAAGGAAAATGGAACCTTACGAATAATGGAACAACTTGTTGTTTTAAGTCAATTCTTGCCTCTATTCATTTCCTTGCACATCCCCCACCCAAAGTTTCTCCCCCCAACAACCAACATCTTCCAGCTCTCAAAAGACACTTCACAGCAGCAACACTCATCCCAGCCAACTGCCATGGATTTTCCAAACACTACATTTATTTATTTTTTAAATAAACAATACATGCTCTTCAAGAAAGTGTTTTTGTTTGAACAGAAGAGACATAAAAATCATATCTGAATTTTTTAACAGACATTTGATTTGTAGGTTTATAATAAAAAGCAGCATTCTGGGAAAAAAATCCTACTAACATTAGTAATCCTTCCCTGTTACTTCAAGGCAACCTGGGATAAGGCCTGATATTCCTCTCATTTATATGATAGAATAAAACTGGCATTAAACCCGTTAACTTTACTAGAGCTACACCTGTTTTACATAGTTTATGTGAGAGGAGAAGCAGGCTCATAAATTTATTCATCTACACAAGTAAACTTAAGTGTTATCAATTCTAACAATTTTATTATGAGTCTTGTGGTATTCAGTGTTTTTCTTAAAACCCTATTTCCTGGATTTATGAGATTATGGGAGAATTTCAGTGTTAATTTTAAAAAGTTTCTAGACTTCAGGGCCTACAGAGAAAAGTTTAAAAATGTGACCCAAATGCAGCAAAACCCTGAAAGCAAATAGAAAACTCTTTAAAATATTTTTATGTCTCTATTGATTTTTAAACCACTTTTGATTGGGGGTGGCTGACATGAATTTTGAATGCTGGGAGTTGGCAATACAGGCAGTCCCCGGGTTACGTACAAGATAGGGACTGTAGGTTTGTTCTTAAGTTGAATCTGTATGTAAGTTGGAACTGGCGTCCAGATTCAGCCGCTGCTGAAACTGATCAGTTTCAACAGCGGCTGAATCTGGACGCCAGTTCTGACTTACATACAGATTCAACTTAAGAACCCCAGGCATCCCCAAGTCAGCTGCTGCTGAAACTGATCAGCGGCTGATTCCAGGAAGCCCGGGCAGGAGCTTCCTGTAGTCAGCCACTGGTCAGTTTCAGCAGCAGCTGACTTGGGGACGCCTGGGGCAGAGCAGCTGGGGCGCTGCTGGGTTGATCCAGTAGCGCCGCCGCTCCTCGGCGCTACTGGACCAACCCAGCAGCACCCAAGCTGCTCTGCCCCAGGCGTCCTGATTCAGCCACTGCTGAAACTGACCAGCAGTGGCTGAATCAGGACGCCTGGGGCAGAGCAGCTGGGGTGCTGCCGGGTTGGTCCAGTAGCGCCCAGAGCGGCGCTACGGGACCAACCGGCAGCGCCCCTGCTGCTGTACCACAGGCGTCCGGAGCAAACCCGCGGAGCACGGGGGCAGCAGGACAGCCCAGACGCGCCGTGGCTGTCCTGCTGCCCTCGGGCTCCATGGCTTTGCTCTGCTTTGCTCCCCGTCCCCCTGGTCTGCAGACCAGGGGGACGGGGAGCAAAGCGGCAGAACACGCGGGCAGCGGACAGCCCAGACGCATCAGGGCTGTCCGCTGCCCGCGTGCTCCGCGGCTTTGCTCTGCTTTGCCCCCCGTCCCACTGGTCTGCAGACCAGGGGGACGGGGAGCAAAGCAGAGCAAAGCCGCGGAGCACGCGGGCAGCGGACAGCCCTGTCCGCTGCCGCGTGTTCCGCCGCTTTGCTTCCTCTCCCTGGTCTGCTGGAGACCAGGGAGAGGGAGGGCCCTGTTCGTAACTGCGGAGCGTAACTCGGGGACTGCCTGTACTGATGACAGGGAGAAGGACTTGGTCTTTTGAAGAAGCTTAGAAGAAAGACTTTATAATATCACTTCTACACAATCACATCATTGCATCTCACATGTAAGTGCAAAGAGTTTTTACTGTTCTATACATGAGGACAGGATGTACAAGCATTTTACAACTGCTTGCATGTGAGCTGTCCTTAGAAACTAACCCAACTACGAAACTGCTGCTGTGCCCTTGCAGCTAGGTCCTTCCTAATTCCCAATAAGATGAAACATTGCGCCTCCGGTTATCTCCGACTGAGAGAGGAGGAGATGTCCTCTTTTGAGTTCATTACAATACATGTGTACATGAAAACGTTACCATTAGAAAACAGTCTGCAGCACAAACATGATCTTCCTCTTACCAATGTGTTGCTATGGGCACTATTTCTGAGAAAGCAATCAAAGGAACAGAACAGGAAAATATAGAAGAACATATCAGGGGAGAAAAACAAATTACAAAGCACCTGGACTAAATGCTACATGGGCCTAGCTCCCACTGACAGCAATAGAACTGATCATGCCCACCCCACAGTCGAACAGAGGACAGGATTTTCAAAAGAGCCTAAATGATTTAAGACTGCAAATCCATGAGACTTGCTCTCTTAAGACACTTCAGCACAGTTAAAAATTCCGAGAATTCTTATTTCTAACTACTCGTGTGAACATAAAGCTGTAATTGCACATCCGTTCTCAATGGTTTTGTTTCTAAAAGACCCTGTAAAATAGCAGGTGTTTTCTCTTTGTTGTATTGTTTCACGTTAATTTAATGTACATAAAATAAACCAGGTTAAACAAAAGTTGTCTAGATACAAGCACAAGTAACAGCAGTGAAAATTTCCCCACAGTACTCTCTTCAGTGCCTCAGCCCTGGTTAAGAGCCACTCCCTATAGGTGTAAGAAGGTAATTCCGTTCTCAGTCAGGCTGTTGTGCCAGCCAAAAGACGGATTGTGCTTTGTCATTCAAGAGACACAAGATTAGTTACTTTCAGTTTCCAGGCTGGCTTCAAATAACAGTGCAAAAGCTGACCCGCTGCATGTCTCGTTACTGCCTTCCAGTCCTTGTTAAGGTGATTCAGCCTTTTAAATTCTCTCCTGGATGAAACCGAGCGCACAAGTGAAAATGACCATTTACATTAATACTCCAGGTACTTCAAAATGGCATACCAAATAATGAATCAGATACTGGGCATGCAAAAGGAACAGGCTCTACACTCTTATTAACATCTCACAGACAATCTTGGACATTAAACCTTTTTTGGCTCTTTTGATGGGCAAATATGGTCTGAACTCTGGAGTTATTCCAGATTCCTTTCACAAAGTGCTTTGGAATCTTGAAAACCAACCTGGAAAATACTGATGGGAAAGGGAGAAACTTTAGGACTCCATACCTGAGAAATGATGGTGCTTCACTGAAACTCAGATTGAGAGACTGGGTCTTTGGGAGCTTTATTGAAATCAGACCATAAAACAAAAACGTTTCTATTGATGAAGCTGTTCTTTTGTGTAACGTGAGCAAAACAAAACAAAACCTAAACTAAAACAAAAAAAAAATGCTCAAAACAAAAAAGACCTTAAAACTGGTGCTGGGATGAGTATTATTTAATGGTATCTAACTTCAGTTGCTTCATTGGGAGTAGACAAAGTTACATGCTTTGAAATAAACATGTGAATTCAGCAACAAAGGGCTGTAAAAACTGAAACAGCTCAGAACAAACCAGTCAGATCTAGTTAATATAATCTGTTCTATTCACATAACCAAGCTTGCTCCACCAAGGGCATGAACTTTCCTGGAAAAGCTCAAGTAATTAGCTTCAGAAGCTTACACCCTTTCTTTCCATCTGGTTAATTTAGTCCTTAAATCAGCGACACTTAAAGGCGGCTGCTTGCTATGTTCCTTTTGGTCACAAAGGTGAGAGTTTTCCTTATTCTTTCCATACGAATCTGGTCAAAGAGCAGCAATCAATAGCTACAAGATCAATCTCTGCCACCCTCTCCCCATCTCCCGTGCTCTTTTAAACCATTTTTGGATAGATACCAAACAATTCCTTTCTTACCTGTTGAAAGAACAGCAGGTTTCCGATGAAAGGCAAAGGTGTAGGATGCCTGATACCCACCCTCTGCAGCCTGGAGAACGCAGAGGTGGAGTACCTGTGAAAGGTAACAGACAAGAATTTAATTTTGGACCTAGTTACTAGGTGGTTTCCCAGAGTTATTAGGCCATATAGAGTCCCTAGGGGTATGTCTACACTACAACATTAATTCGAACTAACTTAGTTCGAATTAGTTAATTCGAACTAACGGATCCAGACTAAAAAACTAGTTCGAATTAGCGTTTTGCTAATTCGAACTAGCATGTCCACATTAAGTGGACCCTGAAACGGGCTTAAGGATGGCCGGAAGCAGTGCCGGCAGAGCATCAGAGGAGGACTTAGAGAGTGGAGATGCTGTCTCAGGCTAGCCGAGGGCTGTGCTTAAAGGGTCCCGACCCCCACCCCGGACAGACAGTTCTCAGGGGTGCCCCGCTTGCAAAGCAGTCCTGGCTTGGATTGCCCGGACTACCCACACTGGGCATATCACACCACTCAGCCATCAGCCCGGCTGCACTTGCCGCAGGCTGCCATCTGGGCAGAGGGGGCAATCGGGGGGCTGCAGGAGAGCTTCCACCCCCAGAAGCCTGCAGAGCCAGCCCAGTCCTCCCCATCGGGGGCTCGTGCCCCATTCCTCCCTCACCTCCTTCCACTTACCCTTCCCTAGCCCCTCTTCTTGATGTACAAAATAAAGGACAATTGTGTTCAAAAATGGAATCTGTCTTTATTGAACAAAACTGGGGGAAACTGGGAAAAGGAGGTGGGAGAGGGGAAGAGAGAGGCTGGGAGAGGGGAGGGCAACTAAAATGATCAGGGGTTGGGAACAGGTCCCATATGAAGAGAGGCTAAAGAGACTGGGACCTTTCAGCTTAGAAAAGAGGAGACGGAGGGGGGACAGGAGGTCTCTAAAAGCAGGAGTTGGGTGGAGAGGGTGCATACAGAAAAGTTCTTCATGAGTTCCCATAAAGAAGGACTAGAGGACACCAAAGGAAAGGAATGGGTAGCAGGCTTCAAAGTAGTAACAGAAAGTTGTTCTTCACAAAGCAAAGAGTCAACCTGTGGAACTCCTTTCTGCAGGAGGCTGTGAAGGCTAGAACTAGAACAGAGTTTAAAGGGAAGTGAGATCAAGTCATGGAGGTTGGGTCCATGGAGTGGTATTAGCCAGGGGTAGGAGTGGTGTCCCTGCCCAAAGTTTGTGGAAGGCTGGAGAGGGACGGCACGAGACAAATGGCTTGGTCACTCTCTTCAGTCCATCCCCTCCAGGGTCCCTAGGGTTGGCCGCTGTTGGCAAACAGGCTACTGGGCTAGATGGACCTTTGGTCTGACCCAGGACGGCCATTGTAAGCTCAGGGCTCAGGGTCGGGGGTCTCAGTGGACCCCCTTGATTCTCTTGCACACCTGCTCCTGGGTGGCCAGGCTGGCAGCTCTCCTGCCCTAGCCAGCCACTTTCCTGTGCCTAGTGCGGAGATCATGGACGAGGTCCACGATGTCTGCACTAGCCCAGGCGGGTGCCCGCCTGTTGCGGTCCCGGGCAAGCTCCCGGGAGCCGCCAGGCTGGTCCCGGGAAGAGGGGGAGGGCTGGGGGGCATCGGGTGGGTGGCTCGATCCGTGCCAGGTGCAGGGTCTGCTGGCTGGGTGCTGGCAGGCTTGCACCTGGCACGGGCACCGTAGCCAGCCCGTGCCCCTTTAAGGGGTCTGGGGCCGGGAGGGGGGCATACGAGTTTCCCTGGTGTTGGCCAGAGTGGCCACCAGGGAAACCTGGGGAGGGCTAGCCTCCCACTAGCTCGAATTAAGGGGCTACACACCCCTTAATTCGAACTAGCTAGTTCGAACTAGGCTTAGTCCTCGTAAAATGAGGTTTTCCTAGTTCGAACTAAGCGCTCCGCTAGTTCAAATTAAGTTTGAACTAGCGGAGCGCTAGTGTAGCGCCTATCAAAGTTAATTCGAACTAACGTCCGTTAGTTCGAATTAACTTTGTAGTGTAGACATACCCTCGAGTAAGAGTGGGAGGAGATGCTTTCTGAAATTGGTCAAACGGCATAGTTAATGCAGTGGCATTGCTCTGCAGCTCCGTTTGTTATGTGCACCTGCAAAAGCCAATGGATGGATGCCCAAAGAGCAGGTGGCAGAGAGAAAAAGATTCCTCAACACAGCATATCTAAGCCTGGCCTGGAAATGTTTGGGGGCACCTGTTTCTGCTCACAGATAAACCAGTGTAGATCAAAAGAAATGCCTGTGAAGTCAATGCCCTGACACTGCCATAACATAAGTGAGATTAGACAGGGCATTTCATTTCTGACTGGTGGCACAAGCGCAGGGAGCAAAAGGGGGGGACTTTGTCAATTCCCTTCCCCACCACTATCCAGATATAGCATCAGTCCAAGAACTCAAGCTGGAATGAGCAGCACTAGACACAATGCACTGCCTGATGTACCAATTAGCTGATTTGCCAGCTGTTAGTCAGCAACTTAAAAGGTAAAATAGGAAGAACCAAAAACCAATGGAAAAACTCCCATGTGCACTTATAGTCAAATGCTGTGAATGTTTATCATCAGGGACAACACTTGAAACCTTTATATCAAAATCAGTTTAAAAAAGGAGTAGTGTTTTAGGTACTGGAATCTGCCAGGGATGAGCATGAACAACAATTGTAAACAGCCAGATACATAATAAAGCTTTAACCAAAGAGTTACACTACAAGGACCTGATCCAAAGCACCATTCAGTCAATAGAAGTCCTCTCACTAATTCCAATGAGTTTTGATCCCCAGTTCTCAGTTCAAGGATCCTCTGTGGAAGAGTCTGCTAGTCACCCAACCTTCACACACTCCACTTGAAAGACACTAGGTGACATATAAATGCTCTGCTCTTATCTGAGACTATGTCTACACTACAGGCTTCTTGCACAAGAAGCTTTTTGCCAAAGAGATCTTCCGCAAAAACTTCTTGCACGAGAGCGCATCTACACTGCAAAAGCACATCAAAAAAGCGATGCCCTGTTGCACAAGAGAGCATCCAGACTGCATGGATGCTCTCTCAAAAAGAAACTCTGATTGCTATTTACAGAATGGCCACCAGGGCATCTGTGCTTTTTTCGATTGTCTCTTTTTGCGCAAAAAAACCCTGTTCCCCATCCACACACACCTTTTTGCGCAAGAGCTCTTGTGCAAAAAGGAGTTATTCCTCATAGAAGGAGGAATACCTACACTAGAAAAATTCCTCCGTTCTTTCATTTTACTTGCGTAAAAATGCGCTTCAGGTGTGGACGCTCCACGTGTTTTTGCACAAAAACTCTGTAGTATAGACCTATCCTAAAGGATAGAAGGTATGTGCTTGCCTTTCACTAAAAAATGATAAAAGAAAGAATAGTTGGACTCTGAAATGTCTTGTCAGGAGACACCATATTGTGTGTCGTATATTGAAGGGGTTTTTTTCCCAGTGTTAAAGAATTCTGGGTGCTGAAATATTGCACGACTATAAACAGAAATAGTGAGTTGGGTCTCCTGGGAGCAGCAAAACAAAATAAGACTAAGGTATCCAGTCAGTGGTGTTTTGTACTTTGTTCATCCCCAAATGATTCCTTCTTGTAATATACCAGTTTCTTCTGATTTATCTCTGTGAAGATATTATTGCAGAGTACACACACACTCTTTAGATGGCAAGACTAACCAGGGGGAGCACAAACTCTGAACAGAAACCAAGGTTCATGTCAGAGCACAATTTCAATGTGGAGGAATTGTGAAGAAAGAAAGGGGGAGGAAGACATACAAGTCAACATTTACTAAACATTGTATGTACCTAGACTGAGGATGGGGCTATTTAACGGTGTGAAAAACATGACATTTTTATGACAATGGTCAATATTGTTGGGGAGAAATTGTTTTAACTTGAACGTATTATGAAAGCTGTTTGCTTTCCACCCACACCCTTAAAAAGAGAAACCAATGATTTTTATTTTATTTTAAGATTTGCCTATGCTGTGTTTTCATTTTAGGGGCTTCACTATGACATATCCTCAGCACATAAAGTAAGAAGAAAATATTTTTAGATGAGGGAACTTGCTTGTATTTTATTATTGATGCTTTTATTCAAAAATATAAATAGAATAATCATTAAAACACATTATACATCACAATTTACCAGATTCTGGTACTCTTAGTTATCCAATACAGAATCACAGTGCATTTTCTCTTGATGCTAAGCTGCCATGCCTGGGGACCTGTAGGGTCAGGGTGAAAACAGGCTGAAAAGAGCTTCTTTCCTGCCACTGCAGAGCTTAGCTGAGGGGTGAAGAAACGTCCCTATGCCAGCCAATATATGGGGCTTTGACATATGCCGGTCATGGCTTCTCCTGGCTAGTGCCTTGAGCCAGAGGGTCTTGAGCATTCCTTGGATGCCAGCTAAGCCAGAGGAGGTGGGGGAAGGAAGGAGCCTGCCAGTCAGGATGTTAGCGAGTTGAATGACCTGACTAGGGGCTGGCTGTCTGCACAGCACCAAGAGCAGAGTACACCCTGACGGGGGGGATATGAAGGAGCATCAAGGCTGGGGAGGTGAACAGGCACAGCAGGGAAAGGACAACGAGCGCAGAAGCACGTAAAGGGCTGATGGGTGAGCAGCACAAGTGATGCAACTGGCCACCGCCTGACTATATTCACCAGACACCCCCGCAAGCAGTCAGTGTGGGCTGGAAACAGAAAATGGGAATTTGAGGGGGAACTTATGGCCAAGAGCTGGCAGGTAGCAGGGACTGCACTGATGGACCAGCAGGGGGAGCGGTCGACCCATAGGCTGCAGCTTTGCCTGACCACCAGCCTTGCACACTCACGTCCATCATCAGCCACTAGACACTCCCACCCACCGCCACCACCACTGCTGGTGGGTGTGCAGCTGGCAAACAAAGATCCAGCTAGCAGTAGGGCCCACCAGTACTGGTTGGAGGGGAGAAACAGAAAATATGGGACAATTTCCCCATTTTTTTAAAAAGTAGGGACACTTGCAGGAGGGACTGTTAAAAATGGGACTGTCCCTTTAAATATGGTACATCTGGTCACTCTAGCTAGTGTTAGGAGGCTATTATCTTCTACGTGGATCAGTAACAAGATGGAAATGTGATACATGTTGCCAGTGATATGCAAACTAGGGATGTAATAGTATAGTCTATCAACTTATAAGTAAAAGCTTATAGGTTAATGGTATAGATGACAAGCGTCCCCCCCCCCCCCACACACACACACACACCGCCCCTTGCCAGTAAATTTTTTAGCATGGTGGCCAGCAGCCCATCTGAGTCCTGACTTGCACTGGGTCCTGGACCTACCACCGATGTGGCTCTGCATTTAAAATGTATTAAGAGCCAGGTGGGGAGGCAGCCTGGTTCAGTTCCAGCTCATGCCAGGTCCGGGAGCTCAGGCCCCTCCCCCTGAACAGGGGCTGTCCGGGGACTGTAGAATAGTCGACTAACCGATAAAAATTCATGAGGTTAATCGACTATTCAATTAACCGATATTTAACATCCCTGATGCAAATCTCTTTTTGAGACATTCTGGAAATCAGGATTTCTGGTTTCTATTGTTGGCTCTGGGAGGGAAGCACAGGTTAATGGTGAGAGCAGTGGTCAGACAGGAGAGCCAAACACTTAGGTCTGATACGTTATTTATTCTGAGAGGCAGTGTGGCTCAATCGATGAATTTTAGACCTACCATATTAACAACAGGAATTCTATTCCCTTGCCTGCCTGAGGGCACCTTGTCACCCTCTGTTACCTTCTCTATAAACAGGAGCACGGGGGAAAGAATGATTGCAGTTGCCTGCACCCTAAGGACCGGCTGGGTTATGAAATGGACAGAAACATAAACATCATACAGAAGAAGAAAAAGAGGGGAGTCTGGAAAGACCAGCATTTAACAGACCTGCTGTACCATGTTAAGAGATCGTTCTTTACATAAAGGGTACAGCTACACAGTAGGCAGCCATGAGTGTCAAAGCCCAGATGAACCCACTCTGGCTTGCAAGGTTGACCCTAGAGCGCTAAAATAGCTGTGTAGATGTCACAGCTGGGAAAGGAGCTCAGGCTCAATGTGAAACTTAATGTGAGAGTCTGTGGATAATGTCACCTGGGTTTTGGGGCACATGTTAGCGCTACCCTTAATGCTCTGCTAAGGCTGACAGCCTTGTAATAGAGGATTTTTGGCCCCTGCCAGAATTCATACCTGCCATGGAGTAGAGACGTAAATACCCATTTAAAAAGTTAACAGGTTAAATGTTATATTTAACCATTCAATCGTGGTGGGCTGTGGAATCATGGGTGGGGAGAGGGCTGCTCCAGCTGGCCCCTCTGCACCGCAGGTGGGGAGCTTGCTCCAGCTGGCTCTACCGCACCATGAGTGGGTAGCTTGCTCCAACCTGCCCTGCCATGCCACAGGCTTGCTCCAGCTGGGCTGGGCCTCCTGTTAACCAGCTACCCGGTTAACCTCTTATGTTCCTACTATGGAGCCCCGGAGTGGGGAAAAAATATAGGAAAAGTCGCCAATTTCTTTAAAAATCAATTTTATCTAAGCTGAGACTAGATAAATACAGTAACTAAATAACTAGACTATAAAATAACTAAATAACTAAAACACCTCTATCATAATTATTGTTGGTTATTAAATGACGTAACTACAAGGCAGAGTTAAGGTTGTTTGGATGCGTTAACTGTATATTTCCATACTTTATCATATTTGATTATTTTAAAAGGATAACCTTAACCTTGAATTTCTGGAGGTTTATAATTATTGATTTTGGGATAATTATAGCACCTCTGTAATGTCTTTTACCCTGAAACTACTGCTATGTAGTGTCAACCACAACTCCATCTTAACATAGTTTTTAGTCTTGAAATAAGTTATAGTGTCTGGGACACAAGATTAGCTACTACACATGCATCCATCATCAGGAAGTGCTATTTTATTACCTTAAAAGCTCAGAACAGATACAAAGGAAGATTCAATGTACTCAGAATTTTATTTTATTGTATTTGGTTTGGGCAGCACCCCGTGTGCTCAAATGGCAGATTAAAACAAGGAAATTCTTAGATTACTTTAAGAAGGGCAAAAGATTCTATCTTTTTTGAGAGAGGGGAGAATAAAAAAAACTTGATGGTAGAAATATACACAAGGAATGGGGAGAGGAGTGATCAAATTCACAGTCAAGGAAGAAACATAGCAAACCTACTCCTTGGTTTGCACATATTGTTTTATCAGCCTAAATAACTATTTTAAAATATGGTATTAAATTTTTAACAAACTCACAGACATCAGAAGAAACCAGAGACACAAGAATAATTACAAGCTCAAGAAACAAGTCAATAATTTCTAGAAGGCATTCAAATGACTGTTCAGAGCAAGACACCACAGTTGGGTATTTAGCACAAATCTTAAAAGACAGCTAACATACCAAGTGAATTCCTGTAGTTTGGTAATACTGATTTAAGCTGTCTGAAATGTAATTTTCCCCCCACACTGCAGAGTGCAAAAGAACAAAAGCAAGAACAACAGAAGTATACACAGCAAAGAGAGAAAAATAAAGAATAATTAATAAGTATGAACATTATTCTGGCTTTTAAGAGATAAATTAATAAACAACAGAGGTGGCAATGCCCCATCCATTCTCCATTAAGGGCATGTCCACATTAGGAAATTATTTCAAAATAACTAAATTCAAAATAATAATTCCCAAAATAACTATTTCAAAATAAACTTATTCCCCAAGGAAAGCAGGAGTTATTATTTCGAAATAACCAGCCCCTTTTTTTCAAAATAATGGGCTTCGTAGTGTGGATGCTCTGCTTGTTATTTCGAAATAAGGGAAGTTTTTTCAAAATAACTCCCTAGTGTTGACCAGGGCTAAGGGAGAACTAACAGTACATGTTCTAACATTTAGTGTAAACAGTTTACATCAGAGTATACTATTCAAGAGTCAATATTAATTCATGGATTCTAATATACCTAGGGTTGCCAGGTGTCCGGTTTTGAACTGGACAGTCCAGTATTTGAGCTTTCTGTTTCGGAAACAACTTGAGAAAATATAAATGTTCGGTACTTTCTAAATAAGATGTAATGTAGATTGTGATGTAATATCAAGTGTGTCTGGTATTTTTGTTGAAACCATCCGGCAACCCTAAATATACCATTGAATTTATCCTATATCATAGAATCATTGAACCATAGAACACTAGAACTGGAAGGGACCTCGAGAGGTCATCAAGTCTAGTCTCCTGGCCTCATGGCAGGACCCAGTACCATTTAGACCATCCTTGATAGATGTCTATCTAACCTGCACTTAAATATCTCCAGAGATGGAGATTCCACAACCTCCCTAGGCAACTTATTTCAGTGTTTAACCATCCTGACAACTAGGAAGTGTTTCCTAATGTTCAACCGAAACCTCCCTTGCTGCAGTTTAAGCCCATTGCTCCTTGTCCTATCCTTAGAGGTCAAGCAGAACAATTTTTTTCCATCCTCCCTGTGTTACCCTTTTAGATACCTGAAAATTGCTATCATGTCCCCTTTCAGTCATCTCCTTTCCAAATTAAACAAGCCCAAGTCTTTCAGTCTTCCTTTATAGGTCATGTTCTCTAGACCTTTCATCATTCTTGTTGCTCTTCTCTGGACCTTCTCTGATTTCTCCACATCTTTTTTGAAATGTGGTCCCCAGAACTAAATACAATGTTTCTAAAATGTCTTTAGAATCAATGGTTATTTTACATACTTAGTTATCTACTTTATATTTGAGAGAGTCTGCCTGTTGAAGAATGACCTAGAATGGGATGGCTTCTCATAAAACCAAATAGAAAAGAGACAGAATCACCAGGAAGGTGAAAGGGCCTGGCTGGTGACGTGCCCCCGCTCCCCCAGTCCAGGACTGCTCCTGCTCCGAGCCTCCTACCCCCAGGTGCCCTTTAGGGAGTGCATGCGGGGGGGGGGGCAGGGGAGGAGAAGCTCCCGCCCCAAGATTTGCATGGGGACATTGCTGGCTGTTCCCCTTTGTCACTGTCAGGGAACGATGGGAAAGTGCAGTTTGCTGCATTCCTCACTCTGACTGGGGATGCAGGGGGCAGAAGAGCTGTGCACTTCACTCTTGCTTCTGGACAGGGACAGGAGAGGGAAGAGCAAGCAGCCCTGGTACAAATCTCCACACCCTGGCACTCCCTAACCCTTACCTTGAGCCACCCACACTCCATCTCACACTTTAACTTCTTACAAGTACTGTTGTATCACAACCCTCCCCATATCCCTTACGCACGCGCGCACACACACATACTTACACACACACATACCCCAGCCCCTCCTCGTCCTCCAACCCTGACTCCTGCACCCCACACCTCCAACCCCCTGCCCTCAACCCCTGCTCACCTCCCACCCTGACTCCTGCACCTCTCCCCCCCCCACACATATATCCTCAAACCCCTGGCCTGACTCCTGCACCCCCATGCCTTCACCCTCTGCTGCAAGCCACCCTCAACACTCCCCAACCCCTGCCTTGAGCCCCCCACACTCTACCTCACATTTAAATGTCATAGTTACTGTTGTATCACAACCCCCCCCAACCTCCTGCCCTGAGTGCCCCCCCCAGGTGGTTGCAACAGAACAGTACATGTAAGAAATGTAAATTACTTTCACCCCTGGCACTGAACCAAGATGAGCCAGAATGCTTCTCAATAAACCTTATAGAAAAGAAATCAAACAAAGAAATGTGGAATATTGCTCTGTTTTGGCACAGCTAAATCAATGTTTAAGGTTTAACAACTACTCCTAATCAGTAAGAGCTAGGGTCAACGAATTTGGTACACAGCTTCTCCTTCCTATAACTTAAAGCAATGTAAAGGTTTGGTTGTGCCAGGACAATGGGACGTGTCTACAATGGAATTACTTCTCATAAAGCCAAACAGCTAAGAGAAAGAATCACCAAATCTAATATAGTCTTCAAAATTGACATAACTGAACAAATGTTGAAAGAGACTGAACCACGATGAGCCTGAAAATAGGATGAACCTGTAATAGGATTGTTTTCAATAAACCATACAGAAAAGAGCTAAAATGGAGAAATTCGTAGCAGTGCTCTGTTTTGGCACAGCTAAATCAATGCTTAAGGTTCAAAAACTAGAAGAAAATAGTATTGCAAATCACATTGACTATAGACCTTTTCTGTTATAACAGAGTTTATAGGGATGAAGAAGAAAATACACTTGATGGAATTCCCATTTTAAAAATTCACTAAAAACAATTACATGGAAACATTTTAACAATCCCTTTTTCAAGAAATCCAAAATAAAAATTGATAATCAAAATAACACTATGTTGAAAAATACTATAATTTAAATAAAGTACCTGCATTTTCCTTTTATTTAAAACATTTAATTGAGTGAAAGACCCCAATGTGCTAGTTCTTCGTAACTGAAGAGCTATACTTCAGCAAAGACTGAAGGATACAATGTTTTGCAACAGAGAATTCCACAAAGAACTATCCTCTTCCAAAATGGCTGCCCTCTCCCATTATTAAAGGGATAGAAGCCTCATTTTCCCGTCTGTTGGTGACCACTTGAGTACAGGTCTCTCATTTTTTCCAGTAAGACTGTAACTCTGCCTCTTTAAAGCACAGAGGGCTACATTTTCCTTAAAGGCCCTTGTGGTTTTAGATTCATTCAGAACACGTAGTTCCATTTTAAAAGAAGGCAGAACTTTGTGACAAATAAACTTTCATTAAAATGGCAAAAAAAGTGACCTGTAAGCCTAAATACATTAAAAAAACTACCAGATCCAGTCAAGGGTTAAGCCAGGAACAAGAGGAAACTAGGGTTTACAGGTGTGTATGCACACAGGAATGTACAGGGCAAAAAAAGGGAGAATTAGGGGTGTGTGCATATAGAATAATGTAGAGAGATGATAGAAGCTTGAGAATTTGGAGGGTTGGGGGCAGGACTGGATTAAGACCTTTAGAGACCGTAAGCACTGAAAAGATTATGGTGCCCCCCCTATATGTAATTCAAAATAAAAACAATACTATATTGTAAAATCTCTCTTTTTTTTTTTCTTTTTTTTTTTTTGTACCCCTGCTTTGCTGGTGCCCTAAACACGTGCTTAGTCTGCCTATTGGGTAATCCAGCCCTGGTTGGGGGGGGGTGTGCAAACTGTGATATACAGTGACTTTCTTTACTTTGCTCTGACAAACCAAGCAGCTGTAAACGCCGTATAACTGCCTAAATGCTCTGGCCACTTTGAGTTGTTCCAGAATGGGATAAAGCAGCCAAAGCGTACCAGTTAATCTGGTCATAAAATTATAATCTCTCTCTATAAAAAAAACCCTTTTCCTGCAGGATGACAGTGTGACATCAACATGTCACTCTAGGTCCTGCCACCCCTCTCTTCTCAGCTGCCCGGCCTCCTTCTTCCCTCCCTCCCTGATGCTGGGGGTGGGGCAAGAGCCCCGTGGCGTCCTGCCTCCCCAGTGCTCGCAGAGGTGGGCTGGATCAGCACAGCCTCCTCTCCCTGCTCCCTAGTGCTCGGGGGAGTGGAGGGAGTGAGAGCCCCATGGCTTCCTCCCTACCTCCTCCCTGGTGCTTAGGGAGGGGAAAGCCCTGCGTTTTCTCCTTGCCTGGTACTCCTGGCAGGGGGTTGGAGCTGCACAGTCTTCCCCTTCCCTCTCCCGGTGCTCTGGGGAAGGCAGAGTCACATGACCTCTCTCCTCTCCAGTGCTTAAGGGGTGCTGGAACTGTGCGACCTCCCCCCACCCCAGTGCTGGGGGATAGGGAGAACTGCACAGCCTTCCCGGCCCCTTTCCCCAGTGCTTTGGGGGCGGGGCAGGAGTGGTGTGGCCTCTCCCCGCCCCAGTGCTCTGGGGAGACAGGAGGGAGTTGGCAAGTGTAGTGAGCAGGGGGCGCAGCCCCATTGTGTATCTTTTAAAAACAGTTACAACTAATTTGGGTCCACAAACACTAAAATCCCTATATCCTTCCTAGCTGTATGTTTATCATGTGGTGCCACTGCAGGACAAAATTAAGTTTTCTTATTGAGAAGGTACTTTCAATTATAAAGCATAATAAGGAAAAATGATCAGCAATCCCAAAAATGTATATAAAATGTACATTTTGTACAAGATGTCAGTCAGTTTTTTATTATACAGGAAGTTTTAAGAGTCAATGAAAGGGCAGATTTACAAGATTGCTTGGGCTCCTCAACTCTGTGTTTCCATATCTGAACAAGCATGGATTTCAGTCAAGTGTGGATTTCTTTCAAGTGTAACTTTATTTGGATGTACGGGATCGTAAATACTTGATTTGAGGACAATTACAAGATCTCTTTAATGTACCTGAACTCTAAATAATGATATATGCTTTCAATTTTAACACCAATTTAACATACTTTTGTGTAGGAATAGGATAGAAAGACAGACAGACATATTACACACATAATCTGCCAGGGGGAAAGTATTTTTCAGCTACAAAGTTTATATGACCATAGTGTTCCTATTCCAGATGAATTACCTAGTTTTTTAACGATATAGTAGGCAGGCAAGGACAAATATATACACATTCATACCTCAAATATCTGACAGCAATCATCTTTTAATCCATCCTGTTCTGGTCTACTGAACAATTCTCGTAATGCATGTTGTCATAAGGGAACTGGCTGGCTCAAGAGATGAATAATAATAAGAGCGCAGATTTGACATAGTAAATTTTTTTAGCATAACTGATGAGTCACATCCAATTAAAAAAAGAAAGCCAACAACACTTGCACAGGTAATCAACAGGCATTGTGCTCCAGAGAGAGTGCCCCATGGGAGACAGCAGGCCTGTATGGCAGCCTCATTCCAATATTTCATCATTACTCTCGGAAGGCAGGTACCCAGAGTGCAGCCTCTTCCAACAGGGCTATGACTTTTTCAAAACAAATGCTAAAATTCATGTCTGTGGTAAATCTACAACTTTAAAAGAATCTGACACATCAGAAAAGGTCAGACAAATAAACAGTGACAAGTTTTTAAAGTGCTTGTACACAAATGCTAGAAGTCTAAAAAGTAAGATGGATGAACTAGAGTGCCTCGCGTTAAAGGAGGATACTGATATAATAGGCATCACAGAAACATGGTGGAGTGAGGATAATCAATGGGACACAGTCATTTCGGGGCACAAAATATATCGGAAGGACAGAACAGGTCATGTGGGTTCGACTTTTGAAGACTAAAACGGTGACCCGGGCACTATATGTGAAAGAAAATTTAGAATTAAATGAAGTAAAAATCTTAAATGAATCAACATGTTCCATAGAACCTCTATGGATAGTAATTCCCTGCTCTAATAAGAATATAACAGTAGGGCTCTATTATCGACCATCTGACCAGGACAGTAATAGTGACTATGAAATGCTAAGGGAGAATAGAGAGACTATCAAAATAAAGAACTCAATAATAGTGGAGGATTTCAACTATCCCCATATTGACTGGGTACATGTCACCTCAGGACCAGCTGCAGAGACAAAATGTCTTGATAGCTTAAACGACTGCTTCTTGGAGCAGTTGGTACAGGAACCCACAAGGGGAGAGGCAATTCTCAATTTAGTCCTGAGTGGCATGCAGGATCAGGTCCAGGAGATAACTATTACAGGACCGCTTGGAAATAGTGACCATAATATAATAACATTTAACATTCCTGTGGTGGGAAGATCACCTCAGCAGCCTAACACTGTGGCATTTAATTTTAGAAAGGGGAACTATACAAAAATAAAGAGGTTACTTAAACAGAAATTAAAAGGTACAGTGACTAAAGTAAAATCCCTGCAAGCTACATGGACACTTTTCAAAGACAGCATAATAGAGGCCCAACTTAAATGTATACCCCAAATTAAAAAACACAGTAGAAGAACTAAAAAAGAGCCACCATGGCGTAACAACCATGTAAAAGAAGAGAGATAAAAAAGGCGTCTTTTAAAAAGTGGAAGTCAAATCCTAGTGAGATGAATATAAAAGAGCATAAACACTGTCAAATTAAATGTAAAAATGTAATAAGAAAAGCCAAAAAGGAGTTTTGAAGAACAGCTAGCCAAAAACTCAAAAGGTAATAATAAAATATTTAAGTACATCAGAAGCAGGAAGCCTGCTAAACAACTAGTGGGGCCCCTGGACAATTGAGATACAAAAGGAGCACTTAAAGATGATAAAGTCATTGCGGAGAAATACATGAATTCTTTGCTTTAGTCTTCATGGCTGAGGATGTTAGGGAGATTCTCAACCCTGACTCATCCTTTGAAGGTACCAAATCTGAGGACTTGTCACAGATGGAAGTGTCATTAGAGGAGGTTTTGGAATTAATTGATAAACTTAACAGTAACAAGTCTCCGGGACCCGATAGCATTCACCCAAGAGTTCTGAAAGAACTCAAATAGGAAATTGCGGAACTGTTAACTATGGTTTGTAACCTCTGCTTTAAATCAGCTTCTGTACCCCATGACTGGAAGATAGCTAATGTAATACCAATATTTAAAAAGGGCTCCAGAGGTGATCCTGGAAATTACAGACCGGTAAGTCTAATGTCAGTACCGGGCAAATTAGTTGAAACAATAGTAAAGAATAAAATTCTCAGACACACAGAAGAACATAATTTGTTGGGCAAAACTCAACATGGTTTCTTTAATGGAAATCATGTCTTACTAATCTATTAGAGTTCTTTGAAGGGGTCAACAAACATGTGGACAAGGGGGATCCAGTAGATATAGTGTACTTAGATTTCCAGAAAGTCTTTGACAAGGTCCCTCACCAAAGGCTCTTACATAAATTAAGTTGTCATGGGATAAGAGGGAAGATCCTTTCATGGACTGAGAACTGGTTAAAAGACAGGAAACAAAGGGTAGGAATAAATGGTAAATTTTCAGAATGGAGAGGGGTAACTAGTGGTTTTCCCCAAGGGTCAATCCTAGGACCAATCCTATTCAACTTATTCATAAATGATCTAGAGAAAGGGGTAAACAGTGAGGTGGCAAAGTTTGCAGATGATACTAAACTGCTGAAGACCAATTTAAGACCAAAGCAGACTATGACGAACTTCAAAAGGATCTCACAAAACTAAGTGATTGGGCAACAAAATGGCAAATGAAAGTCCATGTGGATAAATGTAAAGTAATGCATAAAAAATAACCCCAACTATACATATAATATGATGGGGGCTAATTTAGCTACAACTAATAAGGAAAGAGATCTTGGTGTCATTGTGGATAATTCTCTGAAGACTGTGCAGCGACAGTCAAAAAGCAAACAGGATGTTAGGAATTATTAAAAAGGGGATAGAGAATAAGACGGAGAATATCTTATTGCCCTTATATAAATCCATGGTATGCCCACATCTTGAATATTGCGTACAGATGTGGTCTCCTCATCTCATAAAAGACATACTGGCATTAGAAAAGGTTCAGAAAAGGGCAACTAAAATGATTAGGGGCTTGGAACGGGTCCCATATGAGGAGAGATTAAAGAGACTGGGACTTTTCAGCTTGGAAAAGAGGAGACTAAGGAGGGATATGACAGAGGTATATAAAATCATGAGTGGTGTGGAGAAAGTGAATAAGGAAAGGTTATTTACTTATTCCCATAATGTAAGAACTAGAGGCCACCAAATGAAGCCAATGGGCAGCAGGTTTAAAACAAATAAAAGGAAGTTCTTCTTCACACAGCACATAGTCAATCTGTGGAACTCCTTGAGGAGGTTGTGAAGGCTAGGACTATAACAGGGTTTAAAAGAGAACAGAGGTTAAGTCCATTAATGGCTATTAGCCAGTATGGGTAAGGAATGGCGTCCCTAGCTTCTGTTTGTCAGAGGGTGCATGATCGGTACCTGTTCAGTTCACTCCCTCTGGGACAACTGGCATTGGCCACTGTTGGCAGATAGAGTACTGGGATGGATGGATCTTTGGTCTGACCAAGTATGGCCATTGTTATGTTCTTAATAACGGGCTTTAGAGCCTTTCACCACTGTCAGCTCAATGGGCAAATGTGATCCCATTTTGAAGCAACCAAAGGCCACTGCTGTCATGTGGCTGCTTGGTATCTTTGTGAAATGAGTTGGTGGCCTTACTCCAGCTCCTAGGAGACAGGTGCCCTTAGAACTCCTCATAGCTATCTGAGCAACTGAAACAATGAAAGCAAGCCACAAAGGGTTCAAGTGATTTGCTCAAAGCCATACAGGAAGCCTATGTCAGAGCCACAAACAGCACCAGGCTCTCTCACATCTCAGTGTAATGCCATAAAACCTATTTCTCACTCTCTAAGGGTATGTCTACACTACCCTCCTAATTCGAACCAGGAGGGTAATGTAGGCATACCGCACTTGCAAATGAAGCCCGGGATTTGAATTTCCCGGGCTTCATTTGCATAAGCCGGGTGCCGCCATTTTTAAATCCCGGCTAGTTCGAACCCCGTGCCGCGCGGCTACACACAGCACAGAGTAGCTAATTCGGATTAGGTTTCCTAATCCGAACTAGCTGTACTCCTCATTCCACGAGGAGTACAGCTAGTTCGGATTAGAAGCCTAATCCGAACTAGCTACTCCGTGCCGCGTGTAGCCGCGCGGCACGGGGTTCGAACTAGCCGGGATTTAAAAATGGCGGCGCCCGTCTTATGCAAATGAAGCCCAGGAAATTCAAATCCCAGGCTTCATTTGCAAGTGCGGTATGCCTACATTACCCCGGTAGTTCGAACTAGCGGGGTAGTGTAGACATACCCTCAGACTGTAACCGTAGTCCAGTGTGGTTTGCAATAGCATTTTCTTATAGTTTTTAAAAGCACTAATCTACTTTTCTTTCATTTTCTTTTTAATATAGTCATTTGTGCCTGCCTATTGCAGGGCCTACGGTGCATTACCATCGGGGCTCTGAGTGCCCTGGCTTTAGCAGGGAAAGTTGACATTTGCATAAACTTAGGCATCTTTTTAAAAACATGATTTCCAGTGAAGAGGATAAAATTTCATAAAGTTTTGTTGCCACGTAATTACACGTCTTCATTTTGTAATTAGACATCTTAATTGCATAATTAAAAGGACATGAAGTTTCAGCTTAATTAGACATCCTAATTGTTATGCAAGTTCATATCCTAGTGATGCGACTCCGTTTTCAGATGCATGGCATGTGTTTCCACATAAGTTTCAATTGTTTCTAAATGCTAATAAGAATGAATCTAAATTGTACTACCTGAAGATGCCACATATTTAAATGAAAAAGGGGGCCCTGCCCAGGGGCCTGGTCATTATATCTTTGCAGTGCCATGACTGAAAAAAGTTCAGTTCCCAGGCCTGTGGTCTATTAGTCTTTAGGGACAGCAAGGATTTCCCATGCTGCAAAGGAACATGGGTAAAGTTATTGTACTAAATTCTTCAACAGCAGAACATGCATACAGCCACATATGGGCAGTTTATGCCTATAAGTATGAGTTATAGTCTAGTTTTGGAAGCAGTTTGGTCTCATGCCATACCATACCATGCCATGCCATAAGGAACAAATTGCTTCAAGTGCCTTACATACCTTCTAAGCCAGGGGTGGGCAAAAGGGCCTCCGTGGGCCAGATTTGGTCCACCAAGCAGGTTGATCCCGTCTGCAGAGGCCCTGCTGTTCCCCTGCCCCCAGGCCAATTAGGGCCTGGGGGTTGGGGGAAGCGCACGACATTTCCTCTGCCCTGCCAGGAGCACACGGCACTTTGAAGCGCTGTGCGCTCCTGGCAGGGCGGGAAGAGACTTTGCATGCTCTCCCGCTCCCAGGCCCTGATTGGTCTGGGGTGGGGGGAGCATGGGAAGTCTCTTTCTGCTACCAAGGGCATGGGTGCCTAGGGAGAACCTGGGGGGGGGGGGGACAAAGGGGTTCCCCTACCATCAGACCAATCATTGTCTGCGGGTGGGGAAGCCCAGAAGCACCCTGCCCCCACCCCTTCCGTTTTAGGCCCCACCCCTTCCAGTGCAGCCCAGGACCACTTCAAAAAATTATTGCCCACCCCTGTTCTAAGCACAAGTACTTCCCCTCTGTGGTCTGCTTGTTTTGGTGGCTGGAACAGAGGAAGGGAATAGAGCCTCTAACCTCAGCTTTCCCCTCCCCATTGTGGGGGTTTGGGCAAGGGGCACTCTCTGTATATAGGTGAGCACAGGTACTGCAGCTTAGCTGGCCTCTGCATAGGTATCAGAAGTAGTAGTGCAGAGAGCCTCTTTGCATCATCCTTGCTGTTGTGCATTCAGCATGAGGGCTAGCCATAAGTAGCAGCACTGCCAGATCTGAGCAAGAGCCCAGTTATCATTGGACAGACAAGAGTGACACATGCAACCAGGCTGGCCTCAGTGTTCTAGAGGGCTCCAGATTGCCTCTCCTTCTGATCCTCCTGCCACAGCTGCAGAAGGAAGGTTGTTTCCTCCTCTTCCTTTTGTCCCACCCCCAGAAGATCTCACATAGCACACGGGGACCCCAGCAACTATTTTTGTAGCTTTTGGTGCTCATTGCTACAGTATCTTCACAAAACTTCTGTGCAGTGAGGGGCTGGTGGTATCTTTGATTTATAAAACAGATGGGGAGCTGAGGTATTATCTGCCCATATTTTTTTAGCAGATTAAGATTAAAAGTACTTACTGATTTTAGGTGCCCAATTTGAGATGACTTCATTTTTGAGAGTACTTAGCACTACATAGCACTTTACATGTGTAAAGCACAGTTCCCAATGACTGCAGTGGCAGCTGTGAAATCATTTCTGCAAATAAGACACAAGGGTCACAAGTTGGGCACCCAGAAAATGAAGCGCATGCAATGAGTTACTATCCGTGAAAAGTTTGGTTAAAAAGTGACTTGCTGAAATCACATAGGAACTCTGTGGCAGAGCAGAATCTAATTACCTAAGGCAACATTGAACTGCCTTAACTATGTGACTATGTTTTCTCTTCCTGCAGTCCTGTGCCTCTTTCATTAGGCACTTTCCAACTTTCTACAACTAATTATTCCTGGCGAATTCTGCACCATTGCACATAGCAGAATTTTGCAGAAATTAACCATTGTGTATGCAGAAGTTCCTTCTCCTCCCCCAAAATGGGCTCCAGGGCTGCTGGCCACCTCTAGAAATCCAAATCCCCTGCCCTGAGCCCCTCGTGCACCCCAACACAGACTCCTGCACCCCCACATCCTCAGCCCCCTGTCATAAGATTGACAGAAGACAGCCTAAATGTGTGCATGAAGCTAGATTTGACTAGTTACGATGTAAACTGCAAAAAAATGTCAGAAAAGATGCAGCAGCGGAAGTCCCATTAAATACAATCTGTGAGTACAATGTTTCATTTATGCTATTATTAAACATGTCTATTATCAATAATATTATTTGTATATTTTCAGTCATGCAAACAGGCATTCTTAGACGTCTCTTTGGTTACCACGTATTCTGAATTTTGATGTAGTTTGGCTCTTTGGTTTGAAAAAGTTGCTGACCCCTGGTGTAGGGGAAAGGGACAAACAGGAACTGGATTGTCATAACTCTCTACTCTTTAACTCTACTCTTAGGGGAATTTTGGGATGTGTCCATATTGGTGCAGACATACTTACTGGCAGATATTTTGAAATAAATTACCAAAATAATTGACACTGGTGTGATTGTGTAGTGTTATGACAAAATTTTGCAGAATTTTAAAATACCGGGGGCAGAAATTTTTTTGTGCACAGAAATTTTAGGCTCAGTATGCCCCCAGAAGTAAACTAATGAAGGAGGGGTTCCACAGATGACAACCTCCTTTATTACATAAGCCCGATTGTGCCCCAGAGCAGGTCCATCCTATGTACTCCATGCAACAGGGGTACTGTGGAAAAAAAGGAATATGATCACGTAGTTAGAGACTATTCTAAGGCATATGCATGATGAATTAAGGTTGCACAGGCAAAGTTACTTCTGGTATTTCCTAACCTTTTTACATTAATAATGTTCTTTTAATACAGTTGTGTGTACCTGTGTGTGTCTATATGTATGTATAATTCCTTAGAGATTTTGCAAAAGCACGAGGAATACACAGAAATGTCAGTATGTGGCATCAGAGGGTATGCCTTCATCATAGTTGGTGCTCCCAGCCCTGCCTATAATAAAATACATGTGGTCAAAAAAAAAAAAAAAAGTTGTCTCCTAAACTGAGAACATGTCTAATTTCAATCCATAACTAATTATTATATCTGAGTTATAATCTATTATAATAGGAGAGCTACTATAATACCACACATACCAGGCAGCACATCATAACCTGAAATCAGTACTGATGAGCTCTGTGAGGCTGCAGAGATTCCTCTTCATTTCCCCGTCTCGTTTCCTCATTCCATGGCTTACTTTCCACTCCTTCAAGCTTTCTCTTTTCCATTTATTAAAATACAAATAGCTATTTCCCAGAAACAGTCACTCTCCTGGAGTGGCCTCATTTCACAAAGAATGCAATGGAGGCTCTAAAGCTTCTGGTAGAGTAATTCCATATGCTAGAGCTAGACTACTCAACACATGGCCTGCTGGTCCCATGCAGCCTGCAGCCCATTTTTTTTTGCGGCCCGCGGTGCAGCTTGGCTTTACTTGGGGCTCAACATACGGCCTGTGGGTGGGAGCCAAAACAAAAAAGTAGTCAATATAATGGTCTTCTGTTGATACGCATTTTAATAGTTACATTCCTGAACTGTCATTGCTCATTAAAAGTGCTGCTGTCATATGGGTGGAAATTGAGTAAAAATTGAATTTAATTAATATCAGCAGAACTGACTTAAATGGGGCCTATGTGTTGTGTAGTCTTGCCTTAATCTTTGTATTCATGCCCATCAGTGTGAAAGAAGCTATTTGCATATATATTTTGCATGTATATGCAACCACACTTAAGTTGTGGCCCTTGGCATGTGCTGTATCATTGTGATGCCCAGGGGTTCCAAAGTTGAGTAGCCCAGCGCTAGAGGGCTGTTGAACCAATAGTAGCGGCATGGGAAGACGGAAAGAACATGCTAGAGCTGCCACTACTGTACAGCATGGAGAGTTGTTGTAGCCATTTGGGTCCCAGGATATTTTATTGCAGCAACTTCTGTTGGTGGGAGAAAAAAAATTTCAAGCATACACAGAACTCTTCTCTCGGGTGCAGCAGTATTCTCCGAAGCAATCCGCAGTAGCAAAAAAAAAATATAGCACCATCTAGTGGCCAGCTTGGGAGTTGTGGGAATAAACAGCCAAACCTAACAACGAAGTTCCAGTCCAGGATGCTGTGGTTTGCTATGCAGGTTAATACATTGAGAGCAGACTGCTGCTCAGGGTTTCTAAGATCCAATAGCCACTACAGCAAAGCATACTCGGTAATGAGGACAAACATTAGAAGTGCCTGAAAGGCAGGGGAATTCAGCACTGCCACCCACAGGATACCTGCAGTGAGAAGTATGGATAGAGAACCGTGGGGGAGAAGATGCAGATTTAACCCAGATCCCTTGTTTCCTATGCCCAATCTTCATGAGTTGACTGGATATCCTCTGGCTGAGACTGGCTAAGTTTGTAGGGAGGAGCAGCTGGGACAGGCAGAGGTCCTCAAATTTTGTCAGGCTGCCGATCACTGTGGCTAACACACTTGCTTCCTGAGCCATCCCCTCTCCCATTTGTAGTCAAATAGGCCTCCTATCCTTATGCAATTTCTTAAATGGGAAAGAAAGATCAAGAACATATTCCTGTCAGCATTTAATGTGATTTAGCAGGCAAACACAAAGAGGAGGAGCCAACATCATGTGACCAACCAGCTCTCTGTAGACCGCTAATAAAGGACCCCTAGTGAAAGCAAGTTTGAGAACCACTGCCAAAAAAACCTTAAGTAAATAGCTACAACATGAAATGGGGAGGGGGAGGGAGGACTAGAATTTGTGAAGGAGTGGTCCAAAGAATAACTGCGAACAAATTAAACTTTAAAGGAGATTGCATTAACCTGAAATATACACAAAATAAATTTAAAATGCTGCCAAATCCCTGTGCCCGACTTCTTGCTATTTGACAATCAAATTTCTCTATTTATAGATAAATAAATAAATAAATAAAATATTTACTTTCCTGCTGCTGTGCGAAAGACTTACTCAAAACAACAGGGATAATGACTAACTATACAAAAGTACACATGGGAATCAATGAAACTGAATATATACAAAGTGCCAGACACTCACAGGAAATTATTGAAAAAAGAGACTCCTTTCTTTCCCCTTTAATCGCTGTACGTTACAATAGCATTAGGCATCACTTTCAACAATAGATAGTGTCCAAACGGAAGCATCATTTTTAAGTTAGTGTGTCCGTTTAATAGCCCCTCTCTTGACTGACTGTTATAAAAAGATGCCTGTAACACAGGACCAATATATCTCATCTATCTGCTGCGGTGAAGACCATTATGGTCATTCCTCCAGTGCAGAGAAAAATTCCATTCCTTCATTTAAAAAAAAAAAAATCTTTTTAAAGAAACTCTTGTTCAAGACAGATAGTCACCACGTTCAGGCTGACATGGAAATAGCTTTCCTGTAACGGAGTCTATTTTGCTTTATTCTGTGTCATATCACATGACAGCTTCCTCTTCAGATCATTCATCTGGATGTTCCATACTATACACAGAAACAGTCCCCTTTTTCTGCAAAATGGTTTTGCACATGACAGGAAAAGCTAATTTTAATGAAGCAGCTCCACTCTTGCCTCTGTCTCATTCTTTTTTATGCTGTTTGACAGGCTACGGAATGTTGTTTATAATGTATTGTTCTCTAATAATACAAGAAAGTCAATTACTGCTGTCTGACCCTTTGGCTCCCATTTTACTCAAGATTAGATGTGCAGTTCTGCACTTTATGTACTGTATGTATGTGATGGGGACTCTGGGTACAACTTGAAACTTCTTCCTTTAAGCCTCTAGCCTGGGTTCTCTCTTGCAAGGCTGTTCCAATAATAGGCAGCAATACCTCTTTGGGTGCTGGGCTCATTCAGTCATCAACATGTGGAGCCTCACACCCAGCTGTATTACATGAATCCTCCGTGAATGGAGCCACTCATGAATCATACAGAGAGAAGTACCGGTCAATCACTTTAACTCTCCCAGTCTTGCACTCCAATATTATACAGTCTTACATTGCTTAAGACCCCCTTGGGAAATGCATGCTCATTAATACGTTAATCACTTCTTCATAAGTGCACATGCACCAGCCTTTATAATCTGAGTGAGATTTTTCAAGCACTTCAACTATAACCATACTGTTTTAGGTAAAACATAACACATTTATTAACTACAGAAAGACAGATTTTAAGTGATTATAAATAGCATGCATGGAGATCAGAATTGGATATTAAAAAATAGAAATAGAAACACAGTCTAAATTCTAACTTTAAGAGACTAAGCAAGATTTGAATCAGTCTCTCATACTAACATATGTTACAGGTACAGTTCATCAATACACAGATTGGTCACAGGCCGGAAGGGAGTCTAATCTCACTAGTTTGAAGTCATTGTCTTGAACAGCTTAATGGGAGTAAATCAGGGGGCCCAGATAATCTTCATCCAAGAATATTAAAGGAACTGGCACATGAACTTGCAAGTCCATTAGCAAAAAATTTTAATAAATCTCTAAACTCGGGGGTTGTACCATTTGACTGCAGAATTGCTAATATAGTTCCGATTTTTAAGAAAGGGAAAAAAAGCGACCCAGTAACTATAGGCCTGTTAGTTTGACATCTGTAGTATGTAAGATCCTGGAATAATTTTTGAAGGAGAAAGTAGTTAGAGACATTGAGGCTAATGGCAATTGGGACAAATTACAACATGGTTTTACAAAAGGTAGATCGTGCCAAACCAACCTGATCTCCTTTTTTGAGAAAGTAACAGATTTTTTAGATAAAGGAAATGCAGTGGATCTAATCTACCTCGACTTTAGTAAGGCATTTGATACAGTACCACATGGGGAATTATTGGTTAAATTGGAAAAGATAGGGATTAATATGAAAGTTGAGAGGTGGATAAGCAACTGGTTAAAGGGGAGACTACAGCGGGTCATATTGAAAGGTGAACTGTTGGTTTGGAGGAAGGTTACTAGCGGAGTTCCTAATAAAATTTGCAGATGACACAAAGTTGGGAGCTGTTGCCAATTCAGAAAAGGATCGGGATATCATACAGGAAGATCTGGATGATCTTGTAAATTGGAATGATAGCAATAGGATGAAATTTAATAGTGAGAAGTGTAAGGTTATGCATTTAGGGATTAATAACAAGAATTTTAGCTATAAGCTGGGGACACATCAGTTGGAAGTAACAGAGGAGGAGAAGGACCTCGGAGTCCTGGTTGATTATAGGATGTCTATGAGCCGCCATTGTGACATGGCGGTGAAAAAGGCTAATACGATCTTGGGATGTATTAGGCGAGGTATTTCCAGTAGGGATAAGGAGGTGTTAGTGCCATTATACAAGGCATTGGTGAGACCCCATTTAGAATACTGTGTGCGGTTCTGGTCTCCCATGTTTAAGAAGGATGAATTCAAACTGGAACAGGTACAAAGAAGGGCTACTAGGATGATCCGAGGAATGGAAAACCTGTCTTATGAAAGGAGACTCAAGGGCTGTGTCTAGACTACATGCCTCTGTCGGCAGAGGCATGTAGATTAGACAGATCAGCAAAGGCAAATGAAGCCGCGATTTAAATGATCGCAGCTTCATTTACATTTACATGGCTGCCACGCTGAGCCGACAAACAGCTGATCAGCTGTTTGTCGGCTCGCCGCTAGTCTGGACGTTCCCCCTGTCGACATCAAAGCCCTTTGTCGGCAGCCCTGTTATTCCTCGTGGAATGAGGTTTACCGGGGCAGCTGACAAAGGGATTTGATGTCGAAAGGGGGAACGTCCAGACTAGTGGCGAGCCGACAAACAGCTGATCAGCTGTTTGTCGGCTCAGCGCGGCAGCCATGTAAATGTAAATGAAGCCGCGATCATTTAAATCGCGGCTTCATTTACCTTTGCTGAACAAACAAATCTACATGCCTCTGCTGACAGAGGCATGTAGTGTAGACGTACCCAAGGAGCTTGGCTTGTTTACCTTAACCAAAAGAAGGCTGAGGGGGGGACATGATTGCACTTTTTAAATATATTAGAGGGATAAATACCAGGGAGGGAGAGGAATTATTTAAGCTTAATACCAATGTGGACACAAGAACAAATGGATATAAGCTAGCTAGTAGGAAGTTTAGACTTGAGATTAGACGAAGGTTTCTAACCATTAGAGGAGTGAGGTTCTGGAACGGCCTTCCAGGGGAAGTAGTGGGGGCAAAAGATCTATCTGGTTTCAAGATTAAACTAGTTTATGAAGGGGATGGTTTGATGAGATAACACGATCTTGGTAACTAATTGACCATTCATTATCAGTAGGAATAAGTCAATGGAGGGATGATAGGAGTTTACTATAGAGAACTTTCTGGGTGTGTGGCTGATGAGTCTTGCCCACATGCTCAGGGTTTAGCTGATCATCATATTTGGGGTCAGGAAGGAATTTTCCTCCAGGGTAGATTGGCAGAGGCCCTGGAGGTTTTTCGCCTTCCTCTGTAGCATGGGGTACAGATCACCGCTAGAGGGTTCTCTGCATCTTGGGGTCTTCAAAGTATTTGAAGGCTTCAATATCTGAGATATAGGTGAGAGGATTATTCTGGGTGGGATGGGTGAGATTCTGTGGCCTGCATTGTGCAGGGGGTCAGACTAGATGATCATAATGGTCCCTTCTGACCTTAAAGTCTATGAGTCTTCCAGATGATCTTCCAGGTGTGGCTATGCGGAGGAAGTCGGGAAAGAGGCTCAGTGATTATGTCTGTGCCACCCCTTTATACGTTCATCCAACAACTAGGAAGATCCTTACTGTGACATGGGTTAGTGGAACCCCATGACGTACCTGTCTTCTGTGAGAAGCCTCTGGAATAGTGGGTTCTTCTTGATGAGTCATTAACGCTTGTCTGGCCAGTGGTGGGTGCTCCTTTGTCCCTCCTAAAAGGCCAGTTCTGGGCATCTCCCAATTTCACAACATATTTCAGAAGCACACATAGTGGTACTCCATAGCTTCACATATAATGAGAGCATACACAAGCCAACGGAATCTTAAAGTTACAGATCAAGCCTTTTTAAATGATACCTCACAAGGCATGCATTACATCAATCACTTCATAATTATAGCACAGTGGTGAATATGGGGGTTCCAGCGTGTTATTTTGAGGTACAAGTGAAAGATACCACTGGTGGTATTTATAAAAGAGACTCATGATAATGCCTATATCGTTACCGGCCTCCCTCTTTGCAGTGAAATGGTCTAACAACTTCTACCACTTAAATGTCAAGTTCTTTGGAACAGAGACCATCTTGCTCTGTTGCACGTATAGCAGCTGGCACAGCGGGACCGAGATGCTGGAGCAGGGCCCTTAGTGTAGCCCCTGGCTACTGCAATTTAAATAATCATTAAATAATCCATCAGCATCAGCTGTCACAAATTCTTGCATAACCATATCCAGAAATGTTTGTATGCATTCATGGCTATCATCTTGGACTTACTCAAATGAAGGGAGAGAGTCCCCTGCTGTCACCTTCCAACCATTAAAAGCTTTGGGTTTTAATTTTAAAATGTCTCTCAAATGTAAGCAAAACTGTGGCTATGATGTGAAGTGTATGGAAAGACTCTGAATTCCCTTAGTGGCCGTAGTTCACTTTTCAAATGATTTTTGAGTGCCTAATGGCTGCTCTGTTTACCTACCCAGTCACTGCACTAGCAATAGCTTGCTCTTTGTAAAGCAATTTCAGATCCTTCAAATAGTAAAACTTAAAGGCACCATGTTTTAACTAAAAACACCTCCCCTCCCCCAAAATAAAATCCCTACTGTATTCTCCATGGAACAGAATGAATATTTGTTTTACAATTTAATTTATTTTGGTAGCAGCATAGTTATCACAAGGATTTCTGGAGTGTACATGACATGTTTACTCATCCTGTGCACTTATCTTTCACTCATATCTATCCCTTGGGGGTGCATTAACAGCAATGGGGAGTTAGTGCCAAATTGAGCACATGAACATTCACTCTGACACCTTCTGCCCCACCTCAAAAAAGATATATTGGAATTGGCAAAAGTTCAGAAAAGGGAAACAAAAAATTATTGGAAGTATGGAATGGCTTTCATGTGAGGAGAGATTAATAAGATCTGGACTTTTCACTTTGGTTACTTCCTTCTTCTCATACACAAGAACTAGGGGTTGCCAAATGAAATTAATAGGCAACAGGTATATAATAAATGAAAAGACACAGAACACACAGTCAACCTGTGGAACTCTTTTCCAGAAGAAGGCTACAGTGTAGCTGTAGCCTAGGTAAGATGAACCTTTGGTCTGACCCAGAATGGTCATTTTCATGTTCTTATGTTCAATAGGTCCATTTTCCTGGCTTCTCGGAAATTGTCCTGCTGAGCAATGCACAAAGTTAATGCTTGACTTAACACTTGATGCTGCAGCAAAGAAGTTTTTTCTATACTTTAATCCTTCTGACTTCAGTTGCGATCTTTCCCATTCTCTGACTTGCCTGGCATTAAGGACCAGTCTCCCTTGTTCTGATCCTTTTGCACCAATCAGTGCAAAAGAAACAGAATCTAGCCATTACCTGAGAATTCCCAGTGTAGGTATTACCCACACACCTGCTGGGTGTGGTGTACTGTCCCATGTAGTGGCACTTAAACCACTCAGAGAGAGACTAATCAGTCTCCTGTACAGTCTTAACTGAAAGCCAGCTGGCTTTCAGCTCAAGCAGTAGAGGCTCATGTACTAAGCTCCAGGAGTCTTGAGTTTGGTTCCATCTGTCAGCATTACATAGGAACTTTTATTTGGTGTAAAGGCACAGGTAGTGTCTCTGGTCCTCGTGCCAATTCTCCATTCAGTGTTGTGGGTGTGTCAGGGTGAGGTGGTTCCCTGCCTTGAAATGAGACCTGTAGGCGCTTTGATGAATAGATGAAGTGGATTCCACTTTAGTGTCTGTAGGTACCTGTTAGCTTCCAAAATATGCTGATTTGGGACTTCCTGTAGTTACAATTTTGAACAAAACATAATAGCAAACAACAAATAGAACGATAAGCGAGAGAAGAACTATTCTTTGCTCTTTCATGAAGACTGGATGAGCACCTTGACACAAAACTGTGAAGAGTCACAGAATGGACCCCTTTTACTGCAGTCCCACTAGGTCATGCCAATAAGTACAAATGAAAAAAAAAGTTTATATTAGAGGTTGCCCATTGCCCATCTTCAGAAAGAAATATATTCTCTCATCAAGTAAGTCTGGACCTGCTAACAGCAGCAAGATGAGACCCAATATATTTAGATATTTAAAACACCCAGGGTATGTCGAGACTACATGGCTCCGTCGACGGAGCCATGTAAACTAGTTTACCCGGCATAGTCAAAGAAGTGGGGATTTAAATAATCCCCACTTCATTAAAATGAACATGGCCGCCACACTGTGCCGACGATCAGCTGATCCGGCACAGCGCGGCAGTCTAGATGCGGATCTGTCGGCTGGGGAAGCCTTTGCCGACCGATCCTGTAAACCTTGTTTCACGTCGACGGAGCCATTTGTCTAGACATACCCCAAGATGTATTTGGATTCACCATTTGGATTTTATTGGAGTATCTATTTCACAAACACATTTCGTAGCACTGAGTGCCACAAAAGAACCTGAAAAGCCTCATTCATAACTCAGAGCTGTGAGAGTAGTTATTCCTTTGAATAAAGGAATCACCTTTGTACTACTGGAGCTGGAGATGCAAAACCCTGAAAGCAAGCAATCCCATGCCAATACTGTAGTAACCAGTCAAGAGTTACAGTAGTACTTCTGATGGCACTGTGGGCTATCTCCCAATGATTAGTCACGAGGGTATTATTGTGTGGTAACTGCTGGTAGAGAATGTCTTCAAAGTTTGCAACCACTATCTCACACTCACACTGTGGGACAGACTACTTCTCAGAAGGTATATCCAAAAATATACCCCAATAAGTATGGTTATCCTGAAGTTTCATCTCATTACAGTGGACCTCTATTCTCTTGTCAGCCATTCAACATAAACTGGCAACTCCACTAATCAATCAGCAACTTAAATACGTGACCTCAGAGGGTCCACTGTAACCTCAGAACATGCACATTACTTTTCATCAGTGACCACATTCTGTTTTTCAGATCTGCAAAATGAAAGAGATTGCATCGAGTGATTCTATTGCTATGGTATGAAGAGCCAAAGAGGCTCTGGGCATAAGAGTAGAGAATTAAAATGAACTATAACTCTCCTATCCTTGTCACTCTACACATCAGAACAGTCTGACTTATAAATCCGCGACAGGGCTAAATAAAGAGATTATATTTCCAAACAAAGCAAAAACCTTCTTTATGAACAAGGTTGAGATCCTGCTTTTTGACCGCTGGCCAAGCCTGAACATGCACACTCTGGTAGCTTTCATCTCTATGGAAAGGGATAGTGAAAGACTGCACTGTGATCTTCAAAGTGTAGAATTTGTGGAAGAGGGAAAGTTTAAGAAGTGTGTGACTGAGGGGAAAAATAAGACTAGGATCAGGTTATCTGAAATGCTCGTTATTAAGATTAGGCAAAGAGGGTTTACAGATGTGCACGCACTGGCTAAAATGAAGCTGAGCCATCTCTTACTTACCCACATGTAGTATATGCAGTAGAGCAAACAACAGAATGAAGAGGATTCCTTGGGGTCCTTATGAAGCATCCAGGGATTCCTCATCTGAAGCTGCAATTGTTCCTACTTCAGACATGACTTTGAGGGGGAGGGAGATTTGTGAGCAAATAGCAACAAGAGCTACCCATTCTCAGCCCCTCTGAAAATCAAACTACTATACTAATATTTACAATCTAAAAAAGGGTTTAGGAGACCATCCAGGTTTCGGAGGGGAAAACCTGGCACTCTCATGCTACGCATATGTGAGAGGTGGGGGCAATAAGAGAGACAGCTACAATGACATAAGATAAAGTACACTGCAGGGGCATATTGAAATGTACCTTTGTTCTGTACTTAGCTTAGAAGAAAGGATATGGTTTTGAAAGAAGAGGAACAAACTGCTCTCTCTCCTCTATGGATGGACCTTCCTGGTCAGCACTGAAAAAAACAGCAGCCTGTAAGGAGCCAAGTCTGACTCTACTGCCTGTTTTGCTGTTCTTTCCTGCTCAATGGATAGAAAGAAAAATTCAGTTTTCAGCAGCTGTGATTTGCAGGGCCAGGATCCAGCATCCAAACTAGGCACACAACTGCCTCTGCCCTTTTACCATGACTGTGCACAAACAAATCTCTTTTAGAATGCACTGCAGTGTATACTGCTCAGTCTGATCATGCAATGGTGATAAACAAGTGACCATAAAGCACACATGTTGTACCTTCATTTTTAAACCCACATTATGGCAGTTGTGTTCCAATGCCCAAGTTACACACACAGGACATTTTACAGATCCTATGATAAAAAAATGTTCATATTTAAAAGTCATTTGTCACAGGACCACATTTGACCAAAATCAGAAAACCCTTATCCACAGTGAAAAATTAAGAGCTTTTTAAAAATTACTGGATGCAATGCTCCTGTAACCTGTACTACTAATAAAGAGGTTTCCATTTGTTATTGCAGACTGCAGTGATCAATTTAAAAAGAACCTGGCATGGACACTACCCGGCAGTTCTAGTACACACCTTTTAAGGTAAATGAAACATACAGTGGGGTTAGTATGAAAATGGACAGTGTGTCCGGAGTATAAAATGTGCAAATGGGAAAGAGGGGGAAAGTATCACTGCACAAACAGGCCAGTCTAAACAGTTCTTCGTTACACTGAAGCTGCACATCGGCAAAAAATCTGGAACTGCTCAAATCCCAGATTTGGCGCACAAAGCAGGGTTAGTTTAACCCAAGCATGAAAGAGGTAACTAAACACACAATAACCAGACCTCATTTATTCCACTGCAATGGATGTGGGTTTTGGAAAGATTTAAGTGTTAATGGCTGTACTATTGACTTGTTAACCTTCCAGGGAATGCTCGTAATTGTAACAGAGCCACACAGTTTACATTACATTACAATATGACTCCTCCTTGTGTGCCTTTGTGCTGCGCGCAATGCATGTGTACCTGGGATTGATACCTTTCTCTCGCTAGAAAAAGGCATGCTCACGAAGTAAGGTATTACACGGCGTAAGTAAGGGTGAGCAGGATCTGACCCACGGAAAGCAGCAACGTGACTAGAGATTGGGGGTCAGTTCCTCACTGTCTTGCATTGTCATCGATACCTGTACAGAGGAGGTGTGAACATCACCATTCCAATGTGTTAGCCATACTGAATCCCATACGAACTGGTGTAAATCAGTTCTAGCCCATTTTTACAGATGAACATTGACTATACAAGGGGCAACACAGTGGAGAATAGGGCCCACTGTTTTACTCAGATTTTCTGAAGTGCAAAGCCAAGTTCTTGCATGTAACTGATTTCATCACCTTGTTTGCTTAATTTTGTTTTAAATTGCCATCAATAAGGACCCAGGGGAAGCTTGAAAATGATTTTTTTTTCCTTCGGTGACATATGGAAAACTTGACTGCACATACACAAGTACAAACTGGTTTGCTCTTGGATAAGCAGGCTGCTTGCAAGTGCTGAGTTTCACACACAGGTTGTAGGATGAAGACTTGTTTGCAAACACTGAAATGTATACCCACACAATAAATCAAGTTCAGATTTCTTGCCTTTGCTTTCCAAGCTATAAATCAAGCAAATCCTTCCTACAATTCTGATCAGTGTGTTTTTCATGCTTTTTCCTTCTGCACTGCCAGTGACAACAGTCTTGAACTATTTTTTATCTCCAAGCCTTCTGCCATACTCCCAAGATGTTTGAAAGACCTCCCCAAACCTCTCTTTGCTTCACTCAAATTTCTTCTAAAAATTCATTTCTGACACCATGCCCATGAGAACCAAGGAGAGAGAAAGCAAACAAACGAAAGTACCAGAGACAGCAAAACAAGGGTATGCTTTCCCGAGCTGCCACATTGTGTTATTAAAGTTACTCTCTTCTCCCTCCTCTCCACCTCCTTCCTGCTCATCTTTCTTTATTACTGGGTCATGTTGCATTTAGATTGTTCACAATCTGGGACAGGAAGCAGGTTTTTGCTTCTTTTGCAAGGCAGCTAGAACATTTCAAGGTTCCACAGATAATAAATAAAGAGGGCTAAATTTGGAGCATCATGCTGATTGCTGTTTAATTTAAAAGCTATCCTCTTCCATTTTTCTGCTTGTTTTCACACTTATTTCTTCATTGTAAGGCAGCCCCTTATGAAAGCCAATTTCAAATTAAGTTTCAAATTAAGAGTAGATAGGATAATTGCCAACTGATTATGAAGCAACACTATTTTAATGAGGTGTCTACAATGCATTGGCAGAGGGGCTTCGTGTTAGAAAACAAACCTGAGATCAGTCAAAAAGATCCAGCTATGGGCCACAGATATTTAACCACTTGACCTCTTTAAATTTATGCCCTGCTGACTAGAATTCAGTCATTCAAGGAAATACTTGTCTTCATGTTAGGTCATTGGGAAATCACTGAGTTCTTTATTCCCTGACATCATTCTCAAGCACCCTCTGCTATTCCCCTCCCTATGTCATTCATACATGTTCCTAGTCTCCACATGAAGCACTTCATAAGCACTGCAAATGAATAAGGCCTTTTATAAAATGCACAGGTGCCGCTATGTGTAATAAATATGGCAGCGGTCCAGGAGTTCCAATTTATCGTATAGGTCCTCAACGCAGTTAGAAAGGATGGGAATCTTGCAAAGGCTAACAGCATAATTAACAGTATCACCAACATAAAATATCACTGAAAATAAAATTCATTTTGTAAAAACACTTGTGCAGACATCCACACCCAGGGAGAGAACACACAGGAGGCTTCTGGATGCTTTCAGCACATAATGTCCTGTACAGACTTTGACGCTATGTATGGAATGCAAGAAGTTGCAATGCAAAAGCAATTGCACACAGAATATTGCAAAGCAGAACAGTCATGGCAGAAATGAGGGTAAAGACAGAACTAAGCAGTTTCACAAATGTTTGAAAACCACTGAAGATGTTCATGCTTCAGGAATGGATAAAATTGTTGAGGAAATTCATGCTGCAGGAATGGAGTCTTATATTTTGGGGGCAAGGAAGCCCATTATTAAACAAAACTCCAGCATTCTTAAAAAAAAAAAAAAAAAAAAAGATGATATTGTGAAAGTGAGGGAAGTCCCAGAAGGCAAATACTCACGTCTCCTCTTTAAAACAATTAAATGTTGTGTTCTCGCTCTGGTGTGTAGGATTGGAGGAATACCCAGTAGCCCCAGCGAAGTGAGAGGTGAAGCTGGGTTCAAAGCCCACTCCCAAGTTGTGTTACCAGCCTTGCAACCAGTGTATTGAGATTTGTTCCTGTTCACGGACCACTTTGTGCTTCTCCTATTCTGGGGCTGCAGGAGTCTCTTTGGCCCCCAACACAAGCTAAGGAAGCCCTAAAGTTTAGCCCTGCATCACCGTCCCCCATATGTGCCAATTCTGAGGGTACGCTAGGGCACAAGCACTAAGGCTGCCAACTTTCTAATCACACAAAACCGAAAACTCCTACTCTTCTCCCAAGGTACTGGCCTGCCCTGCCTGTTCTCTGAGGCCCTGCCCCCCCCCCCCCCCCCCCATTGAAAGTGAATGGTGCTGGAGGGGAGCCGTCGGGGAGGGGGCAGAGGCAGGGCCTCAAGGGAAGAGGCCAAGTCATCAGGGGCAGCAAAAACAAGTCAGCACCTGTAGCAGCCCCTAAGAGCTACTGCAGAATCGCCAAGGTGCAGGGTCCACCTGGCTAGATCCTTGATCCACCTCTTCCTTCCCCAGCCTGACGTACACCAGAACACCTCCCGTGGCTACTTCCACTGAGCCGGCTGGAACAAGGCACCCCTGAAGTGGGCGAGTTTCTTGGTGGGAATGTAGCCATCGGGCAATAAGGAACAAGTCTCAGAGACTGCTGATAATTATGCACACAACTCTGTTCTTGTGACCTAGCAGGGTAATGAAATGTAACAGAACCCTAACCTGCCAAGTACGGTGATGCTTTTGCCCCAAGACAGTGCTTTAGCTATTGGCTTGACACTATCAGTTGACAATTCAAAAGACAGCCACAAAGTGGATAATGACCCTCACTTGTGACCAGCCTGTACCTGATCCAAACCACTAACATTGAGAAGAAAGGCACCACACCCTTCCCTATTGCTAATCCCTTGAGCCATCTTGTCTCTTTGCATTCTGTATATTAGAAAGCCAATAAAAATACTGAATGGTGTCCCCAGGAAACACGTGCTTTCACACCCAACTAAACAGACAAACCGGTCTCATGAGGTGCGCAGTTGTGTGCCCAGCTTGCCCCCAAAAAAGAGCCCCAAACCCAATTATATGGCTGGGCAGCCAGTTTGTTGTTCTTGGGTTAGTACAAGGGCTGCACAGAATACCAGCAATTAAATCTTCGCAGTACGTTCCATCGCTAAGTCAACCTCCGGGCCTGGACAGCATTAGAAATGCCATCAGATGCTACAGACTATCATACACAACTGGCCTAAGCTCAATTTGAGACAGGAAACAAGAGATAGACCCTCTGTTTCCCCCTGACAACCTCTATGCCACAGAGTCCACTTATGGGACCACGAAAGGGATCAAGTTAGAGAGACTCCAACTCAGGCCTTCAGCATGGACCTTCAAGGCCACGAGCTCATGAATCCACATTCTGACATTGACAGGACGTTGCAACAGCAATCCGCCCTGGTCCTGTAATCATCAGTTAATTAAAAAGGTCCCCACATTTACTATAGATCCTTTCATGCATCATCCTGACACAATAATTCTGCACCTGTTTATAAGAAGAAGGCAGCATAGAAGTGTTTGAGCCAAATAATGCTGATTTGTTGCACATCAAGCTGCATCATGATCTGAAGACACAAACATCACAATGCTGACACAGCATTGCAGCATGAACATTTTGTGCCTACCAACATACACACTACGGCTACAGCCCAAGTGTCTGGAAAACATGAAATGCTGCTCTTTAGACTCCCTCTCTAGTGAGCTCAGTGTCCTTAATAGACTCTTGAAGGCAGCCATACCCATGCTAGTCAGGCATGTGAATGGCTAGATGTGAATGGGGCATTCATGGGTAGGATCAGTTAAAAAAAAAAAAAGGAAGAGGAGATGTTGGGAGACTTAGGAGAAGAACCACCTCTGCAGATCCTAAAACAAGGACAGGAAGAATCAGGAATTGTGGTTAAAGCAGGAAAATGGGAGCAAAAAATCTGCCATCTACTCCTGGCTCTGACACAGACTTGCCTGATTTTTGGCAAATCACTTTTTCTTCTCTATGCTCAAGTTCCCTCATCTGTAAAATAGGGATAATATCACCTTCCTCATAGGGGTATTGAGGGTACTGAATGAGTTCCTCAGGTGTTGTACAACCAATGTACTAATCTTGTTTATATACAAAGCCACACTTTACAAAGTTGTACAGGACTACTGTTCTTTATAACAAAGCTATTCTATGATAAGGCTGTAAATTATGACCATTGATACGGTGTCAGTCCTAGTCAGGTTTTTAGAACCTACAAGCCAGAAGCCACTCAATGTATGGAAATAGTTAGACCTCCTAAATGCATATGCTAAGGGTATTTCTCTATAAACTAGCCAATTAGCCCGTTGTAAAACGGGATTTTCAGGTCTCTCCTCCACGTCGGTCTTCTCTCCTGAGCCTCCGGTCTCTGTCTCTGTCTCTACCCCCCCCTCCTACTGACTCCCCCCCTCTCTCTCTAAGCTCTCCTCCATCTCCTGCCTCTCACTCGGGGGATCATGGAGCCCAAACAGTCGCTTGCATCACTTGCTCCCACGCGGCAGCCTGGCTGACCAACGCAGAAATCAGCCGAGCGCCACGGCGAGAGGCGAAGGGATGCAGGGCCTGGAGCTGCTGTCACACTGCACATCACCGCCCCGCTCCCCCTTTGCCTCCCACCGTGGTGCTCGGCTGACTTCTGTGCCGCTCAGCCAGGCCGCCACGGGGAAGCAAGCATCCGTTTGGGCTCCCCCATGGTGGCCTGGCTGAGCGGCGCAGAAGTCAGCCAAGCGCCATGGCGGGAGGCAAAGAGGGGCGGGGCGGTGACGTACACGACCAGGCCCCACCCCCTGGCCATGTACATCACCGCCCCACCCATCTTCCTCTTCTGCCGTGGCGATCGGCTGACTTCTGCACTGCTCAGCCGGGCTGCCGCGGGGGCGCAAGCGGCCGTTTGGGCCCCGCACTCCCCATGCAGCATGGGCTGCCCAGAGGGAACAGTCAACATTTCAGTAACAGCACCCCCCAGAAGGAACAGCCAGCATTTCAGCAACAGCGCCCCCCAGAGGGAACAGCCAGTATTTCAGCGTTACAGACACAGACACTGGGCTACTATATATATGATGCTTATTGTGTCATCAGACATATCCATTGATCAAACATTCCTTACAACAGAGGCCTTACTGAATGTAGCCTTGTGATGTATCAGCATTGTTAGTCTCGAGCTCAGGTAAAACCTAGGTATATTTTGCCCATGTTGGTTGGATTTGGGGCTGATAGAAATTCACTGATATTTTAAAATATACTTTAGAGCAGTGTTTCTGAAAGTGTTCAGCGAGAACACTTTGAGAAACACATTAACTGGCTGCCCCGGTTTGTTTATTTACCGGCGCCATGGCCAGGGAGTCTCGTGGCTCCCATTGGCTCCATTTCACTCTTTAATGTTAATGTGTTTCTCAAAGTGTTCTCGCAGAACACTTTCAGAAACACTGCTCTAGAGCACACTGCATGCCTATCTTCACCAAGCAAGCCCATTCACTGAAAACATATGTCATACTGCAACACGGCAAATAGTTCAGTTCTTGGCAAGCACTAAGTCTAAAATCTGGACCCATTATGAAGCCACAAGTTGGCAGACTAGATTAAAGCACAATAGGAACTTGACCTACCCTTTGGGATAGGTAGGGGAATAAGGGAAGAAACTCTGACATCCCTTTTTTAGAACCCATCTGAGCTGCTTTTTAATAAATAAGATTGCCATTCATGGAACGGATTCCCTCCTAAACTAGGTTTTTAACAATGTATCCCTTAAAAATGTCATGGGCACAGATATCTAGCTTCCATGTTTATTCTTTTAGTAGAAATATGTCTAAATGAACACCTCTGTCATAACATAGTGGCTGTGTCTATACTGCACCCCTTTTCCAGAAAAGGGATGCAGATTAGACACATCGGAATAGCAAAATCCGCGGGGGATTTAAATATCTCCCGCGGTATTTGCATTAACATGGCTGCCGCTTTTTTCCGGCTTGGGGATAAGCCGGAGAAAAGCGCAAGTCTAGACGTGATTCTCCGGAAAAGTAGGAATAAGAGATCCTCTGGAAAAGGGCTTATTTTCCGGAGAATCACGTCTAGACTGGCGCTTTTCTCCGGCTTATCCCCAAGCCAGAAAAAAACGGCAGCCATGTTAATGCAAATGCCATGGGGGATATTTAAATCCCCCGCGGATTTTGCTATTCCGAAGTCTACATTAGCATCCCTTTTCCGGAAAGGGGTGCCAGTGTAGACACAGCCGGTTTGATTTACATATACCTTTCCCCAGGGAAGAAGAAAGCACAGTATCTTTCCAGAGAATAGGATGAGAACAGGAACATGTTCAGTCTTGCCAGGCAATGCACAAGGAACTGTATTTTGTCTGTAGTTACAGGCTGCAACCCAGGATTTTGGTTTCACTCTGTTTAAGTGACTCAGTGCATTACAGCCCTGGTTATAAATTCTCATTCCATGTCCCTTAAATGCAAGAACCACCATGACGATCAGCATAACATTTTTGGGGGCCAATCTCAAATATATTCCCACTTGTGAGACACAGAAGTCCCTGACTACAGCAGAATCAGTTCTATTCCATTTTGGTGGAAATGGAAAGAAAAAGGATGCAGAGATCCCTTGTTAACTCCTGTGAGAGCAGTAACAGCTCTGTGGGTGCTTCCGCTGTGCCTCTTTCCAGAGGATGAGTTTGGGGTCAGAAGAAGAAAAGGGGGATGAAAAGGAGCAGGGCTAGTTGATCTCCTTTTGTAAAAAGCATCTAAGACTATTTTGGACCCTTTAAGGCTACAGGTATTTGCAGTCATTAGTAGAGCCAAAGTGTGTGGCTACGGTGGTCATTCTAGAAAAGCTTCACATACTGGAAAAGTGAATTTTCCCCATCCCTCTCAGCATACAACACTGTGAGGGCTACATGCCAAGATAAGGGTTTGTCCCTTGATGCTTAGCAGGAGTCAGAGTTTCTCAAGTCGTAACTGCAGTGTGTCATCTGTCTGTCTCGACTCCACTGTATAGAATGGCGTCTGCTTGATCCTTCTCAGACTGAAGAAACACTAGAGATAAAAGTATGTGCAAATAAAAATAGTAGTCTGAAAAAGAATGCTAGAGATAACGCTTGGGTTATACCTTGTTGGTTCATGCTTCTCAACATTCTTAAAGGGTAGCTAATGCCTTGCAGGGAAGTTAGGGAAAACATTCAATTTAGCAAAACAACAACCCCTGCCCGCCACACCCCCCCCCCCCACATACTTTTCTCTTCCCAAACTCTGCATTACAGAAGAGATATTGGCATGTAAACAGGATGCATATTTTGAAGGGCTCCTCATTTAGTGCCATATCATGATCCAAAATACTTCAGTGTTCCTTAGCTCTCCACTGACAATTAGATCTTGGGTGTGGGAGAGGAAGGATAAACAGAGGAAGAGACAATCAAAATTGGCTGCAGTCAAGCTGACTGTAAGGTCACCCAGGGGGCTGAATTTGAGTGGGGGAAACCAACAGCATGTGATTCACAAAAACCAATACGTCCAAAGCTTCAGTCAGACCCAAATTCCAGGAACAGGCAAAGATCACACTGCATCAGATGCAACACATGTCTTTTCTGTGCAGGCACTATTGGCGGAAGTGTGGAAGGAACAAGTGAAAAATCATCCTACTGATATGCCCAAGTAGAATCTTTAATTTTTGTAGGGAGAAAAGGGCCCAAAATAGGAAAAGAGAAAGCCTCAGGCTAGTCAACAGCAATACAAAATAAATATATAAAAAGGAAAACGTGTGTCAGATAGCTACTTGAGATCCTGTGCTCTTCTAAATATCATCCTAGACATTTATCCTGTCACCTGGCTCGGCAAACTGAATCAGATTGCATCACAACAGTATTGTCACGTTACAGGATAATAAGGATCACAAGCCAGATTTTTAGCTCCCCTGAAGTCAATGCAGCTACTCCAAATGACAGTAGGGGAGAATCTGGTTCAGGACTCACTGCTCTGTAACAGGCACTTCTCAAGAACAAGGTGATCAATATAGGTAAGATTGAAATGGCAACATTCATTATAACCCTGCTTTTTTCCAGCTGCTCACAACTTTGTATAGCCTCTATCAGTGGTCCCCAACATGGCGCCCGCCGGGGCATTTATGTGTGCCCACCTAGTGACCAGGTTTGGCCTGAGCCATTCTTGCATCCTGGGCGCCCGGTACATGCGCGGCCCCCGCCCCCGGGCACCCAGCAGCCCCAAAAGGTTGGGGACCACTGGCCTATATGGTTTGGAATTATCCATGTTTACTGTTGGGGAGTGATTAATTATAAAAAAGATCAGCAAAATAGGTTCACATGGTGTTGAGTTCTACAAATATAAACAAACAAACAAAAAAAGAAAACCCAGTATCTGGAGCCATGGGAAAATGAAGAGTCCCCCGAACAGCCTGGGGAAAATACAGGAGAGGAAAGGGACTGAGGGAAAGCTGCATGAGATGTTATATAAGTCACTTTCTCCCATATACCTTTAAATGAGCTCCCTTAAGAGAGGCATAATGACAGATGTGTCATTGAAAGCCACTGCTTTGTTACATTGATGGCCCCAAATGCAGATGGCTATGGGAGCAGCTCAGGAAGAAGCCCTCTAGCTGAAACTTCCCTTAGAATCATCAAAGATTAGGGCTGGAAGAAACCTGAGGAGATCATTTAGTTCAACCCCCTGCTCAAAGTAGGACCAATCCCAACTAAATCATCCTAGACAGGCTTTGTCAAGTCTGGCCTTAAAAATCTCTGAGGATGGAGATTCCACCACCTCTCAGGTAACCCGTTGCAGTACTTTGCCACTCTCCTAATGAAACAGATTTAATATCCAGCCTAGATCCTCACTGCAACTTGAGACCATTGCTTTCTTGTTCTGTCATCTGCCACCACAGATAATAGCCTGGCTCCATCTTCTCTAGAACTTCCTTTCAGGTAGACAAAAGCTGCTATCCCATCCCCTCTCTTTGTTCTCTTCTGAAGACTACATAAGCCCAGTTCCCTCGCTTTCGCCTCATAAGTCAAGTGTCCAAGCCCCTTAATCATTTTCATTGCCCTCTACTGGACTCTTACCAATTTGTCCACATCCTTTCTGTAGTGGGGGAGGGGGAGGGCAAAATTGGACACAATACTCCAGATGTGTCCTTATCAGTGCCGAATAAAGGGGAACAATCACTTCCCTCAGTCTACTGGCAATGATCGTACTAATGCTGGCCAATATGCCATTAGCCTTCTTGGCTACAAGGACACACTGTTGATTTGTATCCAGCTTCTCATCTACTATAATCCCCACATCCTTTTATGCACAACTGCTGCCTAGCCAGTTGGTCCCTATGTACCAGTGCATAGGATTCTTCCATCCTTCCCTTCTCTATTACTGCACTCGGTTCAGCCAGAGACCTGTTCCTGCTGAGCTGTGAACCGATGAATCCCTCCCAGCTCCAGGCAGCACATAACTCTCTTTTGAGAAGACAAAAGCTAGGGCAAAAATCAACAAACCAACCAACTCACACAGAAATCCACTGAAAAAGAGCAAGTGCACCCATACACACGCACGCACGCATGCATGTGAGAGCAAAGGAGAGCATGGTAAGCAGAAGGAATAAAAAAGGAGAGAATGTGGCAATTGTGCTAGGCCAGGAGTCAGCAACTTATGGCTCTTCTGGAGCCCCAACTCAGCCTCCCCTAGCTCACCCTGCACCAGGGAGCTGGTGCTGGCACTACAGCCTTATGGCCCCCCACAAGATTGGAATGCCAGTGCCGCTGGCTTCCTGCGATAAGAGGGTAGGGGGAAAAGCCCAGACCCTCCCCGCCAGATCCAGCGTATAGGGAACAAGCCACGGGGGGCGGGGGGAGCACAAAATCCACTAATCCTGGAACCCCAGAAGAATAAATCTGGCCTGAGGCCTTGAACCTCAGTCCTCCCTGTCCATTCCCCCACCATGGGGCTGGAGCACCAAGGGAGTGAGGTGTTTCAGTTGAGGGTTACATCACTGAGGATTGTGGAGGCTTGGAGGATAACTTTTTGCTTCTCACTTGTGTGGTCACTGGCTGATTTTTCTGTGGGTCAGTGGTCTCCAATCCAAAAAAGGTTCCCCACCCCTGCCATAAATAAAGACAATATTGAAACCTTTCATGTTGGACATAATGTTTTACTTTATTTAAGAATGAAGCCTGGCCAACAAACCCCCATTTGGGGATCAGCCCCATTTGGCCACAGCTTTATAACATTCCTGCACCTCCCCACACACACACACACACACACACACACACACACACACACACCAAGCCTGAAACCATCACACACCTGAACCCCCTGCCCTGAGCCCTCATATCACCACATCCCCAAACTCCTGCATCCTCACATCCCTAGCCCCCTGCTGTAACACTCCTGCACCCTCCCCACACGCCAACCCTGAGTCCATCATACACCCAAATCCCTTGCCCTGAGCTCCTCATACACCCCAACCCAGACTCCTGCACCCCCACATCTCCAGCCCCCAGCCATAAGATTGACAAACAGCCTGAATTCAGGCATGAAGCTGGATTTGACCAGTTATGATGTAAATTTCAAAGAAATGTGTGAAAAGATGCAGCAGCAGAAGTCCCATTGAATAGAGTCTGTGAGTACATTTTATTTACGCTATTATTAATCATTATGTCAATTATCAGTATTATTAAGTTGTAGATTTTCAGACATGCAAATGGGCATTCTTATATGGCTCTTTCTTGACCACTTGTTCTGAATTTTGATGTAGTTTAGCTCTTTGGTTTGAAAAGGTTGTTGATCCACATGCTAGGCCATAATTGGGAGGGAACGTGGGAGTGACACTGGTCTGTCAGTCCACACCCGAAAGGATGTTCTGGAGCTATGTCTACACTACAGGGCTTTCTCAGAAAAAGGCATGCAAATTGTGCTCTGCGATAGTTTTGTCAGAAGAGGCTTTTCTGAAATTTGGCCCGTCTACACTGGGCCAAATTTCAGAAAAAAAAACCTTCTTTCAGAAGAGCCCTTTTTCCTCGTGGGAGGAGGAAGACAGGACTTCCGAAAGAGTGCATCTGCTCTTCCGCAAAAAAAAGTGGAAGAGCAGATGTGTTCCCTGGACATGGTGGAGTTTTCCGGGATACCTCTGGGAAACCCCCGTAGTCTAGACATAGCCTGGGAAAGCGTGTTTGGGAACTGCTGTACCAAGGCATGATAGAGCGCAGGCTTCATTAAGGGGCAGGGCCAGCCCTACCATGAGGCGAAGTGAGGCGGCTGCCTCAGGTGCCAGACTGTGGGGGGGGGGGAGCGCCACTAGGACCCAGAGTGTAGAAAATTGTGTCTGCTGCGGGTGCATATGTAGGTAGCAGAGCAGTACCCTGAGAGGAGTAGAACAGGAAGAAGGCAGAATTGAGACCTTTCAAAGTTTTGGCCCAAGCGAGGGAGCATGGGGGCATCATTTGAGCTCCCCTCAGGTGACAAAATGTTGTGGGCCGGCCCTGCAAAGGGGAGAACTAGGACATTATCTCTCTGCTGCTCACCACTCCATACAAACGGGTTAAAGACCCATCCCTTTAGCTGTGCACAAACTACCCAAAGGGAGAGGAAGAAAGGCCAGGATCTCAGTCTGATTTAAAGTTAAATGAGGGGGGGGGAATCCTATTCCTTTAAGTGAGCGCAGGAATGAGTCCCAAACAGTCAAGTCCGTAACAACAAAGAATCTAGAACTGCTGGTGTACAGGTTGTCCTCTAAACTAGCTATCATCTAAAAGAATTAGGGCTGATTATGTCTGTGGCTGCTGGGGAGGGAACTATGTTCTGTGATTGAAGAGGTCCTGGCTGTGGCTCTGCTGCCACATAAAATGGAATTGATCCAACTTTTCATCAAATACATGAGAAGACACATTATCCATGGGAACAGAAGGGAGAGGAGATGCCTGTAAATAGGACTCAAGATGGTTGAACAACAGACTTATTTTTTCTTGCTGTGCTGTTTATTATTATTATTATTTTAGCTAAAGGGGGCATCTTGGTAGATTCCAGAGAGGCTTGTACTTCAATCAGTGGCTTGCCAGTGCAGACGAAAGGCAGTGCAGAGGCAGTGCCTCAAATGGTGAAGATCATTCTAAATTCATTGGGACTCTTGACCGTTTTACTGAGTAACACATATGTAAATGTGACTGTGCATGGGCTGCCCTGAAGCAGAGGACTGTGCAATTTTGCTGTGCAGTCCTGCTCCTGTCATGAGTGACAGTAGCATGGTACCCAGTATCCTTGTGAAACTCACGCACAGGACCAGTGTTAAAATTATGCCCTGTCTAAACTCTGTTCATTCAGAAAGACAACCAGTTCCCAAAAGCTTATCTAACACTTCTACACAGCCATGCAAAGGGCTGCAGAATTCAGCCTGGCTGCCCACATACTGCGTAATCTCTTGGTCTGCATCAGAGTGGAGCTCTGCTCTGGCACAATTCAACAACTCCTTCCATCAGGCTAACCTGGCAAAGAGCAGCACTCACTTCCTAGAGCTATGAGCCTCACATTATGGGGACGCTTCTGCTCCTGCATATAGCTCTTCAGATGCAAAGTTGTGATTTGAAAGTAGGTTTGAAGAGGGAGCCCTATCTCCTGCTCTCGTAAGTTTTCCCCTTCCAGCTGACAGCATCATCCTTCCTCAGAAATACAGCTGTCACGGGAGGTGGTCTATGCAGTAATTCCATAGGCACCACTGAACATTAGAACTGAGGCACTGGATTTAACCAGGCGTTCCTTGGAAAGGCAGCGTAATCAGCAGCACACTGGGGAGATGGGCTCTCCGAGTCTAGCATTCTGCTTAAAAAGCTTCATTTAGTTCAGAGTGCTCACACCTAGCTTTGAAACAATGAAGAGATTAATCCAACCTAGAGGGCACAAAGGTAGGGATCCCTGTGGTAAAGTGGATTCTAAGCTCAGTTCTCAATAGCCTTGAGCAAGTCACCACCTCTCTGATTCAATTTCCCCAGCTACGGAAGGGGAGAGTTAGACCCACCTCCCTCACAGGGAAATTGTAGTAATTAATCACTATTTTTAAAGCACGTTCAATTTAAAAACAGCACCTGTTACTAAAAACAGTGCTGTACTAAAAATAGTAGAGGTATTCCTATTGTTCACAGTTATTCATTGCTTAATGCCAAATCAGGCACTGCAGTGACTGCGTGTGCCCTCATATGATTGTAGTGCCAAATGCAATATAGGCATCCAGTCTTTAGAACAATCACAAGATTCAAACAGAGTTTAAAAAAATTCCAAGGGATGCCAGAAAGTATATTGGCACCTTAAGTAATACAATAGTATGGGAAAGATTAAAGCTAGCCTTTAAGGGCCTTTACATCAAGCTTTTTTATCTGGGGCAGAGGCTACATGCACTCCTTTAAAGAATCTGCCCTTTGTCTTTATTTTGATAGTTGGGAAAGTTTATTCAGGTTCTCTGTCCTGCACGAACATTGTGCATTAACAGGGCTACCCAGCAGAAAGCAATGCAAAATTTACAAGAACCTCTTCCGCCTTTCTGCCTAAAAAAACTAAAACCATGCACATTTATTACATACACCCTGACAAAGTCATATTCCACATTAGAAATCATGCAATCTGAATAAAAGCTTGTACAACTACTTTGCTAATGCTCAGCCGATTCCTTACAGATATCAGCAATACAACAGCTAGTTTGCAAATTTTCGCCTTGAGACATATTTTTATGTTTGACGATCTTGCTTCAGTATGTGATGGGAAGCCACCGTAAAACACAAATTAAAAAAAGAGCAAAGAAGAAATCAAAAGCATTTTGATGAGTTAGTTGCATTGCAAAATATTTTAAGCTGAAAAGCGCTTCTACTAAAAACCCCAGCTTGTAAGCAGGGCAAAATGCTCTTGCAATGGGCAAATTACTTTTTCTGTAGTTTGGGAACAAGTGCTGATAGTGGTAAAGGAATTCCTACCATCTACCCACTTCCCTTTCAAGACCTCAGCTGCACTCTGTAAAAAGTCAACAATACTCAAAGTGATGGTGCTTTTTCCTTACTTTGATGCATGCATCTTGCAAATGCTAGACACAGGGACTATAGTCCAACATTTCATTAAACACAAGATAAAAAAAAATTCTAAACCTTTTTTTATGTCAATTTCACAGAGGGTGGTAGTTATAATTAAAAGAGAAACAACTAACTCGATTTATCTCTGGTATATTGTATCAGACTGTAAGCCCTTGGGGCAGGAATGGTATTCTTTCTCTCTCTCTCTCTCTCTGTGTGCGTGCACGCACGCGCATAGAGCACGATGGTATGTAACTAGGGCTTCTAGATGCTATCACACTACAAATCTCCACTGAAGCTATGAATAAGCAACCAAGAATGAATTTGGCTCTTTATCAGTTTGTGAGGTGCTGAGCAAGCCCTGGGAATTAGTATTTCAGTGTTCTTAAGGTCTCTTTCCAGAGACACTTTGAACATCTAATGCAGGTCCAATCCCACAACATGTCTGGTGAATTCACACAGAATATAAAATATAACAGCTCTGTTTGCAAAAGACATTGGGATCCTCAAATGAAGAGCCAAGTGTTGTTATATTGCTGGGCAAACATTGCACTGCATTTTCAAAAATATTTTGATGAGTCGGAGTATAATGAGAAACCAAAAAGATACAATAATCAACACCCCATGTACTCTGCATCAAGCTGGACTTAAATTCTGTGACCAGGCCCTTAGATTTGGCAATGTAACTCGGATAGTTCACTCTTCCTCTCCCCAGTGTATTTGGATTTCAGGTCATATCCTTATAATTGTGCTTACATGGTCAAAACTAGGAGCAGGAAGCAGCTGCTCTACTGCATGATCCCATGGGGGTCTGCATGGCTATCCATGCAGGAGTTAATACTGCTCTGAGGAGCTTTAGTGTCTGCTCCATGCCTGTGTCTGCCTGCTGGCCCAGGGAAACGTTGCAGAAGCTCTTGCACAGGCAGAAGAGAGCTGATGGCAGCATGACTTTGGAAGGAATTGTGATGTTACGGTGATGTGGAGACTGGACTGTCCTTCAGGGTTGTTAGGGCTATTTTGGTGGTACCGGTTGGACTTCTCTGGTCCAGCACCCTCAGGACCTGACTGGCCCCAGATGAGGGATTTTTCCACACCAAGGAAGGTCATTTCTGGCCCCCCTGCTGATACCACCCACCCACCCACCCACCGACACACACTGCCCCATGCTTGCTAGCTCCCTCCACAGCCCAGCTGAGCTGCCACCCATCCCCATAGCCCAGCTGAGCCATGTACTAGCTCCCGTCCCCCTGCTCCCAGCCCCCCACTCCCGCATAATGCCAGGCTCCTGGCTCTCCCCCTCCTATCCCCCCACACACAGCACAGCAGGACACTCTGATCCTGGAACATCTTTGTTTTTTCCAGACCATAGATGTTCCTGAACCAGAGAGTTCTAGTTTATAGAGGTGCAACCTGTAAGTTCTGTGCAAGTTAATATATTAAGACCTTAATAAATCTATGGAACAGTTTAAAGAAGGGGAAGAAACATCCATGTCCATTTTAGCGATAAGCACATCAACTGTGGCTCTCCCAGGTCACTGTATGTGAAGTTGTGGTTGTCTTCAACGTCCTCTGGTGTGGAGTAGTAGGGATGTTGGGGGGGGGGGGTGCAGTTCTCCATGGACTACAAAGGGACGAAAGCCTGTGAGTGTTGAACCTCGAGGGGTTTGCAGCACATGTGTGTGTTACCAGAGAAGCCCCAGTGTGTCCTTGTGCATCTCCCTCTCCTGGGACTCTCTCCAGTCCACCACTTCCATCTCCAGGCTATCAGCAATATTCATCTTCTAGCCCTGCTGTTCCCAGTGTGATGCAGCTCTGGCTTGCAGGATCTCATTGAGTATGGCATCTCGAGTCCTCTTCTTTCACCCTCTTATCTGGTCAGGTGTTCCACAGCTGTGGAGGGGGAATCTTTCAAGGCTGCAATGGCTGCAGCTGCATATGAAACACAGAGACAGCACAGTGGAAAGTGAAACTTAAAAGTCAGAACCCCTTTCTCTTGCAGTTTTAAGCAAGTCACGCCTATTGGCAGTTGTGCATGGCACCACTCGCAGCACTAGCCACAGAGAGTATGGTTCGCTGGGGTAAGGAAAACACAGACGGAATTGCTTATTTGTATGACAACATGAAAATAGGGCACTGAACACTTAGCACAGGGGTGGGCAAATGGGCCTCTGCGGGCCGGATCCGACCCACCAAACAGATGATTCCCTTCATTCTACAAGGGAATGAAAAACAGGTCATTTTAACTCTCTTCGTTGTACCGCTACTTGTTCATGTATGAGTAAAGTAATGTAAAAAAAATCATTATCTGTGTCCTGTTCAGTTGGGGGGCATCATCACTGTCATGGGAATGACATTTATACGCTTACCCAATATTCTTTCCCTTGCATCACGCTCTCCCTGTGCTTGACTGCCAGGACTGCAGCGGAGCCTCTGAACGGGTCCTGACGTGCAGCACAGCTGGACCTCCAAGTCGCACATCCTCCTCCTCCTCCGCCTCCTTCTTGTTCACGGCAGGCTCCTCAGAGATATACACAGTGGTGTCCAGGGGAGTGGGGAGATCTCTTTATTGTGTGCAGATCTTTATGAAAGGGAGAAATCTGTGGCCTTGCATCAGATAGACTGCTGGCCTCCCTGGCTTCCTCATACACCTGCCACAGTTCCTTTGCTTTCACACAGCACTGCTCATAGTTCCCAGTGTACCCCCTCCCCTGCAGTCCCTGTGCAATCTGCTTGTAGATGTCTATGTTTCTATGGCTGGTCCCTAGGTGTGCTTGCACAGCCTCTTTTCCTCCACAATTGCCAGGAATTCCAATATCTCCAGTCTACTCCAGGCTGGAATGAGTCTGGAAAGTGTGTAGCTGGCATGATCAGCAGGGCAATTGCAAACATTTCAAACATTTGTGGAGCTTTAAGCAGGAGAGGAGTTACTTCTAATTTCCATGACCCCTAGACAGTGGAGTTCACAATTGTGACCAGAGAGGTCAGTGCTAGGCATTATGGGACAGTTGCTGGAGGACTGTTAGGATTGACATAGATAACACAATGTCTACATTTGCATTGTGTTGACCTCAGTACCTTCACCGTGGCTCAATGAGGCTCAGGGAGATGGTATTGCTATGTCACCATAATGGAGAGCTGACGTTATTAGGAGGACAAATTTAAGTGTAGACACACAAAACTAGGTCGACACAAGGGGACTTACACTGACCTAGCTTTGTAGTGTAAACCAGGCCTCTCTTTGTACAGTTCCTAGCACAATGGGAAACTCATTCTTGGTTGGCCTGCAGATACTCCCATAATAAAAACATGAAAAAAAAACCCAGGGCTTTCTTTCCCCCACTAGATCCCTAGAAGTTTGTGAGAATTGTGTGCCACGCTTCCTGCCACCTTTGTGGGATCCCCTGTCCAAACCTCTTCCCCTGAGGCGGCAGCTCTGTAAGGGACATCTTACAGAGCCTATTCTTCTCCTCTCTCAGTTGCTAACTCAGGAGAGTACAACAAGACTCCAAGTAATATAGAAGATTTAGTCATATGAGTGAGAGCTTCTATCTATACTTATCTGGAATTCAACTACATGCCTCAAAAATTAACCTACTGATTCGATTTCGATACTTCTGTACCATCCAGTAAGCAGCAGAGTGGTCAAGTGTTTAGATTAGAGCACAGAGCTCGGAACCAGGAAGAGCATGGATTTCAAAGCAGCTGAATCACTAAGTCAATGTGTGGCACTAAGCCAATCACTTCAGACCTCCTTAGTAACTTCAGGCGGATACTGAATGCCAGGTCCTGCTTTGCAGCCAAACTTTCCCAAGTCAGTATGTTAGAAGTGATCCGAGTGCTAGAGTACTGGGAACTTGCCAGAATGGTTTAGATAATGACAACAAGATTTCCGAGGAAAGGAAAGGGATGGGTAAGTGACCTTTATATCAGCAGCACTTCTCAATAGTGATGGAAAGGTTACTGCAAGCCCACAAGGGAGGCAGGAGCAAGTTTAACTTTCAGTTACATAGGAGGTTTCCCCCTCCCTTAAAACATTTTGAAGACTCCAAATATGCAGGGGTGGATTTGTAAAGAGTTCCAGAAATAGGATTGCTGCAGCCTTTATTACATTTCTCCTTTCTCTTTCACAATCCTGTGAGAGACGGGTGGGAGCAAGTTCTGCTCCCTAAAGTTTCTTTTAAAATTTCCCCCTTTAAAATGGGTGTGTGATGGTGCTATAGGTTACTGCTGCAAATCACAGCTGATTAGCAGCTGCACTTTATTCACAGGCAGCGATAGCATTATATGGCAGTTATAACTACATCATCTGTATACATCAGTTTAGGTCCATAAATTAGAGCTCGCTCTGCTAGCAGCATCAGCACTATCATTCTCAGTTATCACATGCACACAGGGTTTCACACAAGCCACGCCACTGGCATAATGCTTGGGTTCTGAAGGGAAGGGTTATTAAATAAAAGAAGGGCATAAATTAAACTGTACACATCAGGTAGCAGCAAAATAATCACCATCTCTTCCTTACATGTACAGACCAAGTTGTGGGTCATACAGGAAGCATATCAAATGTATCATATTGGTCCTGTAGAATATTCTTGTGATTAATGCACTGGATTGGGGCTTTGGAGATCACGTGTCCTTCTCCCAGATGTGTCCACTGCAGCCTTGGACTGGTGCTTTTTACCAGGCCCCAAGCTGCTGGAGTAAGAGAAGGCTAGAGTTGTCCTCTCTCACCTGGACAGGTTGCATACTGAACCCCGCATCCCCAGCCTCACCCAGAGCAATGATTTAAATGAAGAAAAAAAAAAGAACTAAATTGAGTTAAGCTGGGTAAATCATCTAAAATATTTATAAACAGCTTGATCTATTTGTGAAAAAATAGAGGCAAAGGACATATGCATGGACATAATTGGTTTGTATAACTAATTCAACCTGTTCTACTCAGAAGACATTCTTTGACCTGGTTTGGCTCAAGGGTGGCAAATGAATTGCTGAAACGGCATATGCCCTGTATTAACAAAGAGTTATTTAGAAGCCGACAACCTTAACAAAAGATAGCTGTGCTGTCCTCAAACATGTCAACAGATGTAATCTTATTTCCTCTTGACAACATGAATCTTACAGTTCTGTGTTTGCGGGGAAGCATTGGGCACAAAAGAAGCAGGGTTCTTTTGTAGCCTGTCCACTCACACAGTGGTGGTTTGTTTTCCACACATCTGATAACGCCTGTTTGTCAAGCTTCCAGGATGTTGACTATATAGCTGCAAATTGCACATTGGCCTAAAAGAAAATGCATTTGTATCTCAATGGTATATTATTCCTGTTAATAAAAACCAAACCTTTCATGTTTTATTGAAAAGGAGTCCCTTTCTTTAAAAATAGATCAAGCCCCTTAAAGTTTTATTAATTCTACATTGTAAAAAGTATATGAGGAGTGTTTACTCTCAACATTGCCAATTCTCACAATAATCACCACAGGTTTCAGAATATTTGGTATTTTCTTAAAGTGCCAGCTCATGAAGTCAGGTGATTACATAAAGAACCCAGAGATTCTCATATTTCCTTCCCCATTTTTAAACTATTAAGTTTCTGCATCATGGCTGCAGAAAAGAACATCGCCTGAAAGGTTCTAGATCCAGAAAGCAATAACAATACTCCTAAATTAATCACTTTTAACAAAGCTTACCATTTTCTAGCCAGTCACATGAGGTTTTGGAGCTTGAATCACATTGTGTGAATGATTGAAATTGCTGATATTGTAGCCTACCCCCCAAAATGGAAAAAATGGGGTTAAGCTTCTCTGAAGATAAGGATAAATATCTGTTGTGATGGGCTGGATCACAGAAATCGCCTTGAGACTGTCACTCAATATAATGATCATCCCACTGATCTACTCTCCGTCCACCAAGACAACCACCCTGTCCTTCTGGACCAGAAGCTCTGGTCCCCTCAGCCAAGGCACAGAGTTGGGATAACAACCCTCCAACAGAGTGACACAGACACTGATAATAGCTCAGCTCTGGGCTGAAGTTCTGGGAGGGTTCAGTTACAGAGACTTGTCAGCACCCAGGAGCAAAGCTCCCAAAAAGGACAAAACCCCGAAATCTTACTCTGTATAAAAATTTTAAACAGAGAACGCTCACAGTGTTTGCTCTCTTTATCAATGAAACAGAGCCAGCCCAAGCTACGGGCTGACCAGGCTACCGCCCAGGGCGCCCCATTGTAGGGGGCTACCACCCAGGGCGCCCCATTGTAGGGGGCTACCGCCCAGGGCACCCCATTGTAGGGGGCTACCGCCCAGGGCACCCCATTGTAGGGGGAGCTGCGCGTGGCTGTTGGACAGGGAAGGGGCAGGGCCGCGCATATGCCGGGCGCCCGCGGGCGGCACCACACTCCTGGGGCCCGGGCACATAAATGGCTTGGGCCGGCCCTGCAATGAAAGAGATATTTGCTGCTCTCTCTCCTTCCTTGGGAACAATTATTTACACTGGGTTTGATAATAAACAAAAGTGGTTTTATTAAGTATAAAAAGTAGGATTTAAGTTGCAAGTGAAAAAAGATCAAAGTAAGTTACTAAGCACAAATAAAACAAAACATGCTAGCTAATCCTAAGAGAAGTTGCACAAACCCTATTTCTCAACCTAATTATTTCAGATGCAGTTGTTTACAAGCCAGATCTGATCTTTTTCTCGGACATGGACATTCTAGTCCTTCCGCCCCCCCCCCCCCCCCATGTGTTCTTGTGTTTCCTCTTAGCATGGCAAGGCAGTTTCAAAGCCAGCTGAAGACCCTCATTGATTGCTTTCCATCCCTTAAATAAAATTTCCCAGGGCAGGAATCCTTTGTTCAAATCTACCACCTGTCAGACAGTACAAAATTCAAGATGGATTTCAGCACCAGGTGACATAGTCATGTGTCTTTGTAGGACTAACCAGCATATGGACTTATAGGAAAAACAAACCTATTTACAGATAATTGTCTTTAGCACTGGGCCATTAAGTTCTTTAAGTACCACTAATGCCTTTCACTAGATGACCTAGATTAATAAGCATGCTTACACTTCATATTTCTAACTTCACATTCAAGAATGATTCATGCCCCCAGATAGAATATACACGTTCCGTGAATTGCAGGCTCTTGAATGATAGGGAGGGAGGATATGGTTGGGTAAAAGGAAGTATTTGGGCTATGAGAAATAGCCGCCAGGAAGCAATCAGGGACACTGATAGCAAAGGCAAAGTGGGCAACTGCCCTGGGGCCAGTGATTCAAAGGGGCCCCAAGCTCCCATTGCTACTGAGGCAGGAACAACAGCTAAAGCCCTGGGCCCTTTGCTGGAGCACTGCACCATGCACTGTAGAGGCCTGCACAGTGCTGGGAGGGATGGCATGAGGGCCAGCTGCCAGCTCCACCCCTCTCACCCAAGGCCCTGCCCATTCCCACTCTTCTCCAGGTACACAGTGAGTCTGTCGGCTTGTTTGGGAGTAATACACACTTCCAGGACCTCAGGTTATGAATACTCTGCATCTAGCATTCAGTGTTAAACAGTATAGAAAGGGCAAAAGACTCTGAACTTAGCCCGTTCTATCACTTTGACAATTGTAGTAGTACTCCCTGGAAGAGCAGGGACATTTTGCAGCAGCAAGATATCCCTTCCAGGGAGTTGAAATAAAACTAAGAGCTGAAATGGTGGTGTGTCTTGGTACGTGCACTGCCAAGCTGGCTTGACTCTATTCACCCTATTGGGGTTGCCACAAAAGTCTTCTGTCCCAAGAATATGCAAAGCAAATGCCTCTTGTTATATATAGGGGCAGATATTGAAATCCAGTCCTCCTCCATGGACCTCAGTGGAGTTGCTCTGGATTTGAAGCAATGTGAAAGAGAAAACAATCCCTCTTTCAATGCGCTTGGATAGCTTTCAGTCATTTTTTTTTTTTTAATATTTAAAAAGGCGAATTCTTCCCCTTATCTCAAGGCAGTGTGCATACATCCAACAATTAAACATGGACCAGGAACATTCCACCTGATGTGATTGTATCATGCCTGGGGGGAAGATAGGCCCTGATTCGGACTGAATAGGGTTGCCAGGTGTCCGGTTTTCTCCTGGACACACCGGAAACTGCGTCTTCTGTCCGGTTTAAAACAAAAACAAAAAAAACCAGACAAGTAAAATGTTTCTCTCAGATGGAAGGCTGGCGGGAACATTTTTCCCCTGCCACGTCTGGTGGGAGCGGAGGAGCGGGAATTTAAAGGCATAGCAACTTTTTTTTTTTTTTTTGCTCAACCAACTTTTTTCCCCCACCATGTTCAAGATTTTTTGTGAAGGTATCTGGTAACCCTAGGTCTGAAACATTTGAGGCTGCCACAGAATAGCCTCCATCTAGCAGGCTGGCAAGTTCACTGTAAAGCTTCTATTTCTTCTTCACAGCACAGCTGGCAAAGAGTTAAAAAGATCTGGAATGGCTTGTTTAGAAACAATTCTGATGGCAGAGCATAAATGATATGGGTTTATTTTTTAATTTATTTTATTGTTACTCTCTTCACTAAGGGCATCAGAGGAGAAATAGGTGGTTTTAAGAGTTCATCTGCTTCTACTGCTTTTTTGCCACTTCTTTGTAACGGCTGAACTATTCTTTGTCTCTCAGACATGGCTTCTCATCTACTGTAATGGGAAGAAGCACTTTTTTCTACGAGGGGTTTTCCATCCCACTCAAAAAAAAAAATCCATCAAAAAATTCATATCATTCAGCTTGCCATCTCATACACTGGTCTCTGAAGAGTGTGTGGTCAAAGGAAGTTGAACTGCAAATGAGGAATAAGCAACAGGGCTAGCGGAATGTACGAGCAAGCAAGAAACATCCTCTTTTCATTCAAATGTCCTGACAAATTTTTTTAAACTACTGTACAAATATAACTGATGATGCACATGTGGGCAAACCACTGACATATGGTACGTCTACTTGGGAATAAAAACCCACAGCTGGCCTGCATCAGTGGACTTGGGCTCAGAAAAAAAAAAAAAAAAAAACACATTGTGTACGCTTGCAGGCTCAGGTCAGAAGCCAGCCTCTGGAACCCTTTGAGTATCCTCTACACCACATTGGGTTAGCCTGAACTACAGCATTCAAATGATTGTTTGCCAGTATGTCAGTGAATGTCTGGCTTAAGGCCCCATCTACATGGGATATTTTTCATTGATGAAGACACACTTTCCCAAACCTCCAGTAGATGAACTGAACTGGTGTAGCATGTCTTCATTAGGGGTTTGCCTTGGTGGATCATAGTTACCCTGCTGCAAAATTCTTTAAGCAGCATATTAGCAAGAATACACTTGCCAGATTAAAACCTGCTACAGAACAGTGGCTGGCTCCTTTCTCTCTCCTTCCCCACCAGACTCTTAGCCTCTGACAAAATAAGAAAAGAAGCAAGAGTGTGTAGTTTGCTAGAAAGCAGCTGCTTCAGATGTTTCCTCAGCCTAGCTGAGGGAATCTCTAAGTAGCAAAACGAAATTACAAAAGTAGTATTTTAATTATGAAACAAAAGCTTCGTAAGGACAAGTTAATTGCAGCAAGGGCTGGGTTCAATATCTAGGGGCCTCCTCCCAACAACATAATACAATGCCGTCTCGAGCCCCCACCCAGTGACCTGGGAAATCTTACACACACCCCTGGGTGCCTCAAAGAGGCAATTCTTCCCCTCTCGCAAGCACAGAGTCTTGGTACAGCAGCAAATTTTTAACAACACAAGGTAACCGACATCAGCATTGAAGTGGGAAAACACCACAACTCAGATTCATAAACCAGACATGAGCAAAGACCCACCCCCCAGCCACAAATCACCCAAGGTCCCCAAAAGTCCAACACCCCAAAAGTCTCTGCCCCGAGGTCAGTGCTGCCCCAGGGTTCAAAAGTTCACCTGGCAGGGTTTTACCATCCCAACCTGGGTGCAATGGAGGGGGCAGGGGTTGATACACCTTACGCGGTCCATTGACGCAAATCACTCCACCACACTCCACCTGCTGTCCTGTGAGCCATTCCAGCCATTCCACGGGGCAGTGTCTGCTCCATCAGCCCGCCTCAGCCCACACTCCCCAGCCACCAGCTGGTAGGTCCCGTAGCTGCTCCATCGGCCGCCCGTCAGTCATCGCCACCAGCCGCTCACCTACATCCACCAGTCACCCCCACAAACTGCTCTGCTAGTACTCAGCAACAATGATTTCAGCTCACAGTAGATTTCAGCTCTTCAGCAGTATATCACCAGGCTCCTCTCAGAACACAATGATTTCAGCCTCAGTACAAGTACACCATTGGCCCACAGTAAAGCCAGCAAGAAAGGAGACAGTGCAATTGGTGTGTTTTGGGCCCTCAAACAGGGCCCCAACCTCTCAATCTGACTGGCTTTGGAACCCATGCCCCTTGTCTAGCAAGTGCTACTTAATTTATGGCGAAACATTATTTGATTCACATAATCAGGGTAACAACACTTTATCCCCCCGGCCTCAATAACAGAGAAACTTGAGATCCCACAGTGGCCAAAGTGACCATTTGGCTGCTGAGAGCACATACTAGGCAGGGTGGGCGTGCCTATGCAAATGAATCAGCCCCTGAAGTCTTTTTGCATCACTTGCCACAGATCACCCCCAGATGTCAGGGCAGGGCTTATCCTGACCCTGACTTGCCACAGTTCACCAACAGATGTCAGGGTAGAGCTTATTCTGACCCTGCTTACATCAGAAACAAAGTGCATTGCTATAAAGAGCAAACAGAATGAAGTACAGGCAGTCCCCGGGTTACATGGATCCGACTTACATCGGATCCCTACTTACAAACGGGGTGAGGCAACCCCACACTAGCTGCTTCCCCCCAGCAGACCAGGGAGACGCGAAGCTAGCGCCCCTCCCCCCCCCCAGCAGACCAGGGAGACACGGAGTGGCTTTTCTCAGCAGACACCTCAGCTTGAGAATAAAGGATTGAGGGAAGTGAGGTGTGGGAGAATAAAACTGAGCTCTGGAGAAATGTTTGGCTAGAGTTTCCCCTACAATATGTACCAGTTCCGACTTGCATACAAATTCAACTTAAGAACAAACCTACAGTCCCTATCTTGTACGTAACCCGGGGATTGCCTGTACAAGATGCCTAAATGACCTAGGGGCTGCTGGATGGAGGAAAATGTCACCAGCATTTGTTTAATCACCTAGTTCTACTTGGAAATCAAAGGGAAGGTTAGTGCTGAATTGCAAGCTTGTGTGAGATACATGTTCAGGTCAGTTCAACAGCCCAAACCTAAAGATTCCATTTGGGGCCAATTTGTGGGCCTTGGGTTAGAATTGGACTCTACTTGTAAGTCCCATCGAAATTTTGGACTAATTCATGAGCCCAAGTTAAGGTCAAAGCTGTCTTCCATTCAGGGCATGAGGTGGTCAGGGTGACTTGGAGCTGGGACTTTGGTTTAGCATTATCCTAATATGTTTTCCCTTCTTTTGCAAACTGGATTGATTCTGAAGGCCTCTTCCTCCTCCCTGTTTGGCCTCTGCTATGAATTAGTTAGCACAAATAAACAAACAAACAAACAAACAGATGAATAAAAACGTACACACACACACACACACACACACACACACACACACACACAAAACCCCTGAAGCTTTTGTTTAAACAAGACTTTATAAGAAGTCTGCACACAGGAAATAAGACCAAAAATATTACTGATAACAGGAAACTCCTCTGACTTCCTTGCAATTATCTTTGTCATTCAATTTTACGTAAAGCAAGTCTAGAATTCACAGCAAAAACAAACTGGGTACTCCCATTCAAGAGATCAAGTAACTCTTCCTGCATGTGGCCCTTTCAACCTTGATTGCATTCCTCTCTATATCAAAGTGGCTACACATTTAAAGGGAAATGAATCTGGCCCAACATCAGTGGAGTAATAACAATAGATATTATCTTTGTTTATTACCCCTGATGTCTATTTCCCATTAATGGAATGCAAAGACCAAACTCAAAACAGCCTTGTGTGTCATGCCTTGCAATTGGCTTAGAGCAGTCAAGACATTGACTGCAGACTAGCTCACCAGCTGGTGTAAATAGACATAGGGCTCTTGAGATCGGTTCTGTGATTACCGCTGTGCTTATGCGGTTGACCCAACTCAGAGACACATTAAGTGAAGTGCTTTGGTTAAGTAAAAAAAAAAGAACACAGCATAATTCTTACCTCGTTCCAGCATTCTGCATGGAATGACAACAGGGATGGTAGCTCCATTTATCAAGGATTAAAAGTATCATCACCCAAACTAAGGGTGCTTTTCCCAGGTTGCAAGTTTTACTTACGTTTACAGCAATGAGATAATACCGAGTTGTGTGCTTTTAATACTTAAATGCAAAGGGGCTACTTGCTCAGGTCATGGCTAGCTTCAGTTCAGCCTGAGTCAGTGGTGACCTCACATTCTTAATATTTTACAGCTGTTTTGATTATCTATTTCAAATGAGCGGATGGTCTCAGTCCACTGTATAGCAGTCAGTTGTGGTTTGGTTTGGCTTACTTGGCAGAAATGCCAACAATTGAAGGATGAAGTTGATGGAATTATCTCTTTGCCTCCCTCTAGGGATGATCTCTCCAGAGCAGGTCTGAAGCACATTGAGTGATAGAGTTGGGAAACCGCATTGATCAGGACTTTCAAGTATCTTATTAATATCTAACCTACAGGAATTCTGTAACATTTTAAAGCTGCTGTTTGGATTTAGTGAAACAGGCCTTAGCATTGCGCTTTTAGCAAAAAGTACATACACACACACACATACACACTTCATGCTCACTTGCTTTATTTAAAGTACAAATAAGAAATAGTGGTGTTAGACAAATTCCAAAGTATTGTACCTTCACAGCTGCCAAACAGCATGTTGTGAAACAGAACCAGGAGGGCTATAATTTTCCTACTTTGTTTTATTATTTGACCTTCACTTCTTGGTCGCCCTTGAGCTAAATATAGTCTTTTCAGTGTTATTTATATGTTTAACCGAAAGTTACCCTTGTGTGTCAAGGGACTATCTTAATGGTGTTCCAAGCTGTTTTGAACAGCCTTTTTTTTAATTGAAAAAATATGGCTAAAAAAAATCCTTGTCAATTCATTAGGATTCCACCGACTTCTACCAAATCTTATACATTGCAACACAATTTGCCTATAGTGCCCGTCCCCTCCCCAAGATGAAGACTCTAACTTTCTCAAAGACAACACTGAATCAGCCAGCTCCTGCAAAAAGCTCTAATGTTAGCACAACGATAATGACTTTGCATTCTTAGATAGCTGGAGGCCAATGTAATTTACAAATATCACAGATATATGAATCAATTCACTCATCACTGAAGTGGAAAACAGCAACTGTCAAACAGCATATAGTGATATTACAGAACAGCTTGGAGTGGGAAATGAAGATAACTGCATTCTCCTGAAACAACAACATAGTTTAACACAAAGTCATTCCTCCAAACTGGCCAATACACTTTCCAATCAATCAAAAGTCCTTGTACCCCAGACAAAGACAAATGCAGGTGCACTTTTTGCATAGGTACAAGGTGCCTCAGGTGGTACATGACCAAGATTCATCACCAAATTTGTTCCACTGGTTGGATCATTAGCTTCCCTGGCTTGGGCCAGGTACTGATAGGGAATGTGATGTGAATGCTCATCTATACGCTAAATTAATGCTATCGTGATTCCTAAAGCCTCTGGAATCAGACCTTCTGTCGGTATAAATTGTCATAGGCACAGTAAAGTCAATGGATCACAATTAGAAATTACACCATTTGAGGATCTGCCCAAAAGGGGACAGGGTGCACAACTTGGTGGCAATACACAGTACTCTTCAAACCAAGAATGATTTTTGCAGCCACACATCAATTCTGCAAACAGCCAGAATACCAGGGGCCTCTTATTTACATAACTTGCAAAAAGCATCTCCGAGAAAGAGAGAAGATTTATGGTGCTGCGTCTCTATGGATTTACTTCTTATCACACCAATATTATGTTAAAGCACATTTTTAACAGGAAAAGTTCTGTGTCAAACTGGAGGAGTGAGAGGGGGTGGGGATTTCAAATGCACTCTTATATTACACTGTTCGTTTTGTTTATCACCGGATCTAAACACACTGAGCCAAATCCATCACTGTGATTTTCAATGGAGTTACACCAGTGGTGAATTTGTTCCTCCAGTGTTATTATCCTTTTGATAAACCTGAAAAGAGCAGGTTGAAAATGAAATTCTTTTGATGAAAAATAGGGATACATTTTCCAGGAAAACTTTCTTGAAAGTTTCTGATCTTCCCAACCAACTATACAAGTGACAAAAAGTCTCTCAAAGAAAAAAGGTCTTCTACATGAAACTTTAACCAAGATTTCCATGAGTTTATCATGCATAATGGAGGCCACATTTTCAAGATGATTCAATCCTCAGCATGCAGAGTTCTTTTGAAAAGTCTTGACTTTAATGTTTGATGTGTTGACACACGAAACTCTCCCCTCTACTCTATACAGACCAGAGTTCAAATTCCAAGAGTGGAACAGGCCTGATCTCCACTAAGAGCTTGACACTCTTAATATAGGTGTTAGCAAACACAGGAAGAGACAAGGGATGTAAGATATCGTGTAATTGAATAGTCATGTAACCACTAAGATTTCATGTGGTTACACGACTATTTGATAGTCTCCGAGGGCAGGGACGGCAGCCAGTGAGCTCCCAGTCCCACGCCTGGGGAGCTCTCGCCACCTTGCACTGCTGCCTCTGCATGACAGGCGCAGAATGGCAAGTAGAGCTGGTCCACAAGGGGAGCCACTTTAAAAACCAGCTCCCTGCATGAACCAGCTTCCTGCTGCCTCTGATACAGAGGCAGCAGCATGAGGTGGCAGCAACCCCCTCAGGCAGAGGCTGCTCCACATCCCACATGGGATGTGGAAAAGGGCTGCTTCAGTGAAGCAGCCTCTGTCCATGTTGGGCCCAGGCTGCCTGATACAGAGGCAGGAAGTGTGTGGGGAGGAGGGGGGGTGAAAATGCGTGCAGTCCACAAGATTAACCAATAAGCCTAGACTTATCGATTAATTGTGATGACCTCCCTAGAAGAGACATGTTTTCAGCCACAATTTCATAGAGACCTAATGGCAATGGCTGTTGACAACTGGTCAACTACTAAACATAGATGGACCTTTAAGATTTGCTGAGTTTCATACTAGCCCTTATTGGAATTCTGTTGAGATCACAAATTTATCGCATCATACAGCTGCTTTTATGCACTGAACCACATTATAAGACTAAGAAAGAAACTAGACAAGGCAACACCAAAATGGTGACTAATGCAGGTAAAGGTTAAAAGAACTTCTATTAAAGAACATCTAGATATTTCACCACCAAACACTAGCCCCGTGTTACCACAGTTATATAGACAGTCCTTTGTAGAGTGGGTTTGCCTTAAGGATTCAGCATGTCTACATGACAGCAGAAAACATGGGTGTCTGGCCCGCTCTATACTTCCTCCTTTATATTTGGGCATTCATAGCAATATACTGCAAAAATAAATACAAATGTATAAGCTTAAGTGCTGAAACTAGCCATGTGGGAGATGCTGCAGCACTCCCTGATGGTTTCCACTATATACAGGGTTTACAGTTTGGTTCAGAGGCACTCAGCACCCCCATTATTAAAATGGTTCTAGTACCCCTGTGTAGAAGGAACTTTTTAGGGTCACCAACTACTATGGAAAGGTTTTTTTCCCCCTCTATTAATAAAGCATGTTTTGATTTAAAAAAAAAACAGAGCCAAGTTTTAGAGACTTTCAGATTCACTGTTGGAGAAACTGGCAGATCTGCAAGTATGGGTAAGGGAAGTATATCCAGCAACTACCCACAGGAGAGCTTGGCCCCTATTCAGTTGAAATGCATCTGAATATTTGCCACACTCTCCATACTCATGTATAACCCAAACTATTTACAGTGAAGACAGAGTGCTTGTGATTGCAGTACTCTTGCTGGCTCTCATTGCTAAACAATAGGCTACTAAATAACCAAACATCCCAGCTCTATTAGTAATCTTACTATTACAGCATTGTAAAAAGCTGTGTTTATGATGGAGCGGCTGCTGTCTGGCCGAAACCTGTGTTCCATGCACGCAGGCAGGCAGGCAGGCACATGCGTATTTCATATGGTGCATTGCAAACTGCCCGGAATAGAAAGCAGCTGGAGGAAAATGGCTACAGAGAAATGGTTCTCTGGGGCACCATCTCTTGATTTGTTTTGTTTATAGAACGAATGAGATTTTTATCTCTGCTCAAAATATAAAACGCTGCCATGGCACAGAATTCACTGCTTGGTGAAGTTCTTGTTTACGTTCCTGAGTGAGAGCAAGGAGGAGGAAAGAGGTGGCTGTGCAGAACCCCTAAAAATGCCAACATTAAATAGAAAAGGGTCCTTCAGAGGAAATACTTTATTACCAAGCCCCTAAAGGAGTTCTCCATTTCCTTAATAGTCAGGGATGCTGTTCTGGTTACAGTCCCATCATTACACACTGAGGAGAGGCGGGCAGTGGACAAAGCGTGGTGTTTGAAACATCACCAACTCCTAGCTCCACAGGTTTGAATCCCAACAACAGGATGAACTTAGTAAACCTTCGTGTTGCCATGGTAAATATGCTAATAACCAGACCTTCTTGGCTGTAGGTGCTATGGAGCCCTAGATTATTTGACCATCTTGTGCATACTCTGTCCCCTGGAATTCCCACAATGGCACTGCTCCGCGGGAAGACCATAGCCTTCTCCCTCCTTTGTGACTCTCATACAGATCTCACCTTTTCCCCCTCTGCAGGGAGCAGAGGTCTGTTTCATTTCAGAGCATTAGTCAATCATTTCCCCAGCTGCCATCAACACAAGTTCTGTTTAAATTAAGCGAAAGTGTTGTTTTAGAAACAAATAGGAGAGAAAGCAGAAATAATTACAATTGCTACATTAAATACCTGGGAAAAGAAGACATTTGAACAACACTTAAAAATAGCCCTTTCCCCATTATTTTCAGAATAGCTGTAGTTTTTCCCCCCCCCGAACTCCTCAGTGTTTACTTTCCCACCGTTGACCTCTATCTCTCAGCCAGAGTCTAGGTCCAACACGCCTGTTGAGAAAAAGTGTGGTTATCCTAAAACCCAGTTCAGTTACAATTCCCAAGACTTTCACAGAACCATGGAACAATCTACATTCCACCAGCTTTTTCAAAATCCACCAGTACACAAAAGGACAGTTTCCATTTTTCCTGGTACAAAATGTATACTGTGTAATCTGATTATCTAAGCAAATTCCTGACACTTTGTCACTTTCCTTTTCTTTGAATGCCTCTGGACAACTGAGTAAACAAACAGTGTTTTTACCATGCTGTGACTGAAGATAGATACAAAGTTGCAAGTTTACTGTGTGTGTGCATTTGGATCCAGATTTGTGAAAGGAGCCTAAGAAAGTTAGGCAGCAAATCCTTTTGAAATGCTCAGACATCTTAGAGTTAAAACACAGCGATTTTCATTTGCTTGGCAGTTAGGGTTGCCAGATGGTTTCAACAAAAATACCAGACACACTTGACATTACATCACAATCTACATTACATCTTATTTAGAAAATACCGACATTTATATTTTCTCAATTTGTTTCCTGAACAGAAAGCTCAAATACTGGACTGCCCAGTTCAAAACTGGATACCTGGCAACCCTATTTGCATTGCTAATTATTCTGGTTCACTGGTACTTCCAATATTTGCATGAAAGCATAGAGGTCACAAGCACAGCTGAGGGGCAAAACCCTTCAAGGATACACAATAAAGAGAGACACATTGGGTACATCTAGACTACATGCTTCTGACAGCAGAGGCATGTAAATTAGACATACCGACATAGTCAATGAAGTAGGGATTTAAATATCCCCCGCTTCATTAAAATAAAAATAGCAGCCGCGTTGTGCCAGCTCAGCTGATCGTCGGCACAACGTGGCAGTCAAGACGCGGATTGGTTGGCAAGGAAAGCCTTTGCCGACCGATTCCTTATGCCTTGTGAAATGAGGTTTACAGGATCTGTCAGCAAAGGCTTTCCTTGCCGACCGATCCGCATCTTGACTGCCACGTTGTGCCGACGATCAGCTGAGCCGACACAACGCAGCGGCTATTTTATTTTAATGAAGCGGGGGATATTTAAATCCCCGCTTCATTGACTATGTCAGTATGTCTAATTTACATGCCTCTGCCAGCAGAGGCATGTAGTCTAGACATACCCATTGTGGTAACTAAACTTGGGCACAAGAAAGGCCATATTGTGTCAGACTGAAAGTCCATCTGGCTCAATATCCTGTCTTCGGACAGTGGCCAATGCCAGGTGCTCCAGAGGGAATGAACAGAACCAATAATCATCAAGTGATCCCTCCCCTATCGCCCATTCCCACTTTTGTTACAGCTTAACACAAACCTGTCAGGCCAAACCTTAGTAACTGAAGCCCTGTTTGCTCTGTAAACTTTAAAAAGCACATGAAGATTTTCCCTCAGAACAGCAGGAAGGCCCCAGCATCCTTGGTCATAGTTCCTCCTCTCAACCACTGATTGCAGCAAGCTATGAGCCCCCATTGGCTGCCGCTCCTCCATCCCTGAGGTGGCTGCACTGTATGTCTCTCTCCCATTCCATAGGGTAAACCTCTAGGTAAAGATCTGTGTCTTCCTACATCTCCATCAAAAGTGTATTCACAAAACTCTTTAGGACAAGAAGCAACCCACGTGCGGACTATATCAGATTCTAGCTACTCCCAGTTGTCCGATGCTTCCTCCACAACCAGCCGCATGACCCCCTCCTCCATCCTCAGATTCTTCCCTCTATCTCTCCTCCCCACATAGCTTTTTTGATTTCCCCCCAATGATCAGTGTCCCCACTGCCAGAGCCATCCAGTCCATAGCACAAATTGGGGCGGGTGCCCCAACTGTCCTATGAACAGGAGGGACTGGAGATTACAGGGGCCTGGCACAGGGCAGCAGCAGGGGTCACCCTCCTCCCACACTCACCATGCAGGCTGCAGGAACCAGAGCAGCCCAGCAGTCTGCTCCATCCCACCGTGCTGCTCTCCCATTCTGCTGTGCATGGCTTCTCTGCAGCAGCTACCTACCTCCTCACCCCATTCAAGAACAATCACCCTCTCATTACTCAGCCAAGATCTTTAGCCCCAATGATCCTGTTTATACCTTTCCTGCCTGCTGACCATTTCTCAAACCTATCCCTTACATTACTGAAATGTCCAGAGGACTGAATGGAAGGAGGGAATTTACCATAGTTATAATTGGTGGGTACACTCCATCACACAGATACCAGTGCCTTGGTTCACCATTGTCCGGTACCCTGTATAGTCCTTTACAGCTACAGAAAGTGGGTGTAAACTGCGACCAGATCAGAAACAGAAACTTCACGGATGTAAATAATGACACAAAGTGCATGGTCCTGGAGCACTGGACCCTCAATATTTATTCTTTAATTCTTCTCCTCTATTCCTAGGAAAGTTTAAAAAAACCCACAAAAATAAAGTGAAATTCTTTTTACTGGGACCCACAAAATAAATGAGCTTGTGTTCCTTCTGCTGGCCGTTCATCCATGGTGATCATATACACTACACATCATCAAAACATGTATTCTGCTTTCTAAGAAAAATTTAGAGGAAAGCAAAACATTAACATTTCCAAAGTTTTTCAGGTTTACATTAAAAAAAAGCAAAAACATTTACTTTCTGTTGTAAAAAAAGTCATTCTTCAATAAGTACATCCCAGGATTTGCAACAAAAATGGAAATTCTCACTAAAATTTCAGTGTTGTCCCAATAGCTACTTCTACATCTCCCCTGCCCCCCACTCCCTGGAAGTTTTCACCAGTAATTTTTAAGTAGGTCTATCAAATATTGCACAACTACCTACTTCCACTTCCCGCTAGGAAGGGGACCCAGGCCTGTGGAAAACATTAGCTAACTGCACCTGAGCCAACAGAGAGAACAAAAGACAATGAAATACTATTATTTATGAGGGTCCATAGCTGGATTTTTCAAATGGTAGATGGGGTGGAGGAGGAAAAAGTTGCCCTTGTTAAAACACTATAGAATAGATGTGAGGAGAGGACAAGGCACAGTGAGAATTTTTGCATTTACTGTTCAATTTCTCCCAAAGTCCTAAGAGGCAAGGCCACATCGCCCGCTGCTCTAAATCCATTTAAAAGCAGTGGAGTTAGGCCAGAGGAGATCTTGACCCAGACTATTTCAAATAATTGAAATTACAAATCAGTACCTCTCAGTTAGGGCAACTGAACCAAGGGAAGGAAGGTATTCCTCCTTAGGGAGGGAGGGGAAGCAGTAGGGCTGTCAACATCCCCCCTTTGGCAGGGGCACCAGAACAACATGTAGAGTGAGGAATCTGGAGATGCAGAAAGCTACTGAACAAAAGCATTTGGTTGCTATTATTATTTCAAGCCAGGGAGTGTTTCTGCTGCACTCCCAGCACCAGAGCGCCTGCCCTGGGGGTGCAGCGGCAGGAAAGCAGCAGCTTTAAAGCTGCTGGTTAGTTGGGCTGTAGTAGTGCACAGAGGTATTAACCACGACACTCTCTGTCAGGCACTATGCAAGACACATAGCCATAGGCAGTCCTGCCCTAAGAGCCCAAATGCCAACACAGACAGAGGCAAAACAGTGCAAGCTGGCATGAGCTCCACAGAAGCTCCACAGAAAACAAAAACAGAAAACACTCATCTCCTGCCAAACCTGGCCCTGGTCTTCCCAACACTTGGCCAGACCAGATCCAAGCCCCACAGTGAAGCAACGGCTACAGGCAGCTTTTGCAGTCACATCCTCACTCACCAGCAATGAAGGCCCCAGACACCGGTCTGTTATCTGCTTGTACCAGGGGGGATATAAATCAAACAAAAAGCCCACTCTTGCTGTGACTAACTTTACAGCATTGGAAGGCTATTTCCTACTTGGGTTCTAAAAGTTTCCAGCGGTGCCCCAGGATCTAATGGATTCTGCAGGATAACCCCAGTGCACCATTAGCACCAACCTCCCAACTCCAATTCAAACTTTGTGCCTCTAACTTAAGTGTCCTTTTATTTAAAAAAAACACACACACACACACACACACACACACACACACACACACACACAAGATTAAATAACCCAAGTATTGATCCCTTGACCTCATACTAATATGGCACAATATACAGTACTTCTATGTAGCAGGCTAACGCAATGCTTATGAAAAAAACTTTACAAACAACATAGTTTATTTAATTTCTTGTTTATTTATTTATCTCAATGCTTATGCACCATTTAAGCCCTATTTTGAGGACTTAAAATGGTACCTACACATTGAGCTGCTCTTCTGAACTTTACCCTCAAAGAGAGAAATGAGGGTATCAGTGTTAAACTTGTGTACTCCCTGAGCACTGTGTATCAGAAATAAAAGGGCCTGTACAGTTTGTCCTATGAAAATACTAAAAGTGCTTTGCTCTGAAGCTGCAAAAACAATTTTGAGGAACTCATTTCCACCTACACCCAAAATAAAAGAGTCCTTTGTTTTCAGAAAAAGCTGTACAAATCAATGCTGTGACGGAACATCCTATCAGATCTTTCAGGTTTCCAGAATGAAAGATATTTAGTTATTAGTGGCCTGGCACGCTTCCAAATCATAATTCATTAGCCTACTCTGCTCCCTTTCAAGCAAAACTTGGTCTGGCCCACCCAGAGCCACCTGGTTCTCTCAAGAGGGGGAAGTCACACATTGCACAATTCCAATATCACATTATATGTGACATTACAGGGGGAAACCCCAATTTGCTTGATATCAGACCGTATGACAGAAGCAATGAGGCGTTGGAAGATGTTCTGTCATCAGTGGGAATTTACTGACATTTCCTGTTCGGTCATATTCTCGCAACTTCACATAGTGGAATTTAAGAGCCATTCTCTGCAGAGCAGCCAAGAGGGCCAGCGGAGCATAAAAGCTGAGTATAAAAGGAAGGATTCCCGCCCAGCCACCACCAGTCAACTTGATTATTCATCTAAAGTTCACCCCACACTGTAAGAATGCCAAATTATAAAACATGGGTCACTTAGCCCATTCATTATATTATTATTAATTATTATTATTATTAATAGGAGACCCGCAGTGTAGATCAGAGTTTTGTAGGATAGTCCCACAAGGTGTTCAGCATCTTCTACAGGAGGTCATTAATTGTGTAGCTGGTCATTCACAAATGGAACTGGAGAAAGAGGATCAGATTTCAGGCGGGACCAGATTGCAAATTGGGTTCAGACTGCTACTACATACACAAATACGAGGGTGTCCGCATGTTATATTAGCCTGTTGGCACATTAAATAGACTTCTGTTTCCTGTTGCATCACCTATTACTAGTGAAAACCAATTCCCAGCAGCCCAAAGTCTGAGAAGCTTAGCTCCATGTACTGAATCTGTGAAGCTGGGCTGAAAGTCAAGGCTTCCAGTTAGCTTGCAAATATTGCAGAAGGGTCACTTGAAGGATTTCAACACAACAGGTTCAAACAGGAACAAAAATTACAGACGTATGTGGGGAGGAGGGAAAAGGGGAAATTACTTACTAGTTTTCCCACCCCTACTAATGCATAAATTGGTGGGAATGGCCTAATGGCCTACTGCTGCTTTGAAGGTTCCACAGACAATACCTTGCCTCAACATCTGATTAAAGAAATTTCACAAAATAAGTTTCAGTACCTTTTATTGACATGGCCATAGTCACATTTGCCTCATACTTTTAATAACTTTACCTTGAAACAAGCATACTTTAACAAAACTTTAGTAAGACCTGAACAATAGGTACAGTACAACACCATTACCACACAAGAAGATTAAGAACAATGCAAATTACCACTAAAGTGGTGTGGTTGTTTGCCCCTTTTTTTACCATGACAGAAGGCGAATTTATTTAGAACTGAGTAAAACTGCTTTTTATCTGCATTTTCAGTACCTGTAATAAGGAGTTGGATTTGTTGTATTCAAAGACAAATAGACGGCAAGAGTCACTAAGTTCTAATTTCACACACTCTGCAAACCAAAATTAACAACAACATCCATTTACAGAGTCAAACAGGAGAGTTTTCTTTCATTAGCAGGCTTTCCTCTCTCTCGGAAATGTTTTTTTAATTTTTGATGGAAAATTAAAGCGTTGAGATTTTAAATTTCTCCCTTCCTTTCCTATGATGGATTATAGTTTCTTGAATTTGTCCAATTTCTACAGCAACTTTCTCTGGGAAATGTATTATCTTCGAAATCGATGAGGTAGCTCTCTTATTGAAGACAGTAATTCTCCTAGGTGATCAACAGGGGCAACTCATATTTTGCCTTCTATACTGAAGATAAAGCACCCAGATACAACAGTCATGGACATGCCATGAATACCTTAGCTCCCAAAGAGATAGCATACACACAAGTAATATTCCTGAGACTGTATTATGGGACTTACGGGGTACAGCATTATTGTAACAAAAAAATAAAACAGGGAGTCTCAATGCAAATCAAACGGGTCTGCTTTTCAAAAACACCACATTCAACGTGCCTAGCAGTCTCAGCAGAGTAGGTTAGCCCTGAAAGGCCATGGAGCCTTAAGGCTAGAGAATAGTGCAGAGGTAAAATTTTCAGCCAGTAAGGACTAATGTAACAAGGAGAAGCTGACACTGCCCATATGACATCGACATCCAGTGGGCCAATATAGTGTAGTACTGAACTGCAGTTTCCAGGCCTTTCGATTTTGTACCTTGCACAAAGCACTATGGTTTAAACATCATTACGTTAAGATTTGATTAATTTTTACCCTGCTTTTAGACTACACATTACTAGAGCTGAGTAAGAAGAAAGACACTTTTGGTTTAAATTTCAAAAGCCTTAATCATCTAGCGTTTGGTTTTGCAAAACTAGGACTTGGGTTTCTGTCTTCTTTTTATTTTATCTTTTTTATCCTACAGAAGGGCCCAGTTTGGAACTATATATTTTTCTCTGGGACTTTACCCAAACACCAGATCTAAACATACTTGATGTTAGGAGGTTGAAATTAGATCTGAAACCAGCCTGTCCCAACATTTGAGCATTCTAAGTTGATCTGGGGATAGCTGAATTAGTCTGTACAGGATAAATTTAAAAAACAACAAATAGTCTGGTAGCACTTTATAGACTACCAAAACATGTAGATGGCATCATGAGCTTTCATGGGCATAGCCCACTTCTGAAGAACTCGGGTCATCTGAAGAAGTGGACTCTGCCCTCGAAAGCTCATCATGCCATCTACGTGTTTTGTTAGTCTTTAAAGTGTTGCCAGACTATTTGTTGTTTTTTAAGTTTATCTAAGTTGATCTGTTAGAAATGGGCCTGAGCTGTGATGTCTGATCCAACTCTAAACCAAGGTTTAATTGCTGATCCAACTCTAAAATTTACCCAAACTCATAAAATTCAGGGTCAGAGAGGGATTTAAAGGACTGTTCTAGTTCCAATTCTTCTCTAGTTTACACACACTGAAAGATCATTGAGGCAGGGACGGTCTTTTTATTACATGTGAGGACAATGTCTAACCCAGATCAGTGCCTCTAGGCAGTACAAACAGAAAACAAACTATTTTTGTAAAAGTCAAATTGATATCTTTTGAATGATTTGACTTTGTAGCACCAGGCAAGGACGTTGTAAATGCCTGTTTCATAATGGGTGAAGGCATGCAATGAGAAACGCGTTATGTCTCATACACACACTTATCTTCACTTCAACTTCCAATTTTCTAAAAAACAAAAATCAGGTTTGTTTAGACAAGCAGTTGAAAATCCAGCTCGAACACATGCATTAGAAAGCGGTGATAGCTTCTTTATAACATAACGCTTATGGTACATTAAACTTTAAAAGAAAAGACGGGCTCCTGCTTTCATTTTATCAACAGTTTACAGACAGAAAAAGGAAAGCCACAAAAGAATGTTTGCAGCCACAGCCAAATGTGGCAGACCCAACTCAGCAGCTAGTTAAAATGAAAATGAATACTGCTTTGTACAGCTATACTGTACCACCTTGCACTGTAACATATCAAAGGGCTCTGCAGATACCAATTAAGCCTTCAAGATATTATTATCCCCATCTGGAAGATGAGGAAACCCAGCCATAGGAAGGTTCAGTAGATAGACTGCTAGTCTCCACGCTGGGAGTTGGAAGAGGAATATCTGCATAAAAGGAACTTTTCTGATGAATGACTGCGATTAATTATTTGGGCCTTTGTTACAGATCAGGACCCTGCTGTAGCAGGTGAGGAGCAAACACAGAACCAGAGACAGGAATTCATCACTGGGTCTAGTTTGGTTATCAAAGAAAAGGAAGGTGAAGACGATAACAGGTTTTCAAAAGGGCTCAACACCCAGCAGCTCTCTGTGATGACAGAATTCAGCACCCCACAAGCTTAATGACATTGAAAATGTGGCCAAATTAGTCCTTTTTGTATTTTGTAGACGTTACCTGTAAAGATCTAATTGGTTTAAAGACACAGACAGTTATTTCATAATGAGAAATATTTTGGGACCCATATAAAAAAAGATGGGGGGGAAGATATGTACCATATGTGGGGAGAATGTGATTTTCAAAGGGTCCTAACTCGGTAAAACCTAAAACAATTTTCTTCAGAAGACTCAAGGCAGCTCCCCTCATTGAGGGCTACTTCCATGTAGCTGTCACAGCAAGGATCACCAGACATTGGTGAGGTCATCAGTCCGTTCATTCTAAAAAGTCACCCCCATGCGCTGATTGAGCCAATCCATCCTAGCCCTACCTCCCTCACAGTCACTCCACCTGTCCCCATCTTTCCTAATTTTCCCCTAGTCTCTTCTCCTCTCCCCAGCTTCCTGTTTACTTATTCCCCTCCAAAAATCGTTTTAAAAAAAGTTGTCGAACTAACATGACATTGCCAGCACCACATTATTCACTCTACTTGTGTCTTATATCCCTCTGCCACACAGGGACTGACTTTTGTTTTTGCTGATAAGTGCTCCTCTCCATCCCTTCCCCCAGTGTGAGCAGTGTGCAGGGGCCGCAGGGTAACAGGGCCATGGTCCAGGTACTAGAGCACACAAAAGATTAATTTGGCCCTGCTTTGCACTTCTGAGCACCTCTGCTTTGCCTGCCTGCCTCTCTTCCCCACCTTCCTTTATCTTGTTGATATAAATATAGGCTCTGAGGCAGGGGCTGTCTCTTAGGCTTGGTCTACATTTAAACAGTAGGTTGGCATCGCTATGTTGGTCGAGAGTATGAAACAAATCACAATTCTGACTAACATAGCTATGTTGACCTAACCCCCCCAGGGCAGACACAGCTATATTGATGCAAGATTGCTTCCATCAATGTAGCTACTGTTGTTTGGGGAGGTGGTGTTCTTACAGCAATGGAAAGTCCTTTTCTGTTGCTATAGGCCAGACATGTCAAACTCAAACCCTAATGAGGACCGCACAAACAAAAACTGATAGCTTTCAGGGCTACCTAGGTGTCAGGAGGCGTTCCCGTGACCGCCTCCCCCCACTGTGCCTCAGTGCCCCAACCAACTGTCTTCACTCAGTCCATCGCTGGACCGCCTACAGTCTGTCTCGGGTGCTCATCACCGGCATTACCATCATCTTTCCCTGAATCAGCCTTGCCCTTATAGTCCCCGCTTATAGTGCCACCTCGACACCCTCGTTACGACAAGGGGTACCGCGGAAGGGAGAAGGGGGGGCCCGGACCCGCCCTCGCTCACGGGCCCCAGCCCAGGGCCCTAAGGACTCAGATCCGTGAAGGATCCGGTCTGGTCAGTGGGGCGAGCCGCCGAAACGCACTGACCCGCCAACCACACCGGGTTCCGCCCTGGGCTACTTCCCTTCCCCTGAAAGCGCCTCCTCCTCGGCGCTCACCTTCCCCTTTGTGGACAGGATTGCTAGTGGAGGCGCAACGGTTCCTGGCGGCGGCTGGCTGCTTTCTCCCGGCCTTGGGCCTTCCGCTCGGGCTCGGGCTTCTCTCCTGGGCTCGGTTTTCCCTGGTCTGGGACGGCGTGCCTTTTTGAATGGCCGCCACCCTGACCATCCTATCACGGGCACGGGCCATGCCGACGGCTTGCCCCGGCCCTGCCCAACGCTGGCGTCCCCGCTTCATGTCCTCGGTCCAGGACGGTGCGCACCCCGCCTCCTTCCTTGGAGGCGGGGCCGTTACTCGCTCCCTCCGCTCACTCCGGGGCACCCCTGACATCGCCCCTCCTGACGTCAGCCCGGGGCAACGGCTGAGCGGCCTGGGAGCAGGTGGTGCACGGGTGAACCTCCCCGCTGCGGCAGCTGCCCAGTGCTTCCCCGACCACGGAGAAGGGACGGGGCAAGGACGCCCCATCACACTAGGGTTCCCAGATGGTTTGTTGAGCAAAAAAAGAAAAGCATTTCAGGTGCCAGGCAGAAGGAACCAATGGCAACCCTAGGGCCACCAAAGAAAATGTACTTTGTCGGAAAGTCGTAGTTATTTATTATTATAGATTATGTTTTAGGTATATTTTATAATATTACAATAATTTGATGTGTAAAATTGTTATTTGCTCATATTAAATCATTTTAAAATTAATTTTACATAATTTTTAATTTAATTTTAAGGGACTTTTTAATGTTGTATATGATTCATAACTTGTTTTGTTGAAATAATAACAAGTATAGACCATGGTTAATCAAATAGAACAGGCTTCTGTGAAAATTTCAGATACTTTATAAGTCTGAGATTTTGCATAAAGATATAACTATTCATGCAATTGCAAACAATTGACATTTATCAATATAAAATTAATATACATTTTGTGATTTTATTTGGGATTAAATAAATAAAAAACAAAATATTAACAAAATAACCCCCTTCACTCCCCCAGAGCCAGGCCCCCGCAACCTAATGCCTCCCTCCTCCCCCAGAGCCAGGCACTCCCAGGCCCCCTCGCCCAACCTAATACCTCCCCCTCCCCCAGAGCCAAGCTCTCTCAGCCCCCCCCCCAACCTAATACCTGGGTCCCGGAGTCGATGTTGCCACCCGAGGCGCTGGGGCGGTGTGAGCACAGTGGCCAGCTACGAGCGCCCAGTGCAGAACTCCCAACTGGCCGTGAGCATGTGCACAGAGCAGCCCAGCTGGCTGTGATCTACACTTGGCCACGTCGTCTGAGCGGCCAGCGGGCCGCACTTCATTCTTTTATAAAAATGTTCTGGCGGGCCACTAAAAATTTTGATCGGCCCGCATGCAGCCCTCCAAACGTCACTGTGACGTGCCTGGTGTAGGCCGTGTCAGCATTAGGGGGCTATGCCAGCAAAACTACTGGAACACAGTCTCACTCTGTACAGTGCCTAGCACAATGGATTCTGATCTTTGCTTGCCTCTAGGCATCACTATACTGTACATCTATTTTCTGCTGAGTAGATATTTGAGATGCATTGCAATCATTCCCCACTCCTTGTGTGCAAAAAAAATAGCTGAACCATTTTTCCCTCAAAATTTTTTTAAAACATTAATGTAAAATGAAACCTTCAGGCAGAGGCAAGTGTAACCTACACACCTACTGTGGTTCATGGTCCCATGCAGTGGCACCTAGACCACAGCAACACATAAGACCAAGAGACCTCTACAGTACAGGTTGAGAGCCAGCTGGCTTTATAACTCAACTGTAGAGGTGCCTATACTAAGGTTCAGAGGACCCAGGTTCAAATCTGCCTGGTGGTGGTTACACAAGGACTTTAAAAAAAAAAAAAAGTTTCAGAAGTATATAAGTAAATGAAACTGAAGAGTGTAGAATGGAGCCAGTCATGGAATCTTAACTCCATAGTTGCTCCTACCACTGTTCCGTGACACCTGCAAAGGAACTGCACAATGGCATATGCAGCATAAATGGAGACCTCAAGGAGTTTTTAATAACACGCACACACACAGGAGCTAGCAACTTCTAAATAGCAGCTAGATTGAGAAAGGTTGATAAGCTTCTAACAGCATAAGCGACTTCTCTTCTTACAGTTGCAGACGGATCTCAAGCAACTAACTCTATAGTTTGAATCATTACATTTTACTGATATAAACAACAAATGGATGACAAAAAGATTGTGTTAACTAGTCCAGATACGTTTAAACAGCACGAATTAATCCATGAGCCCCATCCTGCACTCCTGACTCAGACAAAATTCCTAACTGAAGTCAATGGGAGTTTTGCTTTAGTAAGGATTATGAGCCAAATCGTGGTTTTTAAGCCACAATCCATATTGAACATTGGGTGTGTTGCAGCATGAATCCTCAACGCAATTTATCTGGATCTCAAAAACGCAGACCAGAAAACAGAGGGGAAGATTGTAACTTTTCCACGGAGGTTTGGATCAATTATTATTTTAACACAAACTGGATCACCAACAAGCCTAGTTAATACACGCTGCCAAACCACCAAGGGTCCAATCTCACTCCCTTTGAAGTCAGCAGGAGTCCCCCACTCCCCCATTGACTTAAATAGAAACAGATGAGGCCCTAAGAGATTGAAGAATCAAGGCATACACAGACAAGCATCTCTCATTAACACATCTACAAAAATGTCTGTAGTACCTGAGGTGTTAGTACAGTGTTTTATCTTTATCCTTGCTGGTGGTCTAAAGACTGTTGTATTTAGCTTAGATTTGCTAACGTTTTCTTGTAACCTCTTCCTTGGGCACACAGAAACAAAAAACAATGGGTGCTGATTTGGGGGAGAGGGGAGACTAGGAAGGATTTGAGACATAGCTCTAATAAAAACAGACATACAAGTAAACTATTGCTAAATGTAAAACAATACTGTTTACAGCGCTGGTAGGTTTGAGTTGAAAAACTAAGCAAAGTGTAAGATCTGTAGAGAAAAAAAGATCCACTGAAACTCTGACACTATCCTTTTTTCCTTTTCAAATCTGAGCACCTTCAACATTCCTCACGTGAAAACTTAAAGGGGATGAATCAAGAGGTATTAAAAATTTGACAGGGTTTTACTGAAATTACTCTAAAAACACCTATCGATTTTAATAGAGATTTTAAAACAAAAATCTTATACAAAGAAACTATGGAAGAGACAAAATTCTCTCACGAATTTGACAAAACTTTCTTCTAAGTGCCTGTTTTATTCTTTTAATGTCTGCATCTGCCCCCCTCCAGCCTCATAATGAAACCCTACGAGATATTTTGATTGAGACGATATGCTGGTGCTGAATTCCACCTGGGAGAATCTACTCCTGGAGCTCATTTTTTGGCTGGCTTTCAATATTACATAGGTATCATGTTAGTATGAATACACTTACCAAGAGAGTAATACTAGGAGGATCACCAGCAGAGCCACTGTTACTGTTGTTCCATTGATTTCCATGAAGGCAAATGTCAAAAGATCTGCAAGCTCCATTTTCCTTCACTACAAAATGCGGGTCTTAAGGTTGATGGGGAAGTCTCCTCAGTAACAGATAAAACCTTCCACAGTTACATGAATGACAGTCTGTAGTGAAACAGGAACCAAAAGAGCAAAGTATGTCAATTGTGAACTTTTCCTGTTCTCACTGACTGCAGCCTCCGAGAGAGGCAGAAGTTAAAGGTTTCCTGTCTATTGGGATGAAGCAACTTTTTTTCTCTTGTCACATCAATAAATATTTACATAGCTGCTGCTTGAGACATCAGAGTTGGCCCACAGGTTTGCAGCAAGAGTATGTGTATGTGGAATAGGTTTTGGGGAGTTGAAAACCTCTCAGTGAAGCCACTGTGCTCTATAAACAGAAATAAAAATAAATAATTTCTATTTTGGAAATCGAAAAGTTCCTTTAAAATGCGAACAATCTGATGCATGGGAAAGCTGCTCAACAGGTAGCCCTGGAAATAGGCTGACCACAGGAGAGCATCCTCCAGTGTCCCTCTAACATGACTCAACGCTGACTGAACCACCATCTCCAGGAGCAGAAGGGGTAATTTCTGTTTCCATGCCCAGTACTTGGTATCTCAGATTACACAGTGAGCAGGTTTGAAACTAGGGGACAGGTGCCTATGATGGGCACACAACCCCTTCCACATAAGCTATCAAATGCTAGTGAATTTCAAATCACTAATGGTCTGAGCCATAGTTAAAAGTGAATTTCAAGTGAGAGACATCCTAACCACCCAGGAGATTCCTGGTCTATAGGGCCATCCAACATAGTTTATTATCCATTTTTTCTTTTAAATATGACACACAATCTCTTTGAAAGTTATGTAAATTAAAATATTCCCAAAGAGAACTAGGTTTGTGAATTATCTAGTAACCTTTAGACTACATATTCTGCTCATCGGATTCCCATAACACACAAGATGAAAAGTAGTTTCTTTTTATACAGCCCTCCGAGATAATAGCTTAGATTTAATGTGCAAGGCTTCTCCAGTATCACTGCATAACATTTCCTTCTCTTATCAGAGAAGTTAATAATATAGGAATCAGAGAAGTAAAAATCTCAAACACAATAGAGTTTAATTTTAAGAAGTTTTGGCTCCACTATAACTGAATCACTGCTATTTTAGTTCTCCGTACTTCACAACTACATTAATTCCTTTCCAGCTCCAGATCCTTACAAAGTAAATAAAAGGTGTTAGCTAGCTCTTCAGCTCCACAGAGTAGCGCAGCAGTTCACAGAAAACCTTGCTTATTGTATTAATAACGCCACTGCTTCTAGATGCTACTCTGGGTCAATAATAGCAGTGCCGGTTTGCTGTTGCCAAATTGTCTGAGAACAATTTCATCACAACTCAAGATTGGAGACATGAAGGATTAATCACTAGGAACAAACTGATCCCAAATAACACTGATCTCCTTGGGCCTATATGGAATATTTCTTAAAAGCTTCTTTAAAAAGGAGGAGGATTAGTCACAAATCTCTAGAGCGAGACATTAGAAGTTTGGACTTTCCTGCACTGCTAAAGAGTTCATATAGTTGCTCACAGAAGGTCTAATGCTTCTCACACGGAAGGCAATGGCAAAACTCATGTCAAGTTCAGTCAGTATAGAGTTGGGCCTAGATTTTGCTGAATTATTTTTAATGAACTTTCCAGGATCACATTTGGAGGTGGATGTCTGATTCTTAAACACACTCAAAATGAAGGAACATAAGATTTTTAAATCAGCATCCCACATGGAACAAAATGAACACAGAAGTAGTTTGATTGTTGTTGGACACTGCGTTTTTACACCCCTGCACCTGTTTCTTGCTGAGGTTATTAACTTGCCATCTTCATCCATGTAGAGGAGAAGGCCACTCAACCCAACACCCACCCAGAATATACCTCCCAAGTCCATTTGCTACGAAGTATGTACAATGACACCACAGTCCAGTCACTAATTTCCCAAAAGAGACTAATTTCCCAAAAGAGAATTTCCCAGCTGACACCCTGTGGAAAACTTTCAGAAACATTCTATTTATAGGGACTGTTCGCAGCACTTCTCTTCCTTCACTGCATCATTACAAGACTTATTTCATGAGTTTATTGAAGAGCGAGTTACTTCTACTCACAATCCCCTGCTGAGTGATACCACAACTGGCTGGTATGTAAAGTATGATGTCTGCCAGGAGGCAGTGACTTCAGAGATGGGCAATTTCCCTTACTCTCAGTCAAATACCCAAGAAGACTGAGGTGAGGTAGAAAGGAAAAGGAATCCACTACTATGGCTGCTTACTGCAAGGTCAGGGCACAGCAAGGCTTCCTTCAGGTTGTAGTACAGGTATTCAGGGACAGGCAGAGAGTAGATCCATTGGGATCACAATCCATTGGCATTTTATACTGTGCTCAACACCAGGGCATAGAATCATAGAATACTAGGACTGGAAGGGACCTTGAACTTCCATCTAGAATTCCCCTCAACAACAGGGAGAGCCTACAGAACTCGGGTCTGTTCCACACAATACTATGCTTGGTTGGGCTTCATATCCCGACCCTTCCCCCACCCTCAATGTGCAGCAGAATCACATATAGAGAGAGGAACCCGGCTGCAGTAAAACTAAAGTAGAGGAAAGGGCAGTAAATGGCCTGCAGTAAAGAAGCAGATGAAGTCTTACAGCACAAGAGAACCAATTTACATGTATGTGTTTATAGCAGCTTAAAAAAAAATACTAAGGAAGCACAGAATTACTAGAATTGTTGTTACTTCACAACAATTACTAGAAATTGAACTATTCCTTAACTAAAAAAAAATATTTTCCAAGAACAGTTAATGATTTTTAAAGTCTTGTCCACATGCCCAGGAACAGTTTTTAAACACTGCTGCAACAGAAATAGTTTCTAAACTGGAATGCAGCATAAATATTCTACAATAATGAAAGCCTTCAGAATGCTTGTCATTGATTGGTTTGGTGAGGACATAGAAAATACGGAATAAATAAAGTCACAGATCTCAAGACAAAGGCCAGAATCCCTGGCCTAATTTAGGCCTAAGCTTTTAAAACGTGTCTAACAGCATATAAGGTTTCTGTGTTTCACAGACAGGATACGTAGGCTGAGTAAAAGCTAAACTAGCTTGGTTTCACCATAAACTCTTGCTAAATAATATTTTCTATTTATATGCCTATAGATTTATAATGGAGATACTGTAGAACTACCTATGCTATTTGATATATCAGAAGGTATACTTTTATTTTTAGATATAGGAAATATTAAAAGCTTAATTACCTGATACGATCATCTAAAGCATTCCTTAACAGCCCCCTTCAGTTCAAGGAAATTTTGTAGTGTAAGCAAGTTGACCACAAACCACAGCAAGTAGTTCAGCCCATTCTGTCTATTTTAATAGAAATGTGATCAATAAGATATTTACAACTAATCTAACAAGGTGTGTCCTGTATAATACAGAACCAACACCCAATATATAAAGAAGCTGATGTAGTCTAGTGGCCTATTAAGAATCTAATGTGAAGAGCAAATTTTTAGGATGAACCAACTGAAAAAGGTCATAAGGCCTGACCAACAGTGTGCTTGGCAGCTGCACAGTTTATCATCCCCTCCTGTTTTAATACCTGTGGAAGCTGTACTATCCCTCCCTTTAGGTATAGAACACTATCATATATAAAACCATTCATCCCGAAAGACACTGAACACCTGTCACAGAGGTCATCTAGTCCAGGCCTCTGTGCTGAGGCAGGACCAAGTAAACCTAGAACAGGGGTGGCCAACCTAAACCTGAGAAGGAGCCAGAATTTACCAATGCACATTGCTAAAGAGCAACAGTTATATGTCACCAGCTCTGATCATCTCCCCACCACCACTCTCAGCACTTCCCGTCCACTGGCAGCCCCACCGGTCAGTGCCTCCTTCTCCTTTTCCTCCTGCACACTGTGGGAGACACTAGAGGGGGGAAGCGTTAGGGTTGCCAGGTGTCCAGTATTCACCTGGACAGTCTGGTATTTTTGTCTCCTGTCCAGTAAACAAATTCAGAGAATACCGGACACCTGAGATGTCCGGTATTTTCTGAATTTTTCCCCGGCCAGGAGGCAAAAATGCCAGTTACCTGGCAACCCTACAAACACTCTGCGCCCGGCCTTCTCCCCCCACCCCCTCCAAGACTCCCTCTGGCCCCCAATACCCCCAGCCCCCCCAACCCCAGCCCCCATGCTTACCTGGTTCCCCAAGACTGCCGGCACAAAACAGTCTTAATGCTCAATGGCTCCCCTGTTCCTATCCCTGTACTCACTCTTAAAGGGGACATGCTGTTTTATTTTAATTTTTTTTAGTCCTTTTCTTTTGTTTAACAACTTTGGTCTCCCCCCTTTTTTCCTCTTCAACAGAATTTTTTCTAGGTGGGTTTTTTTGTGGGGGGGGGGGCACATTCAGTATTTTTGTTCCAACCATCTGGCAACCCTAGGAAGCGTGGGTGAGACAGGCTCAGTGGAGAGGGTGGGAAGTGGCAGGATCCTTGGGGGAAGGGAAAAGTAGAACAGCACCTAGGGAAGAGCTAGTGGTTGAACAGTGAGCACCCTCCAGCCCAGTGGAAAGCTGGCACCTGTAGCTCCAGCCCTGGATTTGGTACCTATGTAAGGAGCCACATATTAACTTCTGAAGAGCTGCATATGGCTCTGGAGCCACCGGTTGGATACCCCTGACCTAGACCATTCCTCATGTGTTTATATAACATGTTCTTAAAAACCTCTGACAACAGAAACTCTATAACCTCCCTTGGAGGCCTGGTTCAGATCTCGACTACCCTTTTTGTTGGAAAGTTTTCCTAAAGTTTCCCTTGCTGCAAATCAAGCCCATTAATTCTTGTCCTATCTTCAATGGACACAGACATAATTGATCAAAATCTTCTTCATATGTTTGAAAATTGTTATTATAAAGGGCTATCAGTGCCCCTCTTCTCTTCTCATGACTAAATATGTCCCGTTTTAACCTTCTCCCACTGGTCAGTTTTCTAATAATTTTTGTTGCTCCCCCTCTGAACTCTCTCCAATGTGTCCGTCTCTTTTCTGAAGCATGGAGATCAGAACAGGATAACTCCAACTGAAATTTAAGCAGTGCCAGGTTGATCAAGACAGTTACCTCCCGTGTCTTACATACAGTGCTCCATTTAATCTACTACTGAATTGTGTTAGCCCTTTTTTGCAACTACATCACATTAAAGACTGATATTAAACTTGTGATCCACTATCAATGCTAGTTCCTTTTCAGCAGTACTACCACCTAGCCAATTGCCTCCATCCCGCATTTTGCAGTTGTACCTTTGATTTTTCATTACTATGTGTTGACTTTTGCATTTGTCTTTTGTTTGAAATCAATAACATAAAATTCAACTATCTTCTATTTGTTAGTCTTTTAAAATTATTATCCATTCCTCCAACGTGTTTGCAGCCCTTCCCTGTTTGGTTATCTTTCACAAATGTTTATAATAATATTCTCCACTCCATTATCCAAGTCAATAATAAAAATATTGACTAGTCTTGGGTGTCATACAAACCTTTACAGGAGCCCACTAGTTATATCCTCCCAGTTTGACTTTAAGCCATAACTATGCTGTGATGATGGTTTTTCAGTCAGTTGAACACCCATCTTGTAGCAATTTCACCAAGACCACACTTCCCCAATTTGCTTATGACAAGGTCATGTGGGACTGTGTGAAAAGCCTTACTAAAATTAAGATCTTATCACATCTACTGCTTCTCCTCCCCTAGGCTAATAACCCTGTCAAAGAAGGAAATTAGGTTGGTTTGGCATGATTTGTTCTGGACAAATCCATGCTGGCTTTTATTTTAAACTTGCAAATTGATTGTTTAATAATCTGATTCAGCATGTTACTAGGTACTGAAGCCAGGATAACTGGTCTATAATGAGCTAGGTCCTTCTCCCTCCCCCCCCCCCCCCCTTTTAAAACATAGGTGCTATGTTTGCCCTTCTCCAGTACTCTGGGACCTCACTTGTCCTCCAGGAGATCTCAAAGATAATTTCTAACAATTTTGAGATTGCTTCAGCTAGTTCCTTAAGTAACTTAGAATTAATTTAATCAGGCCCTGCCAACCAACCTCTCTCTAATTTTTCTAAATATTCCTTACTCTGTTCTTTCCCTGACCTGGCTCTTATTCTTTCCCTCCTTAACATTAATATTAATTGTATTAAGTATCCATTCACAATTAACCTTTTTAATAAAGACACAAAATAAGCATTATGCACCTCATTTCTTGATGTCATGTGTTTGCAAGGACAGAGATCTAACCAGTAGTGGACCTATGCTTTCCCTTTGTCTTTTTCTTGCTCCTAGTGTATTTATTGAATCTCTTCGTATGACCTTTAAAAACCCTTGCGAGATGTAACTCATTTTTGTGTCTTAGCTTTTCTGATTCTGCCCCTATATGATTGCACTATTCTTTTATTCTCAGCAGTCTTTCCTGTTGAAGTGGTTTCATGTTGAGTAAATTCTTAAAGATTCACAGGGCCAGAGGGAAAGAATGAATGAATCTCTAGCCTGGTGGAAGATCCCTTTCTGCAGTGACTCTTTATTTATATACCATGAACAGCTTCAACAGAAGAGACTAGAGGAGTAGAAACTATTCCTTGACTCAGTAATTACAGCACTCTTCTAAGAGGTGTGGCAGACTCCATTCAAAAGTCTCACCTCCTCAGATAAAAGCCAATTTTGGTTGAATATATTTCTGGAGATTTCATCACTTGACATAACCTTTAATAAAAAAATTAGTCTTCTATTCCCCGAGGCTCCAGGACAATCCTGAGAACTGGCAGCTCTAGGAAGAAGAGGTGTGGGATTGAATTTGGGTCTCCTACATCCCAGGTGAATGATCGAATCACTGAGCTATAAAGTTATAAGATAGGCAATACCATCTTTGGCCAGATTTTGAATAGGATCTTAGTTATTTGGTGACTCTGGATCATTCTTGCTGATCAGGTCCCACAGATATTCTTCCACTTATCTTCCCCCGATTAGTCTAGGACTTAGGTTTCCAGGCAGCTAGAAGGAGGTTGCAGTTTGTGTATCCAGAAGCAGAAACATAGGCCCTTGGGAAATTTTCATCCTGAAAATGTAGACATCAAGGGAGTTCACAGTGCACAGAAGCAGCTTATTAGGGGGTTTATGGATCACAATGGAGCCAAGGAATGGGACTTAGGCACCAAAACCTGGGGTTTAAGCACCGAAGTACTTCTATGAATCCAGGCCTAAGGTACATGGATAAGGTATCTCAAACTGGGTGTCTGACAGTTCTACAGCCAATGACCAGGGAGTTATAGTATCCTAGCTGTTTTTTCCCCAAATGATTAGCAATATTTAGAGACCTATCTTGTTTAAATGCAGTTACAGAATCCCTCCCTTAGCTCTCTAGATTACAATTAAAAACCTAAAAAAGTCTTTGCCTGTATAAATCAGAAGGTACTCCATTAGAGAGCAACTGCAGGCAGTCCCCTGCTTAAAAGTAGGATAGTGGGTTCAGGGAGAATTAACCCATAATGATCGTTTTTCTACAGACCAAGTACCTGTGTTGTTGAAAATTAACAGCAATAGAAATCCAAACTCTTACACAGTTCAAAGTGCCTCCCCCAAAAATTTCAAGGTGTCTCAACTAAAGAAGTCACAAGAGTGAACAAAAGGAGCAAAACAAGGCAAGAGGAAAATATGAGCAAAGTCGGATTAGAACAGATTGTCACAAGCGACGGATAGGAAGCTTATGTTAGCATCACAGTATGCAGTCATCTGCAGTCAGTTTCTGTTTGTGTGGAAAAGGAAAATTGATCAGATCTTGAATTGAAGAACACAATTGCTTATTAGCCTGCTCAAAAGAGGAAGAGATTATAGGTACTGGCCACATGCAGCCTAACACTGACATCCCGGAAATAAATCACCAAGGCCTAGGGCAACCAGAAAGTGATTAATAACTGGGAAATAAAAGTGAAATTACAAAGTACCTGGAAACAATAAATGCACCATTTCTCCTCACTCCCCCAAGAGCCTACAACTCTCTAAAACAGAGAATAAAAGAGGACAGGGAGTCCAGGGCCTTTGATGAGTAAAAGGACCATTCTTTGGCCCAGTTCTGGCGCACTTCCGTACACCACTGATGTAAATGAGACTGCTCACATGAGTAATTCATGTTATTCAATATGAATTAGGGTTGCAGAATGGAGCCCCAAAACAGAGCAAAAGCAAGATGTCCAACTCAAACAGCCAAAACTGGAGGTAAAGTATAAGTGAAGGTGGGGGGAAAAAATGCATGATTGGCTACATAATGCAAACATGCTGCTATTCACCAACCAAAGAGGGAGAATGACAATCCTAGAACTTTCACCCACCCGGTATAAGCTATAAAGGGTGGGTGAATTAGCAGAAAAAAGCCCAACAGGGAAAGCCTCTAACTCATTGGTCCAATACTATTGCTGAAGGCATTTTTTAAAGTTCAAGAAGCATGTAAACCAGTGCAGCATGCTGTTAAGCTATTATCGCACATGTATATGTTTAAAGGAAATGCTACTGCAAAAAGATTACATTCAACTGTAAGGTGTAATCAGGAAGCTGTCAATTACTGTTCTTTTTTAAGCCTTGTTAACAATACCCAGTTAGAGTCTATAAGAGGCTGCAAAAGTAACTCATTGCATTAAAAAGTTCTACTGGCGAATAAAAGATATGGGAACATTTTCAAAGGCACAAAGTAGCAGATAGGAACCTAACTCCCCTTGGAAGTCAAGGGAAATTTGACACCTAATTGCTATTTGTGCCTTTGAAAAATCTTCCAGACAGTATATACTTCAAAAATTATAAATGAAAGGTGTAGACATCACAATCTTTTAGACAAGCATTTACACAGCCACCACAGTCACATGACAACTAGATACATTCTTATAAAGAGGGAGCTGAGGAATAAATTCCTTCATACAGTGGGGAAAACTCAAAGGTGATGCATAAAACACCACGAGTTGTGATGCCCTTACGCCTGCCACACTTATTCCTGTGCTTAACTCGATGCACATCATACATGTCATGAACATGAACTCAAACACAAGTGTTAAGCGTTGGCTGAATGGAACTTTATACTCCCTGAGGCCTATAGAAACCTGTTTGCTAATATGTAATGAGTCTCAGTCATGATAGCTTAAACAGCGAGGAGCAGAAGATGTGAAATAAAGTAGCTTTAGCTTATTCTATGCATACTTTCCTATTAGTTACTTTTCTTGCCATACTCCATTTTTCTGGCTCCTTGGTGTGCCAGCTACACCAAAAAAAAACTCTCTTCAGCTCCCTGGCACACATTCTAAGTAGACCCAAGTCAGGGGCAATGGGCATGCATAAGAGATGGAGAACTAAAGAGAGAAGAAATGTAAATTATTCAGTAATACATGCAGCATTCCCAACTCTCTGGTTTTTATGGTAAGTCTTGTGATATCTGGATTTTTTTTTCCCTAAAGCCACCGCTCTTGGAGTCATGTAATTATGTGAAAATCTCATTCATTTAAAAGGAACGGAGGGGTAAATTTCTAGTCCTCATGGCATCAGAGAAAATCCTGTTAAAGCTGTTAGCACTATTGGCTCCAAAGCCAGAGGCAAATTAGATAATTTGAAATAATTATTTTTGCAAAAGTTGGATTATTTTGCCAAAAACAAAAACAAAAGTCATTGATTTGGGGGCCTGATTCACAATGCTAGAACATAAGCAGGAATGGTGTCCCTAGCTTCTGTTTGCCAGAAGCTGGCAGTAGATGACAGGGCATGGATCACTTGTTTATTAATCTGTACTGTTCATTTCCTCTGTGGCTTCTGGCGTTGGCCACTGTTGGAAGACAGGATAGTGGACTAGATGGACATTTTGTCTGACTCGGTATGTCCCTTCTTATGTTCTTAATAATAGCTGTCAGAGAGTGAGAGTACATTTGTCCACTTCAGATCACAGCTTCAAGATAAGAGAAACAGTTTTCCCACTAAACCAAGACTTCAATCTACAGGTTTTATTATACCCTTAAAATGCATCTTTTTTACTTTCTACTTGAAATTTTCCCATTTAATAGTCATTTGATCCTGTGAGTATCTCCAACAACAAGATAGCTCCAGCAGCCATCTTGGACAAATACTTGCCAATGTGCCTCAGCTTTTAATTGTTTTTCCTTACTCACTTTCTACATTAAGTTTTCATTTTCATTCAAGACATGGTCACTTCCTACTGCTCCCCCTCTCGCCCAACACTGCACTAAGGTAGCAACTGGATTCACATGGAAAAACCTCCTTGCCTGTTCTAATCATTGTGGCTCTAGGCAGAGATTCATCTGAACGGTGGGATCATCAAGTAAGTTTGAATAAGTCTTTAACTTTAAAGCATTTTTCAATCTATTTTTGTTGCAGCATCAGATATAACTTGTTCTGGAGTTTCTCCATCTGCTGGAAACACAGAGCACAGGATGCATCAGAGAAGAAAATCCTGCACCTGCATGTCTGTCTCCCAACTATGCCCCAGAGCAAATCACAAATCAGGAAAGACAGATACGCAGCCACCTTAGCCATGTGAAGGACCCAATGTGGAAAGTGTGCTTAGAAGCTTCCCACCAGATTGGGTCCTTGTCAGAATCCAAGAGGAGGATGTGGTAGTGGTGTTCATATTACTGTCCCGCTTATAACTTTTAGCCCAGAGGTTAGAGCATTCACCTGAGATGTGGGAGAAGTAAGTTCAATATGCCCCTGCCCAGTCACAGGGAGGGGAATTTAACCTGGATCTCCTACATCTCTGGTGAGTACTTTAACCTCTGGAATAAAAGAGTTATAAGGGGGACCCCACCAACTGCTCCTCCTGATGTTTTATGGGGGGGGGGGCACCAACAGGCACCTAACTCACTCCTGAGGTGCACAGGGCAGATTTGAACCTGGGACCTCTGGAACTTAGTGTAAGAGCCTCTCTCCAGCTTGAGCTATTAAACCAACTTATTCTCAGATTAGGCTGTTCCGCTCCCTTGTTCTTATCTCTCCCTGTAAGTGGTCTAAGCATCACTACATGAGATAGTGAACCCAGGCCTGGCCTTTGGACAAGGCAAGCAAGGCAGTTGCCTCCGCCCTGTGCTGCCCTGCTCCCGGCCCCGCCCCGGCCCCACCCACCCGGTCGCTGACTCACTGCCCTGATGGGGAGCTGCTTGGTCATATGACTCAGCTACGTTGCCATGGGCCCCGCAAACTCTTTGGCCAGGCCTGAGTGAACCATACCAGGTGTGGGTGTTACACATAAGCCACCTGACTCTAGGCAGCAGGTTCCCATTCTTGGATTGCTAACAGAAAAAGTCACCTCTCTCTGAAACAGGGAAGAGGCTTTGGGCACACCCCTCTAGTCACCATCTCCCATTGGCTAGCTTAGACCGAGAGCTACCAAATGTGCTGGGTGCAGGCTACTGTGGGTCACATTTGTGGAATGCTCTCTCTTCCCATTCTCTGTACAGGGAGTTTCGGCTTTTTGGAATGCAGCATTGTTCCTGTGATTCTCTGGGTCTCTGGAAGTTAGGCACTGTGATGCTCACTGTTGCAGCATTTAAATCCTTTTGTGGACCCCACCCTACCTGCTTCTCTAGTTTGCTAAGAAGAGTCTTGTTTAACGAAAATGATCCTTAGCACAGATTTCACTATTTAAAACCCTGCTGGAGACAATCTGCTGCCCAGTTTAAGTGAGGGATTTAACTATGATTTATTTACATATGAATATAATCAAAGGTAAAGAAAAGTGGAAAAGAATCATTAGCTGCAAAGGAGCTCCCATAGGTAGTAAAAGGAGGGGGAGTGGAGAAACACAGATTTCAGAAGGGGCATAGATGAGTGAGACCCCCCAAGGATCAGGAGTAATGGGGGGGGGGGAGGTGCATCTGCATAGAGAGAAAGAGCAGAGATACATTATGGAAGACTAGTCTCGTGGTATGTTTAATAAACCCTGTCTCTTTCAGCTCTGCTGCATCAATTATTGCTAACAAAAACACTAGGCTCTTCTGCCCCAGTTAAAATTTAGCTGAATTAATGGTGAATAGTTCTTGGGAGAGGCAACGTGCCTGGTGGTTACAGCAAATAACTGCAAGTGCAGTTTGCTCTAAGTGCTGTTCCTAACTGCCTTAAGTTTCCATGTTGATCCAAGGCTAATTATGTAACATCCCTCTCAGCCAGATTTTCAAAGGTATTTAGTCATCTATTTGTGCCTTAGCCTTGTCATTTGTAAAACGAGGGAGAGGGAAAGGCCATCAGCAACCTTTGAAATGCTTTTTTAGATCTGACAGGAGCATAGTTTCAAGGGTAAAATACTATTTCTCTCCTTAATATGTATAACTCTAGTTAATCTTACAGGAGCATGTGTGTACATGGGGATTATTTGCCCATATATGCACTTACAGCTGTTTTCTAAATGCAATATTGTATGTTCTCTGTTATATACAAGATCAATCAACTCTTTGTTTTAAAGACAGTTATACACCTCAGAAGACATGGGCTTATAATGGAAATACCGAGACAGTTAACTATAGCAGCACAAGCGGAAAGGGAAAAGAACTATAAATGCAGCTTGTTTTCCAGTGTATACGTTAACAAGGTATGAATAATACATCTCTCTACACTTCCAACATACAGATGTATACATTACTCTTTCCTGTGAGGATTACACTATGCAAAAAGTCTCTTAAACTGACCATTCCATATGAGGGAAGGAAAGGGTTCAGCAAGAAATGAGTAACCCTTTGTCTTGTCTCTTACATTACAATCGAGACATAAACAGTTATAAGCCTATGCATTTGTGCTTAATTTTGAACATAAACATTGTGGGGAGGGAATGAGGAAGAGGGCTTGTAGTTCAATGATAAACAGAAGGCAAGAAGGTATTCTTTATCCTCTTCTTTTATAATAAGAATTAGCTATTTGGATACAGTTCAAGCCCTTCACTTAAAAAGTAATCTCAAAGTGCATTAAAAAAATAATGTAAACGTACAAAAATATCAACTCACCAGCTACAGCAAATGTACTGATCCCCTTGCATATCTGCCTGGCCTCTACTAGCTACTAACCACCCCCAACCAGGCTTCTGAACACAGTTTTGTTAACCAATTACTGTAGTTACTAAAGCATGTTAATGACAAACAACAGGCTCTGATCCATGTGGAATCACCAGCTAATATATGTATTGAACTGTGACAATGGGACATTTCTCTAGGTAGTAACAGCAACTCCATTTGGGCTTACATAATAAGGTTATCCACATATTTTATGCTTTTACATGCATTGGCAAAAACATACAACTGCCTTTTCAGACAAGTATTTTGAGACACAGGGTAACAGAAACCCTGTGTCATTTCAGAAGTTCAGGATTTGCTGCTTAATGAGGTGGTGGCAAGAGGACCTAGAGACCTCACTCTATTGCTACTAATTTAAGCCTTGTCTGCAGAGGTAGGAGACCTGGGCATTGCTGATAATAGGAGTAAACCACAGATACAGCTGAACTTAGTTTATTCCGATCTACATTCCCAATTGAGCCATGCTTTGCAGTTCAGCAGCAGGTAATTTTTTTATGTATAGACAAAGCTTGAAAGTTAGATCATACTCTCCTGACTCAGGCAAGATTTTCACTGGCTTCAGTTTTATCCGAGTATGGACCACAGGATCAGGCTCCAAGTTTGGCTGAAGAGCATGCAGTGAAATGTAGTACTCCCAGGTGAAAATTTGTTCACATCCAAACTATCCATTGTTTTCCCCTGAAAAGAGCTTGTTTTAAATCATCATGACACACACACAAAAGCCTTGCAAGCATGAATAGTTTGTTCCTGGCACCTTAAGAAGGTGCAATAATGAGGGCAAAGAGATTCAACAAATGAAATCATCAAACTGATGCTCTGGCTGCCTCCATCTTATTTTGCTCTGTAGCCTACTGAGCATACCACAGCTTTCAGGAATTGAAATAGTTTAATCTTAAAACTGCCTTTGATTGGGTGGACCGAGTTGGCATATGTGGTGTTGACAATGCACAAGCAGTGAAACATCCAAAACATTGTGGCTGTGTAGGCAAACATTACCCACATATTTTACTATTAGTGTTGCTTACCTTGGCAATATTTCTTTAATGTATATGAGGTACTTGAGACTCAATCTTACCTACTTCCCACGCCAACCTTATGCTACTATGCTGTCTAATACAGAAAATAATTTAAGACATCAGAAATGTCACGTCTATGATGTGTCTAAAGCACTCTGAGCAGGAGAAGTACCTCACAAATTCAAAGCATTGGTGTGACTTCTTTTCAGGCCATGAATTACTTTACATGTAGGGAATTAAATTAAATCCACATTTTTTGCCTCTGCCATTTGTCCCTCATTTTAGGTCTCTCAGAGTTTCACTGGGGGAGGGCGGGGAGAGGGAAGGTGGCTGGTGTTGGTTTTTTTATTCGTGTTGCATTAATTCACAGTTCAGGAGCAGTGACAGTCCTGCAGCTTTATGCTGTCTGTTTTTCTCACAAGACAGATATAGCATCTTTGGTAATTTCAAGTATACAAGTCCCATCCACATGTCCCTAGCCTCTCTTTCTCTGGAGGTGGGTGACAGGGGAGGGATCGTGTGAAGATTACCTGTTGTGATCCCTCCCTCTGGGTCATCTGGTGCTGGCCACTGTTGGCAGACAGGACACTTGGCTGGATGGACTTTTGGTCTGACCCAGTATGGTCGTTCTTATGCACCTCAAATGATCTAGCTAGCAGATCCAATTCTTGGAGCAGGAAAGTAATTCATTGTCAAGGTCCTTCCAAAATTTGCCACCTCTCTGAAGATTTACAAATGATGCTGCATTATCATTCAGTTTAAAAGAGTGACAGAACTAAGAATTGTGTCTGTTTACTAACCCATAGGGCCTGTCTCCTTATAAAAATAGCAGGGATTATTCATGTCCTTGTAGAGAATAGGGCTTTGCACCCTAGTAACTTTAGGCCTGTAGGCTACGACTAGACTGGCATGATTTTCCGCAAATGCTTTTAACAGAAATTTTCCGTTAAACGCATTTGCGGAAAAGAGCGTCTAGATTGGCACGGACGCTTTCCACAAAAAGTGCTTTTGCGGAAAAAGCAGCCGTGCCAATCTAGACACTCTTTTCTGCAAAAAAGCCCCAATCGCCATTTTCGCGATCGGGGCTTTTTTGCGCAAAACAAATCTGAGCTGTCTACACTGGCCCTTTTGCGCAAAAGCTTTGCGCAAAAGGACTTTTGCCCGAACGGGAGCAGCATAGTATTTCCGCAAGAAGTACTGATTTCAGACAGTAGGAAGTCAGTGTTCTTACGGAAATTCAAGCAACCAGTGTAGACAGCTGGCAAGTTTTTCTGCAAAAAGCAGCTGCTTTTGCGGAAAAACTTGCCAGTCTAGACACAGCTGTAGTGTCCAACCAGTTCTGAAACAATAGCCACTATAGTGGCTATAGCAAACTAGCCACACTCAACCAGCCAAATAGCCACCTGTGGCTACATATTGGACACCATGGCCTTAGACAAAACTTCCTTTTTAACCCTACTGTCCTGCATAGTTCTGCATGCCCATTGATTGCTGAACTTCACCCCAGAGGTGGCTGCAAGACAGTGGTGCTGCACATATGGCCTGGGCTTGCATAAAGCAATTTGTGATCCTTCAGCATAAACTGTCAGCTATGATCAAAGCATGAAAAATGTCCTAGATATCAAATGGTCAGAGAACTAAGACCAACATTTTCAGGAACATTCACTAATGATTCGTACCTCAGTCACTGGGCAACCATTGTTGTCCCCTCTCCATTGACTGCCTCTGCTGCTACTGCTCAGCCTTCCCAAGCAGCAGCAGCATGAAATTGACATGTTTTTGGGGTGCTTCAATGCCCCCCCCAACAGAATTCTGAACAGCAGCACTAAACAGCCCTGACAATTTCTCTTGGCTACTGCTCAACACACTTATCAGAGACCACAGCAGCACAGGAACTATCAATAGACGCAGACAGATGCTGCTGCATCAGTTTACTTGCAAGTTCATCACTACAATCCATGCTCCCTGTAAGCTGTATGCTTGTGCAGCCATTCAGGAGAAATTCAAATGCCTCCAAGCTGATTAGCCCCCACAGCTACGTTTTTTGTTCTTTTGGTGGTGCACATTCTCACATGCCTCAGTGCACATAAAATTTATTCTGCATGGACGGAAAAGATTAGAGGGAACATTGGCCACAATCACAAGAACTAGAAAGGCTTTAAAAAAAGACACCACAACAAGAATTTTAATTTAGCAAGAGTTCAAGATATAGATCCCTGACACACCACAGACAGCTTTGCCATCACAATAGAGAGTGGAATTATTCTCCACTTGTTTTGTTACTGTTAACTAGTAGGCATGAGTTTCCACCTACACACAAGGCAAGTGACCTCTCCCCCCTCCCTCAGGTGAGCTACTGGCTATGACTGCAAGCATTTTCCACCTCAACCATGTAAGATGATGACTCAAACTACATAAAATGCCACAGGCTCTTAACCAAAAAGCACAATCTCCCCTCCCCAGCAAAGCCTAGCTGGTATCTCCTTACCTTTTAAATCGCTCCAAGGCACCTTATCAGTTCCTATTTGACTTATTAACAAGCCCCTGCAGCATGACACCCCCAAAGGGAGTGGTAGAGAATGTAGTTTTTACAGCTTCCCTCCAAAGAGTCAGGTGCTTAGAAACCTGCCCTCAGCTGAGGGGAAAAAAGGGGAAGAAGCCATAGAACTACCATTCCCAGAACCCACGCGCAGACCACATTCCTCCCCGTATTTGCTCTTGCTTGCACAATGTATTATGGGAGTTGTAGTTCCCGCACTAGTGGCGGTTTTGGTCCGGGACAATAAAAGGACCAGCGGCCGTAATATCCAGTGCACTTATTGAAGAAGGCCGGCGGGGTTGTATGGTCTTCTTTGTGGATGAAATCAAAACATGTTGCTACGTATTGACTTGGAAATGAAACTGTCCATGTATAAAAACTACAAGACTGCAAAATAGTTTCACCCTTAAATTTTTGATAGGAAAATATTAATATCTTTAAGTCTGGTTGGTTTATTTTTTACATATGCAAAAGAGTATTGAAAAAAATTAAAAAGAGGACTGGATCTTAATGTTCCCCTGGATGAATGAGTTGAGTGTTGTTTTCTTAATTGTGCTAACACACCCCAGTCCTGGAAACACAATCCAGTTTAACTATTCACCATTAAAATCAATGGGTCGGCTGCCCAGTTGTGTGAAACTAGCATGTGCAATAGTGCCAGCCTTATGCACTGAAAAATCATGAGTGAAGACCCCTTCCCCCCCCCCCCCCTCCGAAATCACAAGATTAGCTTTAAAATCATGATAAAAATCTGTATTGTTGTTATTTGCCTTCTGGCTTTTGTGCCCTTAAGGATCACATGTTCAAACTGTTGTCTGCAATCATAGGCTCTAAAAACTTCCTTTCTTTGGAAAATAAAAGCTGAGATTCTTATGTGTTCATGTGACTCAGAAACTCAGACATCAACAGAAAACACCAAATATCATGAGACTAGTGATAAAATTGCAAGAGCTGCTAACACTGCATGGAGGAGGCTGTTGTGAACTAAATTCTTGTTTTTTAAAAACACACAGGGACAGATTATGCCGAGTAGATCATTCTATTCTCTTCAGACTTCATGCATTGCTTCCTAGTATTATGCAGAACTCAGGGTAAACCCTTCACACAATAATTATTCATATAGGCAGGTAGTTTTAATAGTACTACTTGGTGACTAATCTAAAATTAACCTTCTGTTCACAGTCTACTGAAAGCTCTAAAATTTTGCCTAGGTTTGACTGCTTGCATACCCTCCAAAAAAATGTGAACAATGAAATGAATGTACAGCAAGTCAGACAAATTCCTTCTAGGCCAGTAGGTATTGAAGATTATGATGTTTGTCACTTGAAAGGTAAATTTCCCTAAACTTGCTAGAAAGTCTCAGTGTTGATCTAAAGCTTTCCTGCTAAAACATTAACAATCTGTGTACAGACACTCAAACTCAAGAGTATATTCTTTTGGAAAATTTCTAGAATTATAATAACTTACAAAGACTGCTTCAATTAGCACAAGACACATTTATCTCAAAAATAGAATGTATACTGAAAATATATTTTTTTAATTGCATCTGGAGCTCTATGACTGTTGGACTGGAGAGTGTAGTGATATCTTGCTGAAATCATGAGAGAAGTTGTTTTTAAATGTTTTATTTTGCTTTTTTGTTGCTACTGTTCAGTAGCATTGGATGAACTGACAGAGCAATGTCCTTTAAAAAAAACATAAGCATTTTTGTGAGCATAATGGATTCTCATTTAGGCTCAGATCCACAAATGTATTTAGAGTCCTAATTTCTACTGACTTCAAGTTAGGAGGTTAAATACATTTGTGAATCTCGGCCTTACTCTTTTATGTGTTACATTATGCCCTTATCCTACAAAGACTTACTCACATGCTTAACTTTTGTGCTCTCTAAGCTGTCCTACTAAAGTAAGTGAGACTACTTGCAAAGCAACATGGTGGCCTTATTTTCATTAACACTTCATTAACAATTAAATAGCTCCAGTCATCCTCCTCCCCTATCCCCCCGCCCCCAATACTGCCCGGGACAAAGCTGCAGAAACAGGTTCTGTTCATGGCTCCCCTAGCAAGAACTCTTTCCCTATTGTTCCAGTGCAGTAACAGGTCTATGGGAAATGAGAACTGATTCTCACCCTTGGTGCTCCTCTCCCAAGCCCCCTGGCAACCTAGTTGACTCCAGAACATCTTGGATCACCTCGTTTACATCATCTCATTCTTGCATTGACATGGTAACACCCAAATGCCCTCTATGATGACTGGAGGGGGGAGAAAATGGTATTGAGAAGGCAGTTGACCTCCCTACACCTTGCTCACAGAAAGAAGAAGTGAGATCCACAATAGAGGCTTTTGAGGGGAAAACTTAGTACCTAGTACATCAGAACTAAACCCACATCATGCCTTTCACCTGGGTGCCTTCTCACCTATCACACACCAAACAGTATAGGTCCCTGATAGGGTCTGCTCCTACAGCAGGGCGTGGGGCTGATTCAATATGGTATTCAGCTGTGTACACTGTAAAAGCCAGGTACGCCACTTCCCATTTCTGAAAGGGGAAGGCTCACTCAGGTGACCCCTTTAAAATCCTGGCAGGCAGGGGAGGAAAAAAACCATGGAAGATAAAGTCACAACAACGAGCTTACAAAGTGCTCCACTCTCTGTTGGAGAGTAATTGTGACTTTATTACTCTCTGTTGGAGAGTAATTGTGACCTCGTTCCACCTCGTGTACAGATAGTTCGGAATAGGAAGCCTATTCTGAACTACCGAGTTCATGCCGCGTGTAGCCGTGGGCACGGAGTCCGCACTAGCGGACATTTAAAAATGGCGGCGCCCAGCAACATGCAAATGAAGCCTAGGAAATTCAAATCCCGGGCTTCATTTGCAAGTTCGTATGACTACATTAACCACCCTAGTTCGAACTAGGGTGGTAGTGTAGACATACCCTTTGAGAAAAACTATTCCGGGATAGCTTATTCCAAAATAAATGTGCTTTTTAGACGTAGCTCAAAAGAGCACATAGTTCTGCTATCCTTCATCACCTTAAATACTAGCCTATTCTTTCCACTAGCCCTTAGGATTCCAAGGGGATCTCTGATCCAATGTTCTATTCCCCTGGAGTGAGGGGAGCACAAATAGCCCTATAATTAGTAAAACACCTTGGAATGTAGATATATAACCAATAGATTCTTCTTCATCCTGCCACCTTGTCAGGGGCTAATATAGAGGGAACCTTGTGGAAGAACAGTTCCTCCTCCTCTGTCTACAGGGATAGTTCCCCCTCCTGCTTGGGGGAGCTCAGTTCCTTCTCTTGGCTCTTATTGAGAGGTAGAATGAAGATTCAGTCAGGAGGCAGGAGAGTCAGAAATGGAAATAGCAGAAGGAGGCTTCAAATCTTTCCTTGCCATAGGTGGGGCAGATTGGCACTTGATGGGGAGTCTCCTATCCGCATCTGCATCTGCTTTTGCTCTCCTATAGGAAGATGGTTCTTCTCCTTTCTAGGAAGGCAGAGGGGGAAAGAACATAAGAATGGCATTCTGGGTCAGACCCAAGGTCCATCTAGCCCAGTATCCTGTCTTCCAACAGTGGCCAATGCCAGGTCCCCCAGAGGGAATGAACAGAACAGGTAACCATCAAGTGATCCTTCCCTGTCACCCATTCCCAGCTTCTGGCAAACAGCAGCTAGGGACACCATTCCTCCCCCTCCTGGCTAATAGTCATTGATGGACCTAACCTCCATGAATTTATCTAGTTCTTTTTTGACCCCTGTTAAAGTCCTGGGCTACGTCTACACTGCAGAGTTTTTGCGCAAAAATGGCCATTTTTGTGCAAAATCTCTCAGAGCATCGACACTATAAGCGCGTTTTTGCATAAGAAAAAGTACAGAAGATTGTCAGAAGACAGGGGTTTTTGCGCAAGAGTTATTCCTCTTTCTACGAGGAATAAGCCTTTCTGCGCAAGAGATCTTGCACAAAAAGGTGTGTGTGGATGGACAACAGGGGTTTCTCGTGCAAGAAACCCCTCTCGGAAAAAGCACAGGTGCTCTGATGGCCATCAGAGCTTTCTTGTGCAAGAGCGTCCATGGCAGTGTGGACGCTCTGTTGCGCAAAAGCACATCTCTTGCGCAAAATCACATGGCAGTGTGGATGCGCTCTTGTGCAAGAACTTTTTGCAGAAGATCTCTTCTGCAAAAAGTTCTTGTGTAAGAAGCCTGCAGTGTAGACATAGCCCTGGTCTTCACAACATCCTCTTGGAAGGAGTTCCATGGGTTGACTGTGAGGTTCAGTGGAGTCCGTTTCATACCTCTCTTTCTCTCTCTCTCTCTCTTCAGGATAAAAGGGGAAACCCAGTGGGGGCTTTGTTTCCTTTAGCAAAATCCAGAGGAAACAACCTCTGCCTTCTAGATAATGGTGGGTGAGGATGGGTACAAGGTGGGGGAGAATGCATGAGAACTCAAGAGTTGCCTGTCTGTATACAGTCCTATACTCTGTGCATGCACAGAGACACAAACACCCTCTCTTTATTTGGCTGAATATGGGTCCGCTTGGGGATGTAAGATTTTCCAGATGTATTTGTTTCTGTTGACCCCATTCCCACCATGAAACATCTCTTCACACAGGATGACACAATACCACACCACGTGGGATGACATACTGCCACCAGAATTGTTGAGCTCACTCACCCTCTGATTTAACATCCCCACAGATACGTGCCCTTTCATATCAGCTGGGCAAGTTAGGGCTGCTGAGTCTTGGATGACCAGATTTCCAAAAAAGAAAAACCAGATAACCACATGGCAGTGGGGACAGAGCAAGGTAGGATGAAGTGATCTTTCTTTACTGAGGCTTTGTCTACACTGGCAGATGTAAAGCCCTGGCAGTCACAGTGCTACTCATGGAGTGCAACAGTGAAAAGGCTATTGGGTGTCCACACTGTCAACTGCCAGACATCAGCCTGACCACACTCGCAGCACTTGCAGCAGCTTTCCGAGCTGTGCATTCTGGGAAGCTATCCCACAGAGAGCACCTCTTCCACTTCCACTCTAGGTTTGTGGGGAGGGGCGGGGCACCATGGGTCTTGTCTCAATGCCCCCATGGCACATCGCTTCACATCCTCGCCATCTCCCTTCCCTCTGGGTGGCTCTCCCTTAACCCGTTTCCTCTTGCAGGCATCAGTTGCCTCATGGGCTTTAACTATTACAGGCCTTAGTTATACTTGTGCCCAGTATAATATCACCCAGCAGACGTCAGCATTCCTTGAGTGTATAGCTAAGAGGGAGAGGTTCCTTAGCCATACAGTTTGGATTTTCAGAAATGCTCAAGTGACATAGGAACCATAAGTCCCATAGACTTTCAATAGGGGATTGTGTTCTTAAACCACTTTAGTGCCTTTTGCAACTCTCAGGGCCATGAATAATGTATGTTTCACAAGCTAGGGATCTATCCTCTCCTGGATAGCCTGTCCCAAACCCATTGTGTCATTCCCACAATGGGAGTGACATGGACACATCTAGATGGATGAGGAATGAGGGTGGGGGATGGATTCCTGTGGGCTGTGTGAGGTTGGATATATTGGACCCACCCATAGCGTGACCTTTCTGTGGGTGAGGTTTTGCTGCCCGTACTCTTATGGAGTAGTCTGGTAGTTTTCAGTTGGTCTGCTGAGGGATTTCTCAGCATGAGAAAGGGTGTAGAGTCTGGGCCTCTATGTGGGCATTGTACCCTGCATGCTGTGGCCCTTTTGGAAAAGGAAACCACAGCTGGGGTTAGCAGTTGACCAAAATGTGGTGTGAATACAGTGCTAATTTGTGCCTTGTTTCCAGCAGTTGTGAAGACTGACAGACTGAAATACTGTTGCAGCCTCCTTTGCAGTGGGAGGCTTGCAGGTCACTTCAGTATTTATATCATCTTCTTTCTGAGTTCACTTGCATTATTCTGCCCTTTGGAAAAAAGTGTGTAAGTTTTTTCCCAAGGGAGTGGAGATATTTTCATCTTTTCCTTAAAAAAAAAAAGTATTTCACCCAAACAGTTCTTTCCTTTGTTAGAAATGTGCCACCATTATTTAAGACATCACCCTGTGTTATGCCCCCAGGGGTGAATCCAAGCTTTTTAAATCGAAAAGTGCACCACTGTGTCATTTGCTTAATAATGGTCAACACATTTAAAGTCCAGATCTAGCTAAGCAGCTCTTTTGTGTTCTCTGATGGCTTCACTGGTGTCACTTACTTTATTCTGTTGTTGAAAAATCAGAGATATAGAAAATCTTAAATGTCATGTCTTGGAAAAAAAAGAACTGCAAGAAATGGACACCCAAGTTACAAAGCATCCTTTCCTCTTGAGGGAGAGAAAGAGGCCCTGCAACAAAAAATGCCATTTGACTTACTTGTTTGACCCATCTGCTAGGTAGGCAATAAGCAATAGCATTTTATTGGCTTTTTATGGGGTATTAAAAAGCTAAAGAAGCCAAGCTTTCTCATGGATCAAGTAAAATATTCACGGGCTTGAACAAAGACAGTGTCTGCATTGACGTGACCTTAGACTAATTGACAGAGGGTATATGTGAGAGAGAGACATTCTTTGTTTCAGTTCCGTTACAATTCTTTTAAATATTTATTTCTGGAATGTAAATTCTGCTGAAAACTGAGGACTTTGCTCTGGAAAAAAGCATATGATTACCTACCACTGGTGTCGCTGCTCAGTGGAATATCCAAGTCCCTTTTGGAAAAACAAAAGGATTCAGTTCTATAAACAAGTCATTGTGTTGAATTATAAAATAAAATAAAAAAATCTGGTGACTCCTGGTTGAACCACTGCTCTGCTATGTGTGAGCTGAAGTTCTGCAGAGCTAGCGAGAAGCAGAAGCACTAGTAAAATAAACTGGTTACAACCAATGGAAATAGTACAGCAGTCACATACAGAAATATGTGCCATTAGGTATGACTTTGTTTTCAGATCAGTTTGTTCTCGTTTGTCTTTATTTTGAATGTAAAATATTAATAAGCTCCTTAACAAGACCGGAGGGGGGAAAACATTGTATGATCACCTTAATCTCAAGAAAATAAAAAAAGTTCTCAAATTGCTGAATGAAATAACAAATCAGAATCAGTTTATACTTTTTACATGGCCATGAGAGCTTTTCTTCTTGATTATTTCCAGACAGCAGGAGGTTATTAAATTCCACCATGAAAAAAAATCTACATTTATGAGTTTTATTGAAAAAACACATATTTTTGGTTCTCAGTATGCTACCAGAGAAATACAAAATGGTATGTCTGTATTATTAAATTATTTTTTGTCAAGGAGGATGTATTAGGGCCATACATCCATCCCCTGGGTATATCGGAGTGAAGTTATCATGCAATCAGTTTCAGGAAATGGCATTCTTTGAGGGTTAAAATGCGTGTAGAACGGGGCATATATTCCTGGTGCCCAAATGCAGATGCTTGTGTCATTTTAAACTGTATTGTCATTTCAAGGCTATAAATAGGGTTGGCAGGATTAGATTATTGGAAGGATTAGATTAGGATCAGTGTCAGTAGTCATCCATTCCATCCCCTTGCACACCAATGTCCAGAGAGAAAGTTTTTTAAACATTGTAAAGCGTTGCTCAAGAGGTGAACAAGAACATAATGCAAATAAATCTCAGATCCTGGGAAGGATATATACCACAGATCCAGATTCACAAAGGTACTTAGGTGCCTAACTCCCACGGCAGTCAAGGGAAGTTAGCTGCTTATGTACCTTTGTGAATCTGTGCCTTTGAGCCAACTAGACAGGGCAGGTTTAAGAGCACCATCACAAGGCTGGTTTAGGGCCCTGTGTCTGATGAGCTAAACCAGGGATGGGCAATAAGCAGCCTGCAGGCCAGATGCAGTTCATCAGGGTTAGCCCCTAGCGGGCCCCTACTATGTCCGCGAGTACAGCTGCTTGCAGCACCGACTGGCTAATCTCCGATCCTGGCCAACGGGAGCTGCAGGAAGGGGTGTCCTGGTCCGCACTGCTTCCCACAGATCCCATTGGCCAGGAATGATAAACCACAGCTGATGGGAGCAGCAAGCGGCTGTACCTGAGGACACGCAGGTAAATGAAGTGCGAAGGGGCCTGTCAGGCTAACCCTGGCAAACCACGTCCAGCTTATTGCCTGCCCCTTTCTCTTTCAGGGTCATTTAGGTAAGAAGGAATAGGACCCAGGAAAAGGTTAATAAAATGGATAGGGTCTAAATTAGGACTGCCTTGCCCCACCAGGGAAAGGTATCTGCTTGGTCTTATGGGGATTGGTTGGGGACAACTGGGAAAGAGGTGTGCCTGCAAGGGCAGATCTGGGAGTCACTGAGCAGTGGGTCTTGTGTCCTGCAGATCCACCATCCCCTCCTGACTTAGGGCATAAATTAATGGAGATTGCCTATCTTCTAGGACTGGAAGGGACCTTGAAGGTCATTGAGTCTAGTCCCCTGCCTTCACAGCAGGACCAAGTACCATGGCTGACAAATTTTTGCCCTAAATGGCCTCTGCAAGGATTGAACTCACAACCCTGGGTTTAGCAGGCCAATGCTCAAACCACTGAACTCTCCCTCAGGCATGATACAGCCTGAGGAGCCTCATGCAGCCCACAGGCAGCCAGGCTGGTACACATACTCTATGTCTCTTCCCCCCTCCCCCCCTTCCCACTGCAAAGCTCAGCGTCTCCAGCTTTCCATGCGGGACTAAGATTTTACCCTTTGCCCTCTATTGAAATCCGTGAGGGAGTTCTCTGGATAAGGACTGAGTAAAAAACCTGGCCTGGACCCTTTATCACTGCCTGAAATATATTCCTACAAAGGAGATCACATTTGCTCCATTTTTCTTAATCAAAGATAAATTTAACAATTTTAATTTGTAACCCTATGACAACAGATTGTCCGGTGGGTTTTCTTCTCCTTTCCTCTATTGCGTTTGTAACCCACACACCTAGAGGGTGTGGTTCACCGGCCCACCTACAGAGAGAAAGAATGAGTTTCCTCTACAGCAGTGGTTCCCAAACTTTTCAGCATCACGCCCCCTTTTTGATTTTTGAGAAACCCTCACGCCCCCCGCCAAAAAAATAGCAGCAAAATTTGTTGAGGAAAAAAAGGAACTGACTGGGGCAGCCAAACTTCATGGGGGGGGGGGGGGCGGTTGGTCACCTCACGCCACACCTGGAAATTCTTCACCCCCCCCCCAGAATTTCTTCATGCCCCCCCCAAGGGGGCATGCCCCCCCCAAGTTGGGAACCCATGTGTTACAGCGTTAGCTGAGAGCCAGCTGGCTTTTAGTTCAAGCAGTAGAAACTCCTGCACTAAACTCCAGAGGTCCCAAGTTCGGCTCTGGCTGTTGATGTTACATGTTTAACAAGAAGCATCTGAAATGGCCTTGGTTTATAGTGCCTAATGCAGCAGCCTGCCTGCAGAGTGGCACTTCTTCTTGCACATTATGCCGGTACCTGGTGATCTATGCTGTCTTCTGGAAGAAGATTAAAGGGTGGTTTTGACTTTAAAAGCCCTAAATGGTTTTGTTCCTGCCCATGTGAAAAACCACCTCTCTACTCACCTAATAAAATGGCACCTGCTAGAGCTGCAGTGATCATGCCTCCAGCCTTCTGGTTAAAATGGGAAGGATATCGTTGCAGGGGTGTTTCAGTGAGGGTCTCTGAAACCTCCCCTGTACCCTGGCCTTATGCAGCCTGCATTTTCAGGGCATGCTGCGTGGCCTATCCATTTCCCCAGGCTTTTCCAAATGGGGTATAACTGGGGTGAATATGGATCTTAATTGTTGTGGGTGGGGAGGATTTTCCTCCTTGTGGTTATCTATTCCAGCTAGGTTATGAATGTGTTCACAGTCAGGGACAGTGCCTGGAGTACAGCTAGGAGCTTTCATCACATTTAACTAAATATTCTTGGCCATAGGAGAGCACTGAAAAGAGAAGAGAAGAATGTCGTATGTATTGAAACGAGGGAGCTTGTTTGTAGGCACTTCTTCACCAATGCTACCCAATGACTGGAGGAAAAAATAACGAGAAACAATTCCCAGCACTTTCCTCTGGTGTTTTTCAAAGTTGACTTTCACTCTGCAGCTGCAGAGAGATTTTCTACTGATACAAGAAATAAATGTTTATAGTTTTGTCTTCACATCCCCATTTCTCCCTCTCCTTTCCTTAGGAAAATCAGGGGCATGTTTTGCACTGCTCCCTCATAGAATTTTAATTTCTTTTCTGAACAATGTCTCTCCATTGCCCTGTTTGGATGCAAGATTCAAGTTGCTCTTGTCCGCAGCTCGGGCTCAGACACTTTCCCCTCTATTTCTTTCTCTCAGTGCTGCTCATCCCTCTTCAGTTAATTAGTTATTTGTAATTACTTCTCTTTCTTTACGTGGATGAGTATTTTACCTCAGAAGCTGCTGCCTGAGCCGGTCAGAGTAACCTGATTCCAGCCTCTGTACAAATCTATTGGCGTCATGCAGCTTGCCTGCTGCAGCCCTGAGTAATCAACTGGTCGAATCATCGGGCCAGCTCAGCCCGAGAGCTGACTAACTCCACTTGCTGTGTGTAGCGTACTTGGACTTCAACAGCAGTGGGTCCAATAAAAGATATTACCTCACCCACTTTGTCTCTCTAACTCCACTTGCTGTCAGCCCCATGGAGCAACAGTCGAAAGCAACCCAGGGATCCACCGGCCACAAACAATTATATAGAACTTCTTATTTGTCCTCGGTGAAAATGATTGGCCCTTCCAAAATAGTGAGGCATCAAGGCTGAGAGTAACAAACTAAATGCTTCAAAAGCAGAAAGAACATGGCCTACTAGTTAGTGCAAAGGCAGGGGAAACAGGACACCTGGGTTTTGTTCCCAGCCTTGGCATTTGTTTGATGGATGGCTCTTGGCAAGTCATTTAATTCCTCTGAGCCTTTGTTTCTCTAGCTGTAAAATGGAGCTACTACTACTTACAGAAAGGAGTTCAAAAGGGTGTTGTGAGGCAAATCATTAGCATTTGGAAAGTGCTTTGAAATCCTTGGCAGCAATGTGTTACATAAAGGCAAAGCATTAGTGAAAATGCTGCTAAAATTTGCTTGTTGCTTTTTCTTTCTTGCAAATTTGAGGATAACAAAATAGCTTTAAAGACAAGAAAGGGGATAAGCTTATATTCCCAGCATACTCCTTAGCTATATATTTTCATACTGTGTCTAATACAGCTGCTGTCCTATAAGCAATGCCACTCTGTCATTACAATTGGAGATGTCCAAGCCAGGGAGGATCATTAGCTCCAAACTCCCCAAACACGCCCTATGTTACATGTGCTGCTGACTATTTTTGCCATCTCCCCTGGGTTTTTTGAAATTCAAAATTTTAAAAGTTTCCATAAAAAAAGCTAGGGGAAGAAAAAACAGGAGAAAACTTTCACAACATTTGTCATAAACTTTTCTCTGTTTTTTTAATTTCAAAATTTAAAAATAAATATTTTCCTCCCAACTCTCTGTTGAGGCTTTGATTGGATTCCCTCCTACTGCTCAATAGCCAAAGTAGTAAGAAACCATAACAATTCAGGTCTTCTTCCACCGCCAGTTTGTGGAAGGTTACACTTACACCCATTCCTCTCCAAGGAGGACCTAGATACTTCCCAGAGTTAAATTTTGTCCTCAAGAGTAGGCTCCTCTATCTCTCTTTCTTATTGAGCTATTGGCCAAGGTCAGTCAGAGGATGTAGTCTGTTAGGGTTGCCAACTTTCTATCCCATAAAACTGAACAAACGTGTCCCACTCCTTCCCCTTCTCCAAGGCCCCACCCCCATTCATTCCAACCCTCCCTCCCTCTATTACTCACTCTCCCAACCCTCTCTTGCTCATTTTCACTGGGCTGTGGCAGAGGGTTGGGTGGGGGGATGTGAGGGCTCCAGCTGAAGGTGCAGGGGGTGGGGTAGGGTGGGGCTAGGGATGAAAGATTTGGGGTACAGCAGGGGGCTCCAGACTGGGGCTGAGGGATTCGGAGGGCAGGCTGGGGCTCTGGGCGGTGGCAGGGGTTTGTGGCGCGGAGAGGGTGTGGGCTCCTGCTAGAGGTGAGGGCTCTGGGATGAGACTGGGGATGAGGGATTTGGGGTGTAGGAAGGTACTCATGGTTGGGGGTGTGGAGAATGGGAGAGGTAGCAAGACTGGGGCAAGGTGTTGGTGTATGGGAAGGGATTAGGAGTGCTGGTACCTCAAGCAGCTCCCAGAAACTGCTGCATGTCCCCCTGCCCATCTCCCCAGCTCCTAGGCAGAGGCATAGCCAAGTGATTCTCTGCACTGCTGCATCTGCGTGCACCGCATCTGCAGCTGGCTTTGTTCCTGGACAATGGGCGCTTCAGAGTCAGTGCCTGGTGTGGCAGCAGCCCCCTAGCTGCCTCTCAGTTTAGGAGACATGCCACAGCCTCTGGGAGCGACATGAGGCCAAAGCAAGCAAGGAGTCTGACTTAGCTCTGCTGTGTCACCAGTCAGACCTTTAATGGCCCTGTCAGACTGGAGCCGCCTGTTGACTGAGAGTTCTAGTCAAAAGTCGGACACCTGGCAACCCTAAGTCTAAGACTAACTCTGTATGTGTGGCAAGTTGCAAGTTTTCTGGGAACAGCCTCCAAAAGCTCATCTCCCAAATGTTCTGCACCCTCCACTGGCTCCTTATTCACATCTACACTGCACGCAGAGATGGAAATAAGCAACGCAATTTGAGCTACGCAAATTGTGTATCTTATTTTGATTGAATTTTGAAACAGAGAGCTATTCTGAAACGTCCCTTAATCCTTGTGGAATGAAGTTTACAGGGACATCAGCATAGCAAGCCCCTTGTATTTTGAAAGCAATTTCAAAGTAACTGGTGTACTGTCAAGATGCGGAAAATGCTGTTTTGGGATAATAGCACCGCTGTCTAGACGCACCCTAATAGACCGCTTCTGTATGAGGAGGAGATTGTAGTATTGAGGCTCAGAAGCTGACTCTGCCTATGGTGAAGGTTTTGTGCCCAGAAGCTGTTTCACTGGGACCTAGACTGGCCCACCCTGCTGGAAAAGATCACAAGTCTGTTTTCAGGGCACAGTGCAAACCGCACCTCCTCCCTCACCTCTCCTGAAGCCTAGCTGGCATGACAAAGGGTGGAGAGTAAAGGGGAGAGAGGAGAAGAAAAGAAATTCAAGTATAAGGGGCCAAACCCTAGGATGGGAAGAGCAGAGTCCATGTTGAATAACTTATGCTTATCTTTGTATTGTACCTGGTACCTGGATACTCTTGTAATTGGCATCCCATAAATACCATAAACAGGTAGGTTTGCCTGTAGGAATCAAAAACAAGTTTCTCATAATGAACTGGCCAAGCAAGTTTGAAGGTGAAAATAACAAGCAGAAGGAAACATAACGTTTGGAAAACAGAGTCCTTCCCCTTGATACAAACTCACAATGGAAATGATAGCTTTAGGATCCCTAAATACCAACCCTGGTCAGTTCATACTGGACTGATAAAAGGCAAGTTTATGTACTAATTGCAGGTAAAGGCCTGCCTTCTGGGAATACAACAGTTTTTCTTTTTCTTCTAAGACTCTTTGACCTCTGGGCTGAGGCTAAAAAAAGGGACCAATTATAAGGTTTCCTTGGAATCAAACTGAGACACTTTCACACAGGTCACCAAGCAACCATTGTCAAGTCCTCAAGCATGTCCTACACTCCAAATAGAAGTATAGAACTGAACAACAACAACAACAAAGGAGGCAGGATTTTTATGAACATTGTTGAGATTATTACCCCATTTTTTAGCAGCTTTGCTAAGATGAGTCTCCAAATAAGAGTCTGCATAGTGGCATGTATAAGTTTATTCAACAAGAGTAGAGTTAGTTTGAACATGAGTGACCTGTCCTACCATACAACCAAAAGGCACAGCCTGGACAGGTCACTCAAGTGAGGCAAATTATCCCTCCCACAAATCATAGAATCAGAGAATACTAGAATTGGAGGGGACCTTGAGAGGTCAGTCCCGTATCCTGATGGCAGAACCAAACACTGTCTAGATCATCCCTGATAGACGTCTATCCAACCTGCTCTTAAATACTGTATCTTCAGGGATGGCGATTCCACAGTCTCCCTAGGCAACTTATTCAAGTGTTTAACCACCCTGACAGGAAGTTTTTCCTAATGTCCAACCTAAACCTCCCTTGCTGCAATTGAAGCCCACTGCTTCTTGTCCTATCCTCAGAGGTCAAGGAGAACAATTTTTTCTCCTCCTCCTTGTTAACACCCTTTGAGAAACTTGAAAACCGCTCTCAAGTCCCCTCTCAGTCTTCTCTTTTCTAATCTAAACAAGCCCAGTTCTTTCAGTCTTCCCTCAAAGTTCATGTTTTCTAGACCTTTAATCATTTTTTTGCTCTTCTCTGGTCCTTCTCCACTGTCCCAAGGGGGGAGGAAGTAATAGTGCTGCTGAAAGCATGGATCAGCCTGAGAGGTTACCCCTGCATTCTCCTATGAAGACTGCACAACAAACTGAACTAAGGAACTGTGAACTCCCTAACTGGAAGCAGTAGCAGACTCAAAAATCTCTGTAGCTCAACCCTTCCTGGGGGGACATGCAACCTACATTTTCCTCCAAAGGGCTATAAGACTCAAGTTGAAAAAAATAACAGTTTTTGTTCAGGGGCCAAAATAAAAAAGCCAGAAAAAATAATCAATTTGATTCCAACAAAAACCATTTTACATTAGAAAACTGAAGACAAGAAAAATTGTTCTGAAGTAACCAATATGTTTCAAGTCAAAGGCCAAAATTTTTCGTTCATTTTTTTTAGTTATGTCGGATGAACTATTTCAGTCAACATGAAACATATTTTTTGAGTGTGTGTGTTTGTTTGTATTTAAAAAATAACTGGCCAGATTTAAAATAAAAATGCTGACCCAACTTCAAAAGTCAGAACAAAGTGTTTCTACATGATTAAAAAAAAAAAAATTTAACTCATTTTTTTTTGACAGCTAAAATTATTTTCCAAATTTGCGTCAAATTTGGCAAATACTTTTGGACCTTCAAAAATGCACTTTTGAAAAAAAATCAAAAGTGCCCAGTGTCACAAGACACATAGCAGAAATTATTGCTGTCATTTGCACTGTTCAGTTCCATTGGCTTTCACAGCAATGAAAAGGAGGCGTTCAACATGCAGCATCTGCTTCCTGCTCCATTCCCTTCCTCCAGACCCTGAAATGTTAGAGTTGTGTACAATTACAGTGTGTTTACAAGGAGGATTTTTTGGGGATTGGCTGTCCTTCCCTTCCTTCCACAGGCTTCAGGTCCTTTCTGCCTGGCATTCTGCTTCTGGGCTCCCATCCATGCCACACACTAAATGAGAGCATCTGGTCTTAAATTATTAGCACTTGGCACTTCATGAAGCCAGACCTGTTACCAAGAATTTGCTGGAGGGTGAGGCGATTATACATAAAGGGTCCTGGTCAACAGAGACTTAATGTGGGAACTAGGAATGCAGTTCAGACAGCTGGCAAGCTCTTTGGCAAAGTTACTTAAACTTACAAGACAGGAAAGTTGCTTCAATGCAACACTAATAACCTCCTCTGTAATAATGGAGAAAGGTGGAAGAGTGTGGATTCTTCAGCTGTATTTATCTGGCTGTTGCAAAAAAGAAATTTATAATAATAGTAATAAACAAATGAATCTCTGCAAGGTAGGAGATTTGAGCATTAACATATGCTTCTTGGGTCCAAATTCATCAAGGTTACTTCAGTACAAACAAGCCCTAGTTCCACTGAAAGCTATATGGATCACCACTGACTTAATCAGGGTGGAACACATGAGCTGGAATCATTATAACTTGCTTTATAGTGACGTGAACATATGTAAGCCCTATTCAGGTGACAGGAGTGTCCAGATTTTGCATCCCCACCTTTAAAAACAAAGCTGTGTTTGAAGTAGAAAAAAAAAAGCCAACCCATTGCCCAGATGATACAGCTGAAACAAATGGAAATAGCCGCTAAACCTTTTGTTGCCTCCAGCCCTCCCAAAGGTCTCATTACTGAGAACAATGTCACAAGTATTTGAAAAGTCAGTTTCACAATGCACGGTGGATTCTGATAGGAAGTAATACAAGTACACTAAAGGACTCCACTACCAAACTCTGAACTGAGTCTCTTATACCAATACTACCCATGTCAGAATTTGGAGTGGCTTTCAAATAATGGATATAATAATAATTAAGAATAGAAAGCATCATAGAAAATTGTAGCATAACAGAAAAAGGACCTCCATTTAAGGAAGTTTAATAATATATGTGTGTGTCTATCCTCAACCAGGAAACTGCCAACATAATGGTTGCGAGAATCAATCTTAACATTGGAATGTGTGGGAAACCAGAGACTTGCATTGTAATGAAAGTTTTAGTGTTTAAAATAAGGCCTGGATCTTACCATCATTTGTGCATGTGAATAACTTTACAAATGTGAGTGATCCCTTTAAGATCAACGGCACTAAATTACTTGTGTAAAATTGCTTATGGGCATACATTCTGGCAGGATTGGTTTGGCTAATCTAAAAGGTAATTTAATTACTCGTTAAATTGCAAACACAAATCAAATTTGAGTTATTTTTAGAGGTGACCAAAATTTGGAATTTTCCTTACAAAATGTGAACATTCCAAACTTTTGAAAAATAATTAATTTTGTTTTGGAATCATAAAAAGAAATTTAGAAATTTCCCAAGGACGGGAAATTCTTTTAAAGAAAAAAGTCTCAAAACAATGGAAAAGTTGTTTTGAAATGAATTCCACTGAGGCACACAAGTTCTGAGGTTCTCAACTCAGTCGTCACTTCCAGGCTCCTGGCTCCATAGCAGGAGCCTCAAATGTCTGATAGCATCCCACTCTGCCAGGCTCCTAGTTCTGTGGCAGGGAAGTCCTGGCGGGTCTCTGACTCTGAAGCAGTCTGCCAGGCTGGCTGCAGAGGAGCTGGGCAGGAGAGCTGGAAGGATACCAGATAAGTGGCTGATGGAACTCGGCCTGTGTTTTATCAGAAGGTTTGTTGAAATCAGCAGGTTCCTGGGAAACATCTTCAATTTGACAAATCAGAATTTTCCACTGGAAAAACCTTCCAACCTGTTGGAAAATTTCCAACCAGTTCTGCTTATTTTACAGCAAGCTTAAAAGGCTCCGATTTCTCAGTTGTTCAAAAGGTGAGTCTTGAATCTCAAGGAACAAATTCATGGATGGGTCATTGCAAGCATAAATCTTGGAGTAGGGCAGTGGCACCAGAATGTCCGCCAGGAGACAGAGTTGCAGTAGCAGCTGCAAACTCAGTTGTGCCAGGGCTAGATGGAGGTGTAGGGGGTCAGTTTTACTTGTTATGCCATCCCCCAGGATCAGGGATTTACCCTGGGACCTCGCATTATAAAACCATGACTCATGACTGCCTGTTACCTGTGCTCTGTTGGCCTCAGCTGTACAAGGCTTTTCAATCTCAGCATGTGTCCCAACCACCACTGTAGGGTGACAGTACCAGAGTGAATGTGGGTTGTACAAACAGGTCTCTCAGCGGTGGTGTCCAGGAAGGAGAGGAACTGCTAAGAAAGGGGTTAATACTGATTCTGAAATCCCAAGAGCAAGTGATAGGAGTAGCACTGTTTGCCTAACCTGGGTCGGAAAGGGCACACGTGTCCTAGCTAACCCAGATAGGTGTCATTTATAGGTCCCGGCACCAGCAAGGTTGGCCTATCTACACTGCATCATCAATCCGAGTCTGTCACTGGGAAAGATCATTAAAACGTCAGCTGGCAATGAAAGACAACACAGCACCACTCACTGGGTTGCTCCTGACAGTGATGGGTTTTTCTAATAAACTGCTTTGACAATCAGTTTTACGTATATTCTTATTTTAATTTAACGAATTAGTAAACAGTGGCAAAGCATGTTGCAGAGGAAAATGCTTCAGCGTTATCAGAAGCATGAAATATTTATGTCACTCCAGAGAGCAGTGGTGTTGATGGGGCTCGAGACAGGACCTTGCTAGTCCCTGTTCCCTCTATTTTTTTCCATCCATGTGCAGAATAAATATTGTTATGTGCCCCAAGGTATGTGTAAATGTGCACCACCATTAGTGACACAGGCTGCCAGCTGTGGGCACTGTGTGTGCTCTGCTAATCAGCTGGGCAGCATTTGAATCTCTCGTGGGCAGCTGCCAAAGCCATCAGCTTACAGGGAACAGTACCACCAGGACAATTGTCAAAGTTGTGCTCTCAGACTGTGGCTAAGTTGGGAAGCCAAGCTGTGCTGGACATTGAGCACTACTGGGGAACACCAGCACTGCTTCCTGTGGCAAGTAAGCTATTACCATTTGTATGAAATTAGCACGTAAAGACCCTAGCTCAGGAATGGGCAATAGTTTTTGATGGGGGATGGGCCACTCCAAGAATTTGGAAAGTGATTGAGGGCCGCACTCTGGAGGTGAGGGGTCTGGGATGTAGGTTGGGTGCAGAAGGGGGATTGAGGTGCAGGAGGGGGTTTAGAATCTGGGAGGGAGTTTGGATGAAGGAGAGAATTCCAACTTGGAGGGAGTGCAGTGTGTGGGAGGGGGTTCTGACCTGGAGGAGGGGGCTTGGAGGGGGTGAAAGGCCTGGGAAGTGGTATGAGTTCAGGAGCAGAGGTGAAGAGATTTTGGGTCATGTGGGGTATGGGTCCAGGAAGGGGGCAGAGGGTTGGGGTGAGGGACGGGCTGGGGTGCAAAGAGGCAGGCTCTGGCCAGACAGTGCTTACCTGGGCGGTTCCCAGCCAGCAGCCCAGCAGGTTCCTCAGCAAGGCTCCCTGCCTTCCATGTCCCCATGCTCAGAGCAACTGGCTGCAGGGGCCAGATGTGTTGCTCTAAATGCTGCAAACCCAGGAGGGAGGGGTACGTCACATGCTGCCTATCCTGCAAACAGGCATCACCCATTGGCTGGAAACTGGCGAGATTATACTGGGGTGGAGGCAGCATGAGCAGCCCGTTCTCCTGGGCTCCTGGGCTCACAGGCTACATCTACACAGCAGGGCTAAAGTCAAATTAAGCTACACAACTTCAGCTCGTCAACTGTGTAGCTGAAGTTGAAATAGGTTAATTCAGCTTTTGGCGCTGTCTACACAGCAGGAAGTGGAAGGAAGAACACTCTTCCTTTGACTTCCCTCACTTCTCATGAAATGAAGGTCGCCACGAGTCGGAGTAAGAAGTCCTCCAGCTCGACATTATTTCAGAATAAAGGCTTGTGGTGTATTTTCAGTTATTCTGAAATAACACTGCTGTGTAGACATACTCACAGTTTTCACAAAAGCATATGGCCCTGCAGCTGGCGTTTCTGAGCATCGAGCAGGGTCAGGGGAGGGAGGAACCTGACTGAGGCTCCAACAGACTAGATCTGGCAGCACGGTGGCCCAGGCCATATTTTGCCTGGCTCTGCTCTGACGTCCTATTATACTTGGCCTGGCATGATCACAATAAGAAACAGTCTCTGCCCCCAGATGAAAGGGAAAAGGTGAGCGAAGAAACAGAGATGAAGAAACTTGTTCGAAACAGTACGGCTGTCTTCTTGTCCTGAGCCTGGTCTATTAAGGCTCATGTATCCTTGTTGGTGGGTTGTGACTCTGGAGGTCATGAAAGGCAATGTAACATTGCAAGGCTGTAAAAAAATATTGCACTCCAAAGGGGAAGAAAAATCCCTTCCCTATGCTTGTCACACTATCTCTAGCAAATACAGAGTTAGCCTAGGCTGTGGAAGACCTGGGTTCTAATCATGCTCTGCAACAGAATTCCTGCATAACCTTGGGCAAGTCACTTGGTCTCTGTGCCTATGTTCCCTCTTTGTAACCATGGAATAATAACACTTTCCTGCTTCACAGGGCTTTTGTGATGATAAATGCATTAAAGCGGGGCTACACAACACACGGCCCGTGGGCGGCATGCGGCTTGCTGGCCACAGGGTGGTTTGGGTTTATGCAGGGCTCAACATGCAGCCTGTGGGTGGGATCCTTTAAACGTGGCCTCCACTGGGAACACGCTCCACAAGGGCGAGGTGTCTCCCAGGCAGGGTGAGCAATGAAAGACGCAAGCGAATGGGTTGGCTGGACACACAGGTACAGGTGGCTAGTGTTTCTAGGCCCCAGGGAAGCGGTGCCAGGAGCGTGTGGGAAGTGCTGGCTGTTTAGCCTTGTGGGCAAAGCCTGAGAGGTGCTGACTGGCTCACACTGGCCACATTTGGGTCCAGCACCGCGGCTTAAGGCTTAATCTTTGTATTTATGCCCGTTAGTGTTAAAGAAGCTATTTGCATACATTTGCACATATATTTGCATATATATGTAACCACGCTTAAGTTGTGGCCCTCGGCACGTGCTAAGAGTATCATTGTGGCTCCCGGGGCTTCCAAAGTTGAGTAGCCCTGCATTAAAGATTGGGATAATATGTCGATGGGGACCAGTAAAGTGTAGTAGATAGTAGGGATGTAAAAACAGCCTAAAATAGTTAACTGGTTAAACAATTTATCTAACAAGTTAACCACCAGCCACATGCAGAGGGCTGCTTCAGTCCTGCCTCTCTACAGAGGTGGGGACCACTCTGGCCCCAGCCTTGCCACACTACGCCACAGGTGGGGCTACTCCTGCTCCTGCTCCGTCGGCCTGCCAAGGCCAGGACCCTGCCAGCCAGGCTGCTATGGGCAGGGAGGCTGCTCCTGCCAACAAAACCCTCTAGTTAACTAGTTACCCCATAAGCATGGTGGTAAGGGTTACTGGGTAACCAGTTAACCATTTAACCTTTTATATCCCTAATATAGCTCCTTTAAGATCAAGCTTTCTCTGTCAGTCTCTTGAAAATTATGTTTTTATATTTGATGTAAAATATATCTTTACTCTTACTTTTGCAATTAAAAGTCACACAAATTTTTGACCTTGAAGAAAGGAGCTGGCATCCCGAAAAGCTTGACAAACGCTGCTCTAGATGAGACTGTCTGGGAGTAACCCGGTTCATGTTGTCTCATCATTTGGGTGCAGAAGTGGGGCATGTTCCTGAAAAGAACTGCCTGGCACAGGTCCAGTAACCCAAGGCATTAATAGCTAATCATGGCAGTTTTCCTTTAGCCAGCTTTTTGCCTCTACCTGTGTCAGACTCATTGGTTTTATCATGCATTCCCCTATAAGAGAAATAATAAAGGTTGCATTATAAATCAAGGCTGTTTCACAGGCTGCCATGTTGAGAAAGATCCCTTCAGCCTTTACAGAAGGAGAGCCATTTCTGGAATGAACCACAGTAGCCGTTCCGTGCCAATGAAACCTGAAATTGGAAAGTAGAGAATCCAACAGAAATTTGGGCGGGGCATGCAAGTGGGCCAGAGTGTAGTTGCCCAGCTGAAGTTTGGCCAACACTCCTCGTGAAAAGTTTTAGGGAATCATTAATGAATACAAATGGTCTGGACTTCATCAGCCACATCACATCAGAAAGAAGGTATATCTTGCCACACAGTTGCCTCCCTAATTATGTCAGTATCATACAAAACATTTTATATTTACTTTATTGTTCTTTTAATCACATAAAAGAATGGCCAAACTGGGTCAGACCAAAGGTCCATCTAGCCCAGTGTCCTGTCTTCCAACAATGGCCAGTGCCAGGTGCCCCAGAGGGAATGAACAGAACAAGTATTCATCAAGTGATCCCTCTTTTGTCATCCATTTCCACCCCCCATTCTGGCTAATAAATATCGATGGACCTAACCTCCATGAATTTATCTAGTTCTTTTTTGAACACCGTTAAAATCCTAGTCTACACAACATCCTCTGGCAAAGAGTTCCACAAGTTAACTGTGTGCTGCATGAAGAAAAACTTTCTTTTGTTTATTTTAAACCTGCTACCAATTGCAGACTGCTTCATATGTGATATTTTTAATTGCATAGCTTTTTTGAGCTGAAGAGCACTATATAAATCAGACTCTTTTCTTTACTTAGATTAGCCTGCTGGGATAAAATTTATGGATGGAAGTTAAATCCAGAAATTCAGTTCCAGAAAAGCAGGATAGAGAGCACATTCCCCTTCTCCCTAATACACCATAGGAATTGATGGAGAAGTCATTGCTTAAACATACTAAACCAAATTATACTTTTGACTGGATATACTTATGAAGGAGCACTGGCTTTGTCTCTTCCTGGGGCTGGATCTTCAGCTGGTATAAATTGTCATAGCTGTATAAGGTCAATATAGCTATTGCCTTCAATGGAGTTATGACGTACCCAGCTAAAATGCTCATTCCCAAGATTCTGCAGTCAGAATCCAGCAACCACTGTAGCTGGACCATTGCAAACCTCATTTAGGCTATGTCTACAGTACAGAGTTTTTTTTGAAAAATTGATGTTTTTCTGAAAAAACTTCACTTACGTCCACACTACAATTGTGTTCTTTCAAAAAAAAAAAATCAAAAGAACAGAGCAGTTTTTTCCGACATTGGTAAACCTCCTTCTACAAGGAAGAAGACTTTTTCCATAAGAGCTCTTTCAGAAAAAAGCGTGTGTGGATGGGAAAAAGGAAGTTCTTTTGAAACAAGAGAAAAGAGGAAAAAGCACAGGTACCCTGGTGGCCACTCCATCCCTAGTAATCACAGCTTAAATGCAAGATAGCGTCCATACTGAATGGATGCTATCTTTCAAAAAAGCAGATTACTTTTTCGAAGTGCTTGGATAGTGTGGACGCTCTCTTTTGGAAGAAGTGTTTTCAGAAGATCTCTTCTGGAAAAGTTTCTTCCAGAAGAAGCCTGCAGTCTAGACGTAGCCTAATAGTCAAAGGGTGGCTGCAATTTTATTGGTAGGGCTTATTCCTGTTACCAGAAAGTGTACAGTCTGCAGTGTGTGAGACTGCGGCAGTTCAGCTAGAGGAATCCAAAGAACGGTGAGGCAAAAACAAGCAGAAATTTCAAAAGAAACATTTAAAAATATTTCCTCCTCAAAAGCCAGTAAAATATTTTTCTTAAAAAAAAAAGGGAGAGATTAATCATTCCACTGTCCCCCAGAAAGCTTTTCTGAGTCTGGAGACTGAATTCAAGGCTTAACATGTGGAACACCTAGGCTACGTCTAGACTGGCATGATTTTCCGGAAATGCTTTTAATGGAAAAGTTTTCCGTTAAAAGCATTTTCGGAAAAGCGCGTCTAGATTGGCAGGATGCTTTTCCGCATAAGCACTTTTTGCAGAAAAGCTTCCGTGGCCAATCTAATGCTCTTTTCCGCAAAACAGCCCCGATCGCCATTTTCGCAATCGGGGCTTTTTTGCGGAAAACAAATGTCTGCTGTCTACACTGGCCCTGTTGTGCAAAAGTTTTTCGGAAAAATACTTTTGCCCGAACTGGAGCAGCATAGTATTTCCGCAAAAACAATGACAATCTTACATGAGATCGTCAGTGCTTTTGCGGAAATTCAAGCGGCCAGTGTAGACAGCTAGCAAGTTTTTCCGGAAAAGCAGCTGCTTTTCCAGAAAAAGTGGCCAGTCTAGACACAGCCCTAGGTTTTTTGGACCCGTTGTAACCTTAACTATGGAGTACAGGCAGTCCCCGAGTTACGCGGATCCGACTTATGTCGGATCCACACTTAAGAACGGGGCTTTCTCTCCCCGGAGCTCGCAGGCAGCGGGACCGCCCAGAGTGCAGCGGTCCCGCCACCTCGACCTCCGGGGCGAGAAAAGCTGCTCCCGGTGTCCCTGGTCTGCTGGAGACGGTCCCCAGCAGACCAGAGGCACCGGGAGCAAAGCGGCAGCGGCAGCGGCAGCGGAGTCCCGCTGCTGCCGCTTTGCTCCGGGTGTCTCTGGTCTGCTGGGGACCGTCTCCAGCAGACCAGGGACACCCGGAGCAAAGCCGGGGAGGCGGAGGGGTCCCGCGCCTCTGAGGCTTTGCTGTGGCAAAGCTGGGGAGGCGCGGGACTCCGCCGCCGCTGCCGCTTTGCTCCCGGTGCCTCTGGTCTGCTGGGGACCATCTCCAGCAGACCAGGGACACCTGGAGCAAAGCCGGGGAGGCGTAGGGGTCCTGCACCTCTGAGGCTTTGCCAGAGCAAAGCCTCAGAGGCGCGGCACCCTGCCGCTGCGGCTTTGCTCCCCGTGTCCCTAGTCTGCTGGGGTGGGGGGCGCAGCTAGTGGACCAGCTGCTCTGCCCCAGGCGTCCCCAAGTCAGCCGCTGCTGAAACTGACCAGTGGCTGACTACAGGAATACCCTGCCCGGGGCTTCCTGGAATCAGCCGCTGATCAGTTTCAGCAGCAGCTGACTTGGGGATGCCTGGGATTCTTAAGTTGAATCTGTATGTAAGTCAGAACTGGCGTCCAGATTCATCCGCTGTTGAAACTGATCAGTTCCAGCAGCGGCTGAATCTGGACGCCAGTTCCGACTTACATACAAATTCAACTTAAGAACAAACCTACGGTCCCTATCTTGTACGTAACCCAGGGACTGCCTGTAGTTACATCTCACATTACCATAATAAACTCACCAGTCTCAGGAGCATAGAACAGCCTTACCTTTTCCCCCAGTGTAAAGACAGGAGATTTTCCATAAACTCGGAGAAAAAAAAATCCCTCAGGAATTTCTCTGTTTCGGTACAAAAACCCCACAGTTAAGTACTACTGTATTAGCCACCTATTGCCAGAGAATTTTCTTCAGAGAATTCTCCCTCCCCCATCCAAGGACAAACCTCTGACACTAGCCCAGATTATTCTTTGAAGACAGATTAAAATCTTTTGATTCTGACATCATTTTGTTTTTAATTTCCACACTGTAAATGTCAGGGAAAAAATACCCTATAATTATACTTCAGAAAAGACTATAATTACTTCCAATTAAATCAAGGCCCTGGATGTTTGAAAGATTTGACCACAGCTAGGATTTCATTATCTGATAAGCAATTTTTTGTTATTTCATAAGAAAAAGAAAGAAAGAAAGAAAGAAAGAAAGAAAGAAAGAAAGAAAGAAAGAAAGAAAGAAAGAAAGAAAGAAAGAAAGAAAGAAAGAAAGAAAGAAAGAAAACTGATTTAAACCTCCAACAGGGCAGATGCATCAGTTTTAGGTTATTTATTTCAGTGATATTCCTAGCAGGGAAGTGAGGGTCCGAAATCTGATCATATATGGCTGTGCACATGTATGAATTGACCTTAGCCCTGGCTTCCTTTGGGTGATAATACTTAGCACTTCCGTGGGTTTCAAATCATTTTACAAACAATGGGTCTTATTCTTCACTGCCTTACTCCAGGTTTATGCTGGGGGCAATGAGTGTAATATGATAAAGAATAAGGCCTATTAATGTAAATGTAGCCTGTCTCTCCAATTGCTGGGGCTGTGTGCATAGTTCATGCTCCCACAAAATTGAAAACATTAGACATCCACTTCTCACCTGTAAAGGGAACAGCCTGCATCAAATTTTCTTCAATGCAAGGATGTTAGTGAAAGTCAGAGTGATGATGATTATGACAATTACAATAATAATTATGATTTACAATGTCTGGTTCCTGGGATAATTGTGTTAAGGGGTTTTGTGATTTTTTTACCTTTCAAACAGGGTTGTCTAGAATTGGTTACATAAACACCTAGAAATGTAGGGCTGGAAAGGACCTTAAGAAATCATTAAGTCTAGACCCCTGCCTTGAAGTAGGACCAAAATAAAGCAAGACAATCCCTGACAACTGTTTGTCCAACCTGTTCTTAAACATGTCTAATGATGCAATTCCACAACCTCCCTGGAAAACCTATTCCACAGCTTAGCTACCCTTATAGTTAGAACGTTTTTCTCTAGCATCTATCTAAATCTCCCTTGATGCACATTAAGCCCATTATGTCTCATCCTATCTTTAGTGGACATGGAGAACAATTGATCACTGTCTTCTTTACAACAGCCCTTAACATATTTGAAGACTGTTAGCAGGTCCCTCCTTTGTCTTCTTTCTAGATATGCCCAGTTTTTTAACCTTCCCTCATAAGTTAGGTTTTCTAAACTTGTCATCATGTTTGTTGTTCTCCTGTGGACTTTCTCCAATTTGTCCACATCTTTCCTAAATTGTGGCACCCTGGACTGGACATAGTACTCCAGCTGAGGCCTCACCTATGGCAAGTAGAGCAAGATCGTTACCTCCTCTGTCTTTCATATGACACTCGAGTTAATACATCCCAGAATGACATCAGGCTTCTTTGCAACTGCATCACATTGTTGATTCATATTCAGTTTATGATCCACTATGGCCCTGCGTCCTTTTCAGCAGAAGTACCACCTAGACAGTTATTCCCCATTTTGTGTTCATAAATTTGATTTTTCCTTCGTAAATGAAGCACTTTGAACTTCTCTTTATTGAATTTCAGTTTATTGATCTCAGACCAATTCTCTAATTTGTCAAAGTCATTTTAATTTCTAATCCTGTCCTTCAAAGCGCTTGCAACACCTCCCACATTGATGTCACCTGCAGATTTTATAAGCAGTGAAATGCCTGCAAACTGCATGAGAACTTTTAATAAACACTATAAGAGAGGCTCAAATTAAATGTATACTCCACATTGAAAAAAAATAGCAAGAAGCCCAAAAATGTGCTACTATGGCTTAGCAACAAAGTAAAAGAAATGGTTAGAAGCAAAAAGGCATCCTTTAAAAGTTGGAAGTCATATGCTACCGAGGAAAATAGGAGAATAAACTCTGACAAATCAAATGTAAAAGTATAATTGTTAACAACGATTTTTTTAAAAGTACATCAGAAGCAGGAATCATTTCAAACAATCAGTGGAGCCACTAGTTGATTGAGGAGCTAAAGGAACATTCAAGTAAGTTAAGACCATTGTGGAAAATGAATTCTTTGCATCAGTCTTCACTGCAGGATGTGAGGTAGAGTCTTACACCTGATCCATTATTTTTAGGTGACAAATCTGAGGAACTGACCAAGCCTGAGCTTTCAGTAGAGGATATTTTGGAACATATTGATATAAAGAGTAATATGTCACTCCAAGAATTCTGGAGGAACTCCATATTAAATTACATAACATCTAACTGTGATATACAGCTTATTATTTAAATCAGCTTCTATACCAGATAACTGGATGATAAGCTAATGAGATGACAAATATTTTAAAAAGGCTCTAGAACCAATCTTTCCAATTATAGGCCAGTAAGTCTAATTATAGTACCAGGAATATTGGTTCAAACTAAAGTAAAGAACAGAATTATCAGACACATAGATGAACACAATTATTTGGAGGGCTTTTGTGAAAGGAAATCATGCTTCACCAATCTATTAAAATACTTTGAGGGGATCAACAAGAATGTGGACAATGCTGATCCAGTGGATAAAATATACTTAGACTTTCAGAAAGTCTTTAACAAGGATCACTCACTCAGGGCTTGTCGAGGGGCGCCTTGTCTGCCCACCAGAGAGGGCAAGGAAAATCCACTTCAGCTCCTCGAACTCCCGTTTGAGATAGGGTGGCCTATCAGCCACAAAGTCTATGTACTGTGACTTGCACTCAAGGCAGTATGGCCTAGCAGCCACAGAGTCCAAACAGTCCCCTTTGTGTTCAGGGCAACAAGGCCTGGCCACAGAACTGATACACAGTACAGCCCAGTGACCTGAGTCCTCATGCAATCCCCGAATATTCAGGGTAGTACAATTCAGTAGTTGCAGAGTTCATACACAGTATGGCCCAACGACCTCAGAGTTTATACACAGTCCAGCCCAGCGGCCTTTGAGTCCTTATACAGTCCCTTTGGTATCAGGGTAGTATAGCCCAATGGCCACAGAGTCCCAATAAAATAGACAAAGCTCCTGCACGCAGGAGTATCTGGGGGAGGCGGTTTAGGGGCACACGGGCCCTCCCTCACCACTGGGTCCCAGCCCAGGTCTCTGTCACAGTGGAGTGATCTACTGCTAACTGGGCAGGGAATCCCAACACAACACACGAGCCCTCAGGGAGCAATTCCCCATCCAAGGCTACTTCCTACTCTGTCCTTATAAGAAGTCCTCACCATCTTCACACTCTGGTCCAGAAGCTTCTACTGCTGCCCCTCTCAGCCTGGCTGCCACTGTTTGGTCTGGTTGCGTCTTCTTCCCAGGAGGAATGAGCTGCTCCAAAGGCTTTTATAGCCAGCTTCCAATTGGAGCACACCCACCAGGGCTCTGGGGGTGGAGTTTTGTCAGCCAGCTGGGCCAGGTGATCCTCTTCGACCTCAGTGCGAGGTTGATATACCCCATCACAGGGCTCCAAAGCAAAGTAATCAATCATGGGATAATAGAGAAGGTCCTCTCATGGTTCAGTATCTGGTTAAAAGATAGAAAACAAAGGGTTGGAATAAATGGTAATTGGAATAAATGGTAATTTTTCAGAAAGGAGAGAGGTAAATAGCAGGTTCACCCAAGGTTCTATACTAGGGATTACTGCTGTTCAGTATAGTCGTAAGTGACCTAGAAAAAGGGGTAAACAGTGAGGTGGCAAATTTGCAGATGATACAAAATTACTTCAAGTTAAGTACAAAGCAGACTGTGAAGAGTTACAAAGGGACTGGGTGACTGGGCAACAAAATGACAGATGAAAGTCAATGTCGATAAATGTAAAGTAATGCACGTTGGTAAACATTATCCCAACCATACATACCAAATGATGAGAGCTAAGTAAGCTGTTACCATAGAGAGATCTTGGCGTCATTGTGGATAGTTCTCTGAAATCATCCATTCTGTGTCCAATGATTTAAAAAGCCTTCAGAATGTTGTGAATTATTAGGAAAGGGATAGATAATAAGACAGTAAATATCATATTGCTACTATATAAATCTATGATGCGTCCATATCTTGAACACTGCATGCAGATCTGGTTGCCTCATCTCTAAAATATACGTTAGAATTGGAAAGCTATGGAGAAGGGCAACAAAAATGATGAAGGGTATGGAACAGCTTCCATATTTTAAAATGGAAAAAGTACCAAAAATTTAAAAATTGGTACTTTTCATCTTCTTCCATCTTGATGTCACCTGAAGTTTTTATAAACAGTGAAATGCCCACAAACTGCATAAAAACTTTTAATAAACACCATAAGAGAGGCTTAAATTAAATGTATACCCCCAAATTGAAAAAAAAAAACAGAGCAAAAAAAAAAAAAGGTGCCACCATGGCTAAGCAACAAAGTAGCTGGTTAGAGGCAAAAAGGCATCCTTTAAAAGTTGGAAATCAGCTAAGGGGGGGGAGCGCGGATATGATAGAGGTCTATAACATCTTGACTTGTGTGGAGAAAGTGAAAAATGAACTTATTTACTCCTTATAACAGAAGAACTAGGGTCACCCAATGAAATTAATAGGCAGCAAGTGTATTATGTGAAAAAGGACTTCACATAATACACAGTCAATCCATGGAACTCATTGCCAAGGGATGTTGTGAAGGCTAAAACTATAACAGGATTCAAAAAAGAATTAGATTCCTGGAGCATGGGTCCATCAATGGCTATTAGTCAGGATAGTCTGCTATGCAACAGAATGCCCTTAGTGTCCCTAGCCTCTGTTTACTTTAAGCTAGGAGTGGATATCAGGGGATGAATCATTTGATGTGGCCTGTTCTGTTCATTCCCTCCGTGGCACCTGGCTTTGGCCACTGTCGGCAGACAGGATACGGGACTAGATGGACTTTTGGTCTGACCCAGTGTGACTGTTCTTAAGTTATGTAAGCATAATTTCCAGTTCATTATCCAAGTCATTAATTAAAATATTGAATGGTACCAGAGTCAGGACTGACCTCTCTCTGGTCTCACAAAATATGCTCTCCACTGATAACTACTGTTACCTTTCAACCATCTGTGCACCTACCTTATATTATTTCACCCAGTCCCCATTTGCCTAGTTTGCTTATGAGAATGACATGTGGAACTGTATCAAAAGCCTTGCTAAAATCAAGATCTATCATGTCTACTGCTTTGACCCATCCACTAAGCCAGTAACCCTCTGAAAGCAGGATATTAGGCTGGTTTTGCATGAGTGGTTCTTGACAAACCCGTTCTGGCTATTCCTTATAACCACTAGGTGCTTATAAATGGGTTGTTTAATTGTTTTAATATTAATTTGTTCCAGTATCTTAACAGGTATTGAAGTAAAGATGACTGGTCTATAACTCCCCAGGTCCTCTTTATTCACCCTTTTAAATATGGGCTCCAATACTGCAAAGACTTGAGTGTGTACCCTACTTTTTCTACATGCCAATTGCTTGCTAATGCTCAGCAGAGAGCAAATGCAAGGTATTGATATGCAACAGCTGGGCATATCAATCCACCTGAAGAGTAGAAATCTTTCTACACATGGAACAATTATCCTCAGTACATTCCATGCAGTAGTAGCTCCTCTATAAGCTGATAACCATAGAGGGGAGGGAATTAAAGTGCAGTTGATTGCCTGCTAAAACATATATGACTGTATATCACAGTAAAATAGATTCCCTCTGCACATACTTAAGGGTAGTCTTTGTAATCAAACTTTCCATTCCTGTACTGTTTCTGTTATTTCCACTTTAACTCATCTGATGAAGTGGGTTTTACCCACAAAAGCTGATTCTATATTTTTGTTAGTCTACACTATGTCAGGTTATTTTGAAATAGCTTACTTCAAAATAATGGCTCCTGAAATAACTATTTTGAAATAAGATTCTTCTTCTTCACATATGGGAATTATTATTTCATAACAACAGGCTTTATAAGGTGCATCTACACTGCACCCATAGGTCGAAATAAGATATGCAGTTTGAGCTATGCAAATTGAGTATCAAAATAAACCACTATTCCAAAATGTATCTCAACCCTCGTGGAATGAGGGTTACAGGGACATCAGAATAACAAGCCTGTTATTTTGAAATCTATTTCAAAATAATGGGCTGGTTCAAAAGACAAGAAATAGCTCTGGTATCCCAAAATAGCGCCGCAGTGTAGGTGTACTCGTACTGTGGATGCTCACCTTATTTCAAAATAACCCCCCCCCCCCATAGACATACCCTAAGGTGCCACAGGTCTACTCGTTGTTTTTAAAGTTACAGACTGACACCTCTGGGACTTGTTATTCCCGTAGTGGTTTACTGTTAAAAAGATCTGTATGTATTTCACAGGAAAACCTGGCTGAGTCATTCACAAAATCATTTTTGCTTTGTTTAGTTATTATTATTATGGGCCCAAATCCCATTTCTTTTCACAGCTTTCAGTTCCCTTTGCACAGCCAGAGCAGTGCAAAAGGTCCTTAGTCTGAGGATATAGCTATACTGCAAAAAAAGCTATGTCCTTAATTAGGGTCAACCAATGTAGCAGTGAAGACCCTGCAACTCAACCATTAACTTTGTTTAGCAGCTTGAATTAAACCCCAGGCTGCTGGAGCTGCTGAGTTAAAAGCTGAGTTGCTGCTTCTTTACTGCTATTTGAACTGAGGGTAGGAAATGTGAGTTAAGAACTCACTTTTTTTCCCAATGTAGATAGACCTAAATGAGAATCAGAGCATTTTGCTTAGAGCACCTGTCTCATACTATGATTTTACATTCTTTCCAACCTTTACTACGACTTTTTAAAAACTGCAACTTTCCAAAGAAAATATGAAAATTCCCTGAATGGATTTTGCCCTGATGGTGAGCAGAGAAAGTCAGAACCCATCAATGAACTCACCCTTAGGTGCCCATTGTAGGGCCACAACCTGATTGAGGATCAGAGGAAGAAGAGCCCATACCACAGCAACATTAATGCTTGAAAAGGGTAGAAGAGGGTCCTATGTCCATTTGAACAACACTCCTGACCTACTGCGCAGAAGCCCTCTAGTTATTCATGTCTGCAATCAATACTCGGTTACTGACGTAGATAAAATACACACCTGTGGAGCCAGGACTAGCACCTGGTGCCTCCAAAAACACAGACTTGTCTTGTAACTCCTCTAGCTAGCAGGTCCCATATCCTCATGGTGGGCAGCAGCCCTTATAGGGCATAAAAATTCTGCTAGTCTTCCATGACCCTTCCACTCTTTATGACAAGCCTCTCCCACTTGACTAGAGACTTCTCTTTATGGCCAAGGAGCCAGTGAAAGGAATAGCCAGATAGCTCTTGGACCTGGAACAGCACCATACCCCACCCAGCTTCCACTGTTGCTACTTTTCCTTCCTCTGTCTCATGCTGTCAGTCACAATTGTCCTTCTGCCAAGGAGCATCACACACAACATGGCGCAAGCTTTGTTGGTGTGTGTCAGATGGGGCCAGACAGCTGAGATTGTATCCCAGTAGGAACAGATTCTTGCTGACAACCCCTTCACATACCTTATCAGAGGCCTAGTCATGATCGCCACCGGCCATCACCAGGAGGTGAACTCAGAACTCCAGGTGGTGCTGTCTGCTGCTCTGCTACAGCACGATTGGCTGCATCCTGCGCCTATTCCATTGCTATGTTTGTATTATGAGCCTCATCCCAATACCATTAAAATCAGTGAGAATCTATCCAATGACTTCACCAGGCTTTGTCTCTGGCCATGTACTATGTTCTATATGAATGAAACCTTGCAACCACGTTCAAAATTGACTATCCCTCCCCCCACAAAAACTACAGACGTGGGTTATACAGGCAGTCTCCAGGTTACGTACAAGATAGGGACTGTAGGTTTGTTCTTAAGTTGAATCTGTATGTAAGTCGGAACTGGCATCCAGATTCAGCCACTGCTGAAACTGATCAGTTTCAACAGCGGCTGAATCTGGACACCAGTTCTGACTTACATACAGGTTCAACTTAAGAACCCCAGGCATCCCCAAGTCAGCTGCTGCTGAAACTGATCAGCGGCTGATTCCAGGAAGCCCGGGGCAGGGGCTTCCTGTAGTCAGCCATTGGTCAGTTTCAGCAGCGGCTGACTTGGGGACGCCTGGGGCAGAGCAGCTGGGGTGCTGCTGGGTTGGTCCAGTAGCGCCGCTGCTCCTCAGCACTACTGGACTAACCCAGCAGCACCCCAGCTGCTCTGCCCCAGGCGCCCTGATTCAGACGCTGCTGAAACTGATCAGCAGCGGCTGAATCAGGACTCCTGGGGCAGAGCAGCTGGGGTGCTGCTGGGTTGGTCCAGTAGCGCCAAGGAGCGGTGCTGCGGGACCAACCGGCAGCGCCCCACCTGCTCTACCACAGGCCCGGGGCTTTGCTCCATGTCTCCCTGGTCTGCTGGGGGGGGGGCCACTAGCTGCGCCCCCCCCCCAGCAGACCAGGGACACGGGGAGCAAAGCGGCAGCGGCGGCGGAGTCCCGTGCCTCTGAGGCTTTGCCAGAGCAAAGCCTCAGAGGCGCGGGACCCCTCCGCCTCCCTGGCTTTGCTCCAGGGGTCCCTGGTCTGCTGGAGACGGTCCCCAGCAGACCAGAGGCACCGGGAGCAAAGCGGCAGCGGTGGCGGAGTCCCGCGCCTCCCTGGCTTTGCCACAGCAAAGCCTCAGAGGTGCGGGACCCCTCCGCCTCCCCGGCTTTGCTCCGGGTGTCCCTGGTCTGCTGGAGACGGTCCCCAGCAGAAAAGAGGCACCGGGAGCAAAGCGGCAGCGGCGGCGGGATGCCGCACCTCTGAGGCTTTGCTGTGGCAAAGCCAGGGAGGCGCGGGACTCCACCACTGCTGCCGCTTTGCTCCCGGTGCCTCTGGTCTGCTGGGGACCGTCTCCAGCAGACCAGGGACACCGGGAGCAAAGCCGCAGCGGCGACGGAGTCCCGCGCCTCTGAGGCTTTGCCAGAGCAAAGCCTCAGAGGCGTGGCATCCTGCCGCCGCTGCCGCTTTGCTCCAGGTGTCCCTGGTCTGCTGGAGACGGTCCCCAGCAGACCAGGAGCACCTGGAGCAGCTTTTCTCGCCCCGGAGGTCGAGGTGGCGGGACCGCTGCGCTCTGGGCAGTCCCGCTGCCTGCGAACTCCGGGGCAAGAAAGCCCCGTTCGTAAGTGCGGATCCGACATAAGTCGGATCCGCGTAACTCGGGGACTGCCTGTAATAGGTTGGGTTGTTTGTTTGTTTTTTGCTTTCTTGCAATTTCTGGGCAGAAAAACATGTTGTGTCCATACTTTGGACTAAGAATCTATTTCCATTGTATAACTGCAGCACTTAGAGGCTCCGAGCAGTACAAAGGCAGAGGGAGACAGTCCCTCTTCGAAGGGTGACAGTCAAAATAGATAAGTCCCATAAATATTACTATCCCCACATTGGGGCACTGAGGCACAGAGAATTCACGTGGTAGAACCAGAAACAGAGCCACATCTTCTGAGTCATAGTTCAGTGCCCTAACAAGATTGTGTCTTAGACTAAGTATCTGCTGCATTTGTCTCTGAGTCATGGTTGACAAAATTGATGATGCTGTTGTCTGGGCAGTTCATGAGATTCTATTTATACACTGGATTTTATTAGTATTATCCATTTGTAAAAGTATCCAGAGCATGGATTCGGGTGCTTAGGATGAATTCAAAGCCATCAACAAATGCAAATACATAATACAGCCAATTCACCTGTGCTTTCCTAACACAAACTAGATCCCTGCCTCCTGTGGAAGACCTGTTAGAGGGTCGAAAGAGGAGAAATACACTATGAAGGTCCTCTCTGGTGGGTGGTGTTCAAATTTGAGCTTGGAAGCCTCCCACAGGGACCACTGAACCAGAGTGGCAAGGTCCCTCTGTAGTGTATCCAGTTTGGCAGGAATCTAGAAGGAGGCAAAACAGATCTGAGCTGTGCTGGATCCTTAACAGATTTCTATTTGTGTGCATAGGGTTACCAGGTAGGTTTAGAAAAAATACCGGACACTCTTGATGGGGAGGGGGACCGGCTGGGAGGGGGGCGGGGCTGGCCAGGAGGGGGGGATGGGGGCAGCGCAGCTGGCCGCGGGAGATGGGTACGGCCGGGGGGCAGGGCTGGAGGGCGGGCGATCGGGGGCAGCGCGGCTGGCCTGGGGAGATGGGAGGGGTCGGGGGCAGCATGGCTGGCCTGGGGAGATCGGGAGGAGAAGAACCGGCCGGCAGGAAACAGGGGTGGTCAGGAAGGGTCGGGGGAAGCGGGGACGGGACTCAGGCATGTGCAGATCCCTGTGCACGGTCCGGAGAAGCGCAAGTCAGTCCGGCTGTGTCTCCACCATGCATTCAGGAGCAGGGACAGGGCTTCTCTTTCTCCCCAAAGTATCAGATGCAGCCAGAGCTCCCAGCGCCAATTGCGCCCCGCCTCCCAGCCATTCCCCCTACCCCCACCAGGTTTCCGTCCGGCGCCCAGCCAGAAATCCAGGAAATACCGGACATTGCACAGATCTGGTATTTTCTGGATTTTTTTACCAGACAGAGGGCCCAAAAACCTCTACCGGACACCTGGCAACCCTATGCAGAGCAGGGGAATAGTGCAGCAGAGAGAGGCACTTCTTGTGCTCTCGCAGCCCATCCTGCCCCTAGAAACCACAGACACACTTCCAGAGGGGCTCCTGTGTGAGGTGGGGAAGGATACCAGTGTTACTGCATGGATGTTCATCTCCTACCACACGGCCTACATATGGTGGGGTCCTTTTCCAGGTGCTATATCCAGGAGATGACCGGAGAGGGGGTGGGGAGAGGGAGAAGAGAGACTGGCCGGGTCCTTGGGCAAGGTGGGGGAGGCTGGCTCCACTCTCCTGGAAGGAGTGGGGACTCAGTCAGAAGGACAGGTCTGGACCTCATGCTGCACTGTCCATCCCACCCCCTACACAGTCCTAAGAGCAGCCTAGATGAGCATGGCACTTTGACGGCAATTTAAAGGGCCAGGGGCTCTGGCTGCTGCTGCCCAGCTGAGATCTCTGGGTCCTTTTGAATTGTCGGGCTCCGGGGCATGTTCCCCTCCTTCCCGCCCCCCCTCTAGCAGGCCTGGGCCTGGACAATAGTCAGAACTGCTTTTATCTGCCAGCCTAGGCAAGAACTTGATCAGGTCACAAGGTTGCTTTCAGCAGGGATTATATGGCAGTAGGAGGGACACCCTAAACTGGTATAAATAGGCACCACTCCATTGGTTTTACTAAAGCTGTGCCCATTCATACCAGCAGAGGATCTGGTCAGGTTATTTTTGTAGTGTTAACACATCCTAATGGAACATAGAAATTTCCACACCAAGTCAGACCATCCAGTCCAGTCTACTGTCTTCTGCAGATGTGGGGTAATCTGTCCCCCAAGATGATGTTGTCCTAACCTTTAGCAGACAGAAATTGACATAAGCTTTGATGCAAGAGGCTTTAAATGCCTGTGTGTGCATTTAACATGCACATGTGTGTAGCAGAACCTCTCCATAGCCAGTGACCCATAAAGGGAAAGCCCTGAAGAGGACTACTTTGCTACTTCTAGACAAAATTAAATCCACTTAATAATTTTGAGAAAAAAACCTGGCAAAAGTCCCCTAATTTTTCAAGGTCACATGTTATTTTGGCTTTGACAGAAGTAAAATTCACACAGAAATCAGGGGCTACAATGTTGCTCAATCCAAAATAAGGGGGAAATGTAACTTCCACCTTCAAACAGCACTGACTATTATCCCCATTTTACAGATGAGAAAACGAAGGCACAAGCTTCACTGAGGCTACACAGGAAGGCAGATGAAGAGGCAGAAAAAGAACCCAGCTCCATAACTCCTATTCCTTTTCCTTCCCTCTGTCCTTTGATACCCTACAAAATTATTCTACATTTGCATCCCTGCCCTGAAATGCTGCCCAATAGCTGGCATTCTTGTCAGGAAGCAGGATGCAGAAAAAGGCTTATGAAATAAATATTCATGATCCACACAAACAAGTGACCTCCAACTATAACAAGAGAATTATAGGAATAAGAAGACGGGAACTCAGGAAATAAGGATGACAACAATCTGTAATTAGGGGGCAATTATGTCCAGGGCCTAGAGCAGGACATGGCTATGTCTAGACTGCAGAGCTTTTCCAAGGAACACGTCTGCTTTTTCGGAGCAATTTCCGAAAAAGTGGACATGTTCTTTCACCATCCCTGTAATCCTCATTGTATGAGGAAGAAGGGATGAGCCGAAAGAGGAGGTTGTTCTGGAATTTGGCCCTATGTAGACGGGCCACATTTCAGAAAAGCCTCTTTCGAAAGAAAAGCGGAAAAAGATACGCAAAGTGCGCTTTGCAATTTGCATATCTTTTTCTGACTTTTCTTTGCAGTCTAGACATAGCCTCATAGTCAGAAGACTAAGGATCAGATTGTCAAAAGAGTTCAACTTCCAGTTGGGCACTGACCTAAGTGAAGGTGTTGGGTGCTTAGCACATACAATTCTGGCCACCTCATTTAGGCGCCTAAATGGGATCTGTTGAGCACCTGGAAAATCTTGTGCCAGGCCCTGATCTTGTAAAGAGTTCTGTGTATGCAGACCCATGTGGAAGTTATTGGAAGACTGGAATCCTAGTTTTTTGGTTCCACCTTTGTCATAGACTTTGCTGTCACTTAATCTTTCTGTGCCTCAGTTTCCCCATTGCTATAACATGTATACAGTTATTTACCTTCCTCTGTGAAGTACTTAGGAACCATTGCTTGAAAGATGCTTAGACAATAAAAGGTTTTCTGAACAGCACACGTCAATGGGCTGAAAACAAATGATTATGTGAGGACTGGCATTTCCCCAGCAATAACTGCGAGAAAGAGATGGAGCTGTTAAAATGAAAACAGGAGGAGGATCACAAGCTGTCAATCTCCATAAGTAAATACTCATTTGCTGTGGTTCTTTAAAAGAGAAAAATTTTGAAAGCTACAATGTCTTTGTTTTAAAGGCAGCCTCTAAATATTTACACTGCAAAAACTGGACTGAAATGCGGAAAATGGGCTTAAAAATCCCCAGAACTTTTGTCAGAGAAACAGACTGTGAAATACTTAGAGGGAAAAGAAGATTTATTTGGGGAAGGAGAGGGAAAAGAGGTAGGAATTTTCCATGCTATTGTAAAACATCAGCTCAAATTGTATGATCTCCACAGCCAGTGAATTGCAAAGCTTCAATCAGCTGCCTTTTTTTCTTTTCTGTAAGGGGTGGGGGGGAGAGAGACAGAACTGTTTCACCAACTTCTGTTGACTGTTCCTTTTTTTCTCCTGATTGAAATGTGTTGTTAAACAAGATCCCACATAATCTCAGTAGAGGGTTTCTGTCTCTCCTCTCTCTCTCTCTCCTTCTGGGAAACTGCGATCAGTGCCATCGGCATTTGATTATTTGCAAACTCCTTTTGCTTTTTTTCCCCTCTCCCCCTCTCTGTCTCTGTCTCGCTCTCGTTCTCGCCTCCAATGCAACTTTTGCAGAAACCCCCAACACACACAGACATGTTGAGCTGAGAGCTAGGGGGATCGGCCGAGTCCCCCCTCCCCGACCCCAAAGTCCCAAATCTGGGGGGGGCTCTGACCACCTCCCCCACCCTTGACTTGTCCACTGTGCATCGACCTCCCCATACACACGCACCTTTTTCACTCCCTGCTCCTTTTTTTGGTGTTGTTTTTGTTAGATGGACAGGATCAAGGTTGGATTTTTCTGTCTCTCCCCCGATGAAGTGAGGCGGTGATGCAGGAGGCTGGCAGCTTCGACTATACGGAGAGACACAGGCTCAAGATGGCAGATTTGTATTGAGTTTGGGGGGCTGAGATCTCGCTTCATATTTTTAATGTTTTAATATTTTTTTTTGCCATGAATAACACATCATTGCACCGATGGCCCCTATGTACGAAGGTAAGGCAGCTCTGTGTCTTTTATTTCTTTTCACCCCTCCTTATCCCTGGGCTTTGGCCATCTCCAGGCACCCCTACACCTCTCACCAAAAAAGAAAAAAAAGGTGTGTGGGGGGGAGAGAAAATCAGCACAGCTTTGAGAACACTGTAGTGGATTTTTTGATGAATGGCTCTGCCTTGTTTAAAATTACTATTCTTCCTATGCGTATGAATGTTGATTTTAATTTACTCTCCATGTCTTCCTCCCCTCCACCTCTGCTGCTCTGTAAAATTCCTCTCCCCCTTTTATTTTATTTTATTTTATTTTGATCGTTTCGGTCCGTGATCACGGAGGGGATGGGTGGAAAAGTCCATTTCACTGCCGAGCCGAACAATGAAGATTGGCTAAGATTGCCCTGTAATTGCTCTCTGTGTGTATGTGTGTGAGAGAGAAATGTAGTTTAAATGCAAGAGCTTGACCCCCTATTCCTTTAGCCTGTACTCCAGAAGGCATTTGCTTTGGTGTTTTGCTGGTCCACTCTATTGTAGGGTATAAACACAAAAGCATATCTAGGCAGATATGTCAGGAAAAACATCTAGCAGCAGTCTGTCAGTTCTTTCAGTTTCTAGTTAAATCCAAGCGGGGATTGCAGTGAAAATTGAAAGTGAACTTATTTTTTCCCCAGTTTTTAAATCTCTCTCTCTCCATATATATTGTGGGCGCACGTTTAAAAATAAATCCGGCTTCATTTAAATCACCTAGCGTTGTAGTTCTTTCTTTCCGTCCCCCCTTCTGGTTGAGAACTGGTGAAAGAGCATTTATAGAAACCCCTGAGTTTCTGTGGTTTTATGCAGAAATATCTTGACGATCGATTTATATAGCACGGGAGATTTTAATGTCTGGCCAGGGAAGAGGCATGCGGGAAGCAATACTTTATCTGTAGTGTGTCTGATAAAACTTATCTGAGAAGAAAATCTAGTATTAGTTGGAGGGTTCTAAATGAACTAGTTTTCCTGGCCGTGTAAAGTTCCCCATGTGCCTATTGATGCCTAGGATGCTTCGGGGTGGTTTAAAATGGCATGGCCTGTAAATAGTTTGAACTCTAAAAAGAAACAAAGGGGATTGTTTGTACGCAACACAAAATAAGTGCTATTCCAGTCCTTTCTTCCACGATCCTGAAGAGCATAGGCTTAATGTCGCCATTATTTCCCCCCTGCAATTTGAGTTAATGAAAGGCAAATGCAACAGATCTGTTAAAAGAGAGAGAGAGAGGGAGAGCTCTGAGGGATATGTATTATTAAACTGTAGCTGTAAAAAGGGGCTACAGTCAGTGCTGGAACTGTCTGGGGTGTTGAAATGAAATGAAATAATGTTTCTCTTTAAACACCTCCCGAACTCGCCCTCTGCTGGACGTTTAGGGTCTGGTTGAGAAAAGAAACTTGTCACTGAATGAAGAATTGTTAGGAGAGGGCTTTGCCCTTCCAAGGGAAAAGAAGCGTCTCGGTTGGGGTATATCTTTCTTTGGAAAGGTGCTGGTTCCTGGCTGGATGGGATGCTTGTGGTGGCAGGGATGCAAACAGAAAAGGCTAGCGGCAGATAGGTGCCCACCCTACTCTGGCATTGCCCCTCCATCCTCACCTGCCTGAGTCCCTGCTCTTCTGGTCCTGGGTTCCAGACTTCCTAGCTGTGTACCGGCATCTGAATCTTTACCAGTCCCATTTCCCTGCTAGCCTAGATTTGGGGCCTCACAGAAGGTAGCACTGCCAGTGTGTTTTAATCCTGACCAAATCAGTTCCCTGCTACGACAGTGCTGGGCTGCTTACAAGCTAGTCCAATGCACCCCGGGCCTGTCTTGCATCACCCTGCCTGCTGTCCCTGCCTGGAGCCTCTCTGCAACAGAGTCTAATAATCAGGTTGGGTTATGCAGTGATTTTCATGATGTGAACTAAAATCCACTGTGGGGTAGGATGAATCTACCGAGATCATGTTCGTTTATGATCACCTTCAGCTCTCCAGAGGAGGGACATCTCACTTCATGTCCCACTCACTCCCTTGATTTGTCAATATAATGGTGAACAGTGTCCATAGAGTAGAGTGAACATGATTTTCACCTTATGTCCTTTGAAGGAAACTGTGCTCATTTCTGTAAGCTTTTTTCTGTGAAAGGACATGGCACCACCCCCAACTGGGACAAGTTATAGGAAGAAAGAGTCTAATGGACATCAGCCTGGTGGAAGCCAACATACGGGATTCTTTTCTAGAGTCCTGGTGAGAGATGGAGGCTTTTAGGGGGAGTGGAGCAGTTACTGCACTCTCACTTCAGCTTCTTCAAGGCACTTGGGTGACTGAAAAAACCCGACAACTTATAACGAAGGCCTGTGTATATATATCAGTTTTGCAACAGGGAAGGTCCTACAGCAAAACTTTGCAGCCTGCTAAGATATCCCAGTCCTTAAAGTGGGCAACCCTGCAACATTCCAACTCTCTGTAACCAAGGTAAGGTCTAAATGGGGTTGGAGTGCAGGGGAAATGGTTAAATCCTGGATAGTCTGCCCTCCCTAATAGTGAAGAGAGCTCTTCTCAGTTCCTTGACACATTATAGGGTATGGATGGAAACCTGTATTTACTTGCATGTGGAATGTGAATCTAATCTTAAAAGGTGAGTGTGTGGTTCTGATCTTTCCTTCCAGAGTTGATAGTTTCCATATCACAGGCTCTCTCGAGCTTTCCTCTAGCACATCAGGTACACTTAGGGCACTGGTGGAAGTACCATAGAGGAGGTGTGATCAGTGTGACAGTTCCTCTTGAATCACTATTGTAACACACATACCCCTTGCTCACACCCCAGGTCACCACCAGCACCAAAAGGTGAGAAGAGGTCTTTCACAGCAGTAGGGGTTTGAAAGCACAGGCTTATTATTTTTTTTTTTTACAACGTGTTGTTAGAAAATGTGACATCTTAAAGGATTTATTCAACCATTCCATGGAATCTTTGTTTAAATGACCTACAAAGACCTGGATACTTAGGTGAATGCTGTGCATGATAGTACTAAACTGCTGACCCAAGTAGCAGCTCTTGTGAGCCATACGGTGAATAATAAATAAATACAAAGGATGAAATCCTGACCCAAGCGACATTGAGGAGAGCTTTGCCATTGACTTCAGTAGGGTCAGGATTTCTCCTGCCACGTTCCCATTTTCCAGTTTTTCCTATTCTTTTTTCCTTTTATAACTGAAAGGGTAAAATACAAGAAATAAAATAGATCGAGCAGAATAAAAAAGAAAGCAACTAAAGCTAACATTCGGCATTTGGGTTGGGTTTGTGTCGCTTTAATCTTAATCGAGATTGGAGAACCTATGGAAGAATCGCTGGGTGATTTTCGGTGCCCTGTGTTAGGCAGGAACTCAGACTCAGACTTGGATAGTTTTGAAGCTGGTGTAAGCTCCTGTAGTTCCGCTGGCTTTAGAGGTGCTCTCTCGAGTCACACCAGGTGAGCAACTGGCCCCATGACTCTACTCTGACGGAGGATGCCCTCTCACCCTATATGTACCTTACTGCCTGGCTCAATTGTGATACGCTTGCTGGGTGAAATTCTCCCCTCTGCAGAGGTCAACCACAAAGTCTGTGCACTACTGATGACCCACTCACCTATTTTAAGGGTGCACACGTTGGACTTCAATGGTGCGCAGACTTAGTGCAGCCTTCTGCATAGAAGTGAATGTCATCCTATCCTATCCTGGAAGGCTCACCAGCACCTGAGATTGGCAGCCTTCAGAACACAGCATAAAGGGGTGTTCATTTGCTTTATCCTTTATTTTTTGAATGAGTAATTGCCTTCTGTTTTGGTTTTATGCTGTTTTGCTTTGCTTATTACTTATCTTTGACAACTTCGTTGCAATTTGCAGTGTATTATTAGCATCAGTGTCAGTAGTTTTACATGTGGGTGGCTTATAGAACTTTCTGTAAATTCTACCTAGCCATGCTGGGGACATTGATGAGGCTTTCTGCTGTCAGGAGGGTTTGCCTGCAAGGAGCTCCTTGCAGTATCAGGTTGTTGGAGGCATGAAATTCCGACCCTGAACAGGCCAAAGGTCAGATCCCATTTCACTGGCTAGTGTTTTCCCAGGGCTTCTGGGACAGGCATTTTACAGAGGGAAAAATGTCATTATTTTTCATCAATCAATCACTGTGAAGGGTGTTGCCCCAAAATTCTGCACATCAAGTTAATCATTGAACAGCAGTGCTTCCTGTTTATGAGGTAATAACCATCACCTGAGCTAAATCAACACAGGGACCAAAGGCTCAAGTTTTTATTAGCTCAAGAGATGGTGGTTTCCAGGATAACAGGAAACCCCCTCCAGTTTTAATTGCTGTTGTCATCTACTGAAATGTCTGATGACTAAATATTATTGAGACATAATGGGTGAAAGATGCTGTTTTATTGTTTGTGTTGAGACTGTTACACTTCAGGATGAGGTAGCATAGACCAGTGGTCAGAGCAGGTGTCTGGCGAGCTGGTTCAGTGTCAGTGTGTCTACACTGCAGGGCTTAACTCGAAATAGGCTACACAAATTGAGCTACGTCTATTGCGTAGCTTATTTCGAAAAAGGGAGCATCAACATAGCACTTATTTCAAAAAAGAGCACTCTTCCTCCGACTTCCCTTATTCGACTATGTCTATCAGAAAAACTCTGCTGCGTCCAGGAAACGCGTCTGCTCTTCCACTTTTTTTTGCGGAAGAGAGACGCGCTCTTTCAGAAGCCCTGTCTTCCTCCTCCCACGAGGAAGAAGGGCTCTTCTGAAAGAGAAGGTTTTTCTGAAATTTGGCCCAGTGTAGACAAGCCAAATTTCAGAAAAGCCTCTTCTGAAAAAACTATTGGAAAAAAATACGCAATTTGCGGAGCGCAATGTGCGTACCTTTTTCCAATAGATCAGTCTAGTGTAGACATAGCCTTTCTCGTACAATGAGGTTACAGGAGTCGGGGTAAGAAGTCCTCCAGCTTGACAGTATTTTGACACTATTTTGAAATAACTGCCTGCTGTGTAGACGCGGATTAAGTTATTTCGGAATAGAGCTAGTTATTTTGAAATAGTGTTGCAGTGTAGACGTAACTTGTGTGACCTTAGCCCTGACTGATAAGAGTAGGATTTTCTAGAAGCAGCTGGTGTTGGCCTTCCTCGGCTCGCACTGAAATCTATAGGTTTCTGTGCAACAGAGTTAGGCCAGGACTGCAGAGTTTTGAAAATTCCACCCTTAATCTCTATCTCTTTGGCCTTCATTCAGGAACGTAAAGGCTGGGGACAGTGTGGGCAGAAAGACAATGTGTTCAGAGAGGAACAGCCCGGCAGAATGCAGGAATGTGCATACTGGCCACACTTCAGGCCTGCGCTGGCTCATGCATAGGCTTACACATCAGCTTAATTAACAGAAGTGACAAACCCCATTGGCTTCATTTGAGCTCCACACCTTGCATGTACCGAGTTAAGCACATCCATAAGGGTGGGCGGCATCAGGCAAACATTTGAAACTCATGGGCAGGTAGATGAAAAGGGGCTTAGGGGCCTAAAGGCTGACCTTCGGCAAATCACCATCCCGCCCCGTACCTCAGTTTCCCCATCTTTAAAATGGGGATAAAGGTAGCGATCTCCTTTGCAGAGCTTTTTGAGATCCATGGATTAAAAAAAGCTATATAAGAGCTAGGCATGATTATCATTCAGTGTTTTAGGCATCTCAGTCGTTGGCCTGATTTTCAGAGGTTTTAATATCTGCAACCCTAATTAACCCCCTTGGGTATTTCGAATGCTCACCACTTCTGCAAATTAGGTCACTTACTTGGAGGCTAAGCTTGGATGGATGTGCCTACTTTTCGTTACCCAAGTTGATAAGTTTGGGCCACTGTGTGGCATTGGTTTTCAACCTTTGGTGTATGGTAGCTGTGAAGAACATCTCTGGTGGTCTCTCCAAAGTAAAGGTTTCTGAGAGCCAAGCCATTGGAGGATTGGGGTGTTGGGAGTGGAAATGAATCCTTGTGAGTGTCTCTCTCACAAGGTGGTCTCCCCACATGAGAAATTTGCAGAGTTCCCCACTCTATGATTACTGAAATCTGTAGTTCAGGTGTGAATACAGCATGTCTGAGTTCAGACTGGCAGAGACAGACTATTCCACTTTTGGTTGTAGTAGCATGGACCAATGGTAAAAGCAGGTGTCTGGCAAGCGGGTTCAGTGTGTGACCTTGGTCCTGACTGTTAGAGCAGGATTTTCCAAAAGCTCCCAGCGTTGGCCTTCCTCTGCTCCCATTGAAATCAATAGGTTTCTGTTCAGTAGAATTAGGCCAGGACTGCCGTGTTTTGAAAATTCCAACCTTTTAATCTCTATCTCTATGACCTAGTCCCATTGACCTAGGCTTTGTGCCTTAATCAGTCCATTTGTAAATGGACCCACGCATCTTTACTAAGGAATTTGCATACTATAAAGGCCTTGATTAGCCTAAGGGTGGGGGAGTGCGCCAGGTCTCCTCCTGCTGTGGGGCCTAGAGGGAACCCCAGCTGTTTTAAAACAGCTGGTGATTCTCTCTGTGGGGGAAGACTTTATGTGCTCCCCCACCCCCACGCTAATAAGGGTCTGTGGGCAGGGGAGTATGAGAAGTCTCCTGGCCCCGCCCCTTGCACTCGCCCCATTTCAGAAATTTGTGAAGTGACCCCCCTTTAAAAAATTAGTGCCCACCCCTGCTCTAATGGAAGGTTTACATCCTGTATCCACCTCTTTATTAAAGACCAGTGCAGCTGCAAACATTCTTGCATAACAAAAAGAGAGAAGTAAAGCCTAGTTAGAAAAAAGGGCCTTGCTACCTAGTTATAGACCCAAATATGGATTTAGAAGCCTAATTTAGGCACCCTCTTCTGAAACTGTGGGCCTAAATGTTATAGTGATTATTTCTTCTTTTTCTTTCTAAAAATCTGCATTCGGATGCAAATGATAACTTTCATCCAAGTCAGCAGCTTCTCAGTTTGTGTGTGTGTATAGGGTAGGAAAGGAGGGCATACTATTTCCTGTCAGCACTTACAGCTGACTGGTGAAGAGAGTGCGCCCGATTCTCCTTCACATACACTGGGGTAAGGCCCCGATTCATGAATGCTCTTGAGCATGTGTTTAAGTGCCATTTCCAAATATGGGTGCTTTTCTGAATTGGGGCCTGAACTAAGAGTAACGCATTAAGGCTAGTGAAGTCACACTGGAGGAGATGAGCAGAGAGAATCATTCCCAGCATTCCAACAGCATGGTGTGAGGGACATTTCTGGATCCACATTTATAACTTTAAAGAATCAAAAGCCAGAGTTTAAAAAGAATAAACCTTACTGTTTACCTGTATAATAATAATAAAAATGAGCAGTCCTGTGGCACCTTAGAGACTAACAAAAATATATATAGTATCATGAGTGTTTGTGGGCAAAACCCACTTCTTCAGATGAGCTGGAGAAGTGGGTTTTGGCCATGAAATGTCATGAAGCTATATATATTTTTGTTAGTCACTAAGGTGCCAAGGACTGTTCATTATTTTTAAAGTTACAGACTAACATAGCTACCCCTCTGAGACTGTACAATAATAGTAACTAATAATACATTCACACTGTGCATTTGTGTAGTTCTTTTTACATGTTCAAAGTATTTTAATTCACACTGTATGGTTGTGTAGTTCTGTACGTGTTCAAAGTATTTTGTAAACTGAGGCTGATGAATCCAGGTGAATTTCAAGCTAATGAAGAAATATAAGCCCTGCAGAATTAACTCCTCTAGTTATCTACAATATGGTACAAAACAGGCAGCAGCAATATGAGAGTCTCTACACCCAAGCCTCTCCCATCAGTTCTGGGCTTGATTCGGATCTCACTTACACCAGGTGTAAATCTGCAGTAATGCTACTGAAACCAATGGAGTCACAGGCGTAACACTGGTGTGAGTTTAGAATAAGGCCTCTTACACTGAATTCCAAAGTCAATGGGAGTTTTACTGAGTTGTGAATCACAGCATTTAGCCCTATATTTTTAAGATCTCTCCAGCAGTTTGATAATGTAGGAGTGTCTGTTGGGTTGCAAAGAACAGGTCGTTTGATTGAGAACTGCTTTTAATGACGTCCCTTTCTCCTCTCTGGTTGTTTTCCAGTGTCTGTATTGATATCTGCCTCTAGAAGGATAAAGGGTAAAGAGATCACTTAAGGCTGCCACATTTAAAATGTGATAAAATAGTCACACCACAAGGTGATAATGTTCTGTCAGACCCAATGATATTCCAATATACTTGGCAAGTCCAGGAAAAGCAGGAGGGCAACAATGTTTCCTGTTCATTGCAGTCTTTAAGCTTAAAGGAATTAGCAAGGTTTGTTCATCTGGAATAACATTTCCGTAACAAGGTAGCATAGCTCCTCCTCTTTGAACCTTTCTAAAGACTGACAGCTTTCTCAGGACATACTGGCTGTGCTTAAAGGGACATGCCAAAATTTCATCCACCATCAAAATATTTGGCTAAGATCAAGTGTAGTATTGGCTCCCCCCACCCCCAAGGCATTCTCCTGAACCTAGAAAACTAGAGAAAGGCAAATATGTTCATGGAAAATAGGAACGAAACCTTGATTCAAAACTTGAACAAAGTTCATTTAGCAACTTCCCCGTCCCCTTTTTACATTTTTTTTTTTGTACTTCCAGGCACTTCCTGGCTCTAGCTGGGAATGAAAGCAAAAGGATGCTATTGCATGAGAAATTCCATTCTGGGAAATTCCCAATCCAGTGCCTCATGATTGAGAAGTTCATATAATCTGGGTGAATTTTGGTGAAGTATGAGAATTTTTGGAGGCTTGGCTGATCTGATTGTTCACACTGACATTTTTGTGGGTCCCCCATCACTACCATCAGCCCTTCTGAATCCAGGGCTTCAACACAGAAGCAATTCAAGCAGGACCCATTGGAAGACTTCAGCAATCCCTGAGTGCTGAATTTTTCTGCCATCATATGTCTGCACATGATGCAGCTATCACATCATTTCTCGTCTCCATCTGTCTGCCCCATTTTCATTACCAAATGATTGAAATGTCCAAAAATCTAGAGGTGCATCCACTGTGTGTTAGATGTGCATGCCTTGAAAACTGGATGGTTTAGGACAGCATAGGTCCCAAAATTATTTTTTTCTCTAATATATATGTGTTTTCCATTGTATCAATGAGTCTCTGGGTTTTTTTTTTATTTACCTAGGAGGACATAAAAGGGTTCTTCTTGACTATTTTAGGTGAATGCATTTATTGCTATTGGATTTAATCCAATTGTTTTTTCATAGATTCCAAGGCTAGAAAGGACCACTGTGGTCCTCTAATCTGATTTCCTGTAAAACACAGACAACAGAAACCCCCCCCCCCCCAAAATAATTCCTAGTGTAGATCTTTTAGAAAAACAGCTAATCTTGATTTAAAAATTGTCAGTAATGGAGAGTCCACCACATGCCCCTTGGTAAATTGTTCCAATGGTTAATTACTCCAATTCTTTAAAATGTACGCCTTATTTCCAATCCACATTTGTTTAGTTTTAACTTCTAGATATTGCATCATGTTATACTTTTCTCTGCTAGAGTGTAGAACTTACCAACTATTTGTTCCCTATGTTGATACCTATAGACCGTAACCAAGTCATCCCTTTCCCCTGTTCTTTGCTAAACTAAACAGACCAAGCTCCTTTAGTCTATCATTCTGAGGCATGTTTTCTAATCCTTTAATCCAGTGATATTCAGAGTGAGGCACATGAGCTGTAAGTGGCTCGTTAATGTATCCCCCGTGGCTCTTTGCAGGACATGATATTAAAGCACTATGTGATTTATTTATTAACCAATCTTAAGTTATTAACCAAGCAGGTTACTATGGTATTAACCAATTGCAGCTAATAAAATAATAATACTTAATAATTTTGCTGTGAGAATATATATATTTCCCCTCTCATACTGTTTAAATATGAGAATATATTACTATAGTAAATGGTAAATGCATTCACACTGTTGTGGCTCTTGGATAATGCTGATTGCTAATTTGGCTTCTGAGTCACTGATATCTGAGTATCACTGCTTTAATCATTCTCAAGGCTCTTTTCTGAACCCTCTCCAATTTATCAACATCCTTCTTGAATTGTGGGCTTTGGAACTGGACACAGTTTTCCAGCAGCAGTCACACCAGTGCCAAATACAGAGATGAAATAACCCATCTATTTATGATTCTCCAGTTTACCTGTCCAAGAATTGCATTTGCCATTTTGGCTCACACTGGGAGCTCATGCTCAGTGTATTGTCCACCATTAGCCTCCAATCTTTTTTTAGTCACAGCTTCTCAGGATAGAGCCTAGAAGTATGGCCTACATTCTTTGTTCCTAGATACACCCATTTACATTTGGCCATAGTAAAATAAATGGTAGATTGCATTCCGCTTGCTCCTAGCAATCCCAATTGTTCTTTATCAGTGCCCAGTCAGCTTCATTATTGATCCATGCCCCAAATTTTTATGTCATTTGAAAACTTTATCTGTAATGATTTCATGTTTTCTTCCTGGTCATTAATAAAAATGTTAAATAGCATAGGGCCAAGAGCCAATCCCTACAACTCAACACTAAAAACACACTCTTTTGATGATTCCTTGTTTACAGTTACATTTTGAGACCAATCATTTTGCCAGCTTTTAATCCGTTTAATGTTATCCATGTTAATTTTATATCTTTCTAGCTTTTTAGTCAAAGTCAAATGCCTTACAAATATAAGTATGTTAAATCAACACTATACCATTATCAATCAAACTTGTAATCTCATAAAAAAAATCAAGTTAGTTTGACAGGATCTATTTTCCATACAGCCATGTTGATTTCCATTAATTATATTTTCCTCCTTTAATTCTTTATTAATCGAGTCTCATATCAGCTGCTCCATTATTTTGCCCAGGATCAATGTCAGACTGCCAGGTCTATAATTTCCCAGTCATTCAATTTATCCTTTTAAAACATTGGCACAATGTTAGCTTTCTTCCAGTCTTCTGGAACTTCCCTGGTGCTTCAAGACTTATTGAAAATCAACGTTAATGGTCCAGTGAGCTCCTTGGACAGCTTTTAAAAAAAGTTATCTGGACCTGCTGAGTTTAAAATGTCCAACTTTAGTAACTTTAGTAACTGCTGTTTAAAATCCTCCTGAGATACTAGTGGACTAGAAAGAATGTTATCATATAATATGAATACATCACTTATTTTATTCTCCAAAATACAGAACATAACTATTTATTGAACATTTCTGCCTTTTCTGCATTATTATTGATAATTGTACCATTTCTACATAGTAAAGGATCATTGTCAGGCTTCTTTTTGTTCCTAATATACTTTAAAAACTCTTTATTGTCCTTAACACTGTTGGACATAGATTTCTCTGTGTGTCATTTGCTTCCCTTATCAATTTTTTACAATTCCCACCTTATTACTTATATTCATTACTGTCAGCTTATTCCTTCCTTCCTTCCTTCCTTCCTTCCAGTGTGGCCTTCTTTCTCAATTGTGGAATTGTGGCCAAGTTCTTAAACAATTTCTGATTATCATTTACATTTTTTTCTGTTTAAATTCTTCCTCCCAGATGACTGACTCAGTGTTTTCACCTTAGTGAGATTGGCCCTTTTAAAGCATCAAGTAGATATATCACTGGTCTGGACTATATTCTGCTTGCAGATTGATTGGTTTAAACTAGAGGAAATGGTGGAGTCCCTGGAATTTTGAAGACTTTTAAGTTAAGATTTGAGGACTTCAGTAACTCAACAAGAAGTTATAGGCCTATTACAGGGATGGGTGGGTGAGATTCTTTGGCAGTGATTTGCTGAAGGTCAGACTAGATTATCATGGTGGTCTCTTCTTGTCTGAGGTCTATGAATCACTTGTTCCTTAGTTACTATTAATTTCTAGTTCTGTGATCAGTTCCCCTTAATTAGTCAAGGAAAGGTCTAATATAGAATTCCCCTGTGTTAGCTGAAACACTTTTTGAATTAGGAAAGTCTCATCTATACTATTAAAAAAGGATGTTTTAGTGCTGGGTGCATGAGGTCCCCAGGATATGTCCCTCATATTTAAGATTCTCAGGATAGCAGGCTTTTTCCTACATGTTATAGATATGTGTCAAAGGAGCGAGTTATCCTGTTCCCTAGTGTGTCTTGGCACCAACTAGTACCCGGTCTTGTGATTTATCTGTTAGGACATTTACCCAAAACTATTCAAGAGCTTTTTCTTCTGTTACCCGTGACGGCAGAGAGAATATCCTACACAAGAACACTTGCAGTGCATTTCTGAGAACAACTAGTTTTTCAAAGTGCTTAAACAGCTTTGTGCAGATGCCTTTTGCTTCTTGGGTCAAAAACTATGAGCAGCTTTTTATTTTGAAAATTATGGGTTAAATTCTAGTCCCAGTTACAGCAGCATAATGCCAGTGGTTTGTTTATTTACCATTTCACTTTTGTTGCTTCTGAAATGTCTCCTATTCAGCAGCTGTTTGTAGGTGTCTTTTCTCTCTCTCATCATAGTGTACCTTTTCTTCCTGTTCAGGGCATCCATAATCCTTTCTTTGTGACATCATAGTTGTTTCCGTAGCAACAGATTATGATACTAGAACACAAGATAATGTCAAACAGGAGGCTGAAGAGATAAATTATGGTGTGTGCATGTGCGTGCGTGCGCACGCGCTTGATTATATATTCTTACATATATTTGAAGGGAACTGTCTTGATTTCTTTTCTGTCTTACTTTCCTTTGAAAAGTGGAAAAAAGCTCCACAGTGGATAGCACAATATGTGCACATGCTATGGGTCAGCTCAATTCTGATTTTCTGTGTTTTTTTCTTGATATTAGTGATAGCCTTTCCTGTGTCTCTTCTGAAGCTAAATCTGCACTAGAAAAAGTTGGAAGCATAATTCACCACTGATGCAGCTTCACCGTTGTTGTTGTTGTTGTTTGTTATGTGTATTACAATATCAGCTAAGGACATAAATCAAAAGCAGTTGTGCTAGATGACATGCACAAAGAAGGCAAATATCTTTCCCAAATAGCTTATGATCTCATGTCAGAAAGGACATAACAGGTGGCCACATTAGACAAATAGAGTGTATGTAGTTTGGAGGGTAAGACAACAGAATGAACAGTGTTAGTAGAAATATAGATGTCTCGCTGGGGTAAAAATGGTGTCAGTTTCAGGGCTAGTCTATCCTACTTCAGTAAGTTGATCTAACTTACGCAACTTCAATTAAGTGAAGCATGTAACTGAAGTCAATGTTGTTAGATCCACTTACCACGGTGACTACACTGCGCTGTGTCGACGGGAGAACGTCTCCTGTTAACTTCTCTTCCCCTTTTCAAGGCAGTAGAGTTCACAAATTGATGCTCTCACATCAGTTTAGTATGTCTTCACTAGACCCGCTAAATTGACACTCACTATTTCAATTGCAGCAATGTCGTGTTACTGGTAAATGTAGACATACCCTCAGTATAGCCTGGGCTCAGACATTTTTACTACCAGCATTTCTGGTCTAATCCACTAGGGAAACAACAGTGGTAAATATGTCTGAGCCCTGTCTCTGCTTCAGCTTTCACCATTACTATTGCTGTTGGTGTTGAACTGTTGGTGAATTAGCTGCCTGATTTTTGACAGTGTAGGTGCACCTTTGGTGGGTCAAGAACATTACCTCAGACTGCTGTAGTTATATCTGTGATGTTCTCTACTTCCATGGATAGAAGGGTTAGTCATGTGTTTCACAGCCATGAAGGGCATTTAGCCAGGCGCATTATGAACTTTTTTTTACCGCCCTATGAACCCTTACCTCACTATGCAAAGAATTGGCCTTGGAAATTGGGGGAAAGTTGGTAAGAAGATTCTTTGGGACATGTCCCTAGCTTATTGGATACATTTTACACTGAAAGTGTGTATGTGATCTTTAGATTCCCCTCCCCCTAGTCCAGCCACCAGTTGCATTACTGTTCAATTTTAATATCTCTCATCATGGCAACTGAATCATTTGGGAGGAAATGGGATTCTTTTCCTCTCAGGAGCGTGACAGTGACACAGTTTACTTAATATTTCAGTTGCTTTTTACAGTCCATAACTAACTAATTCACACAGCACTCTGTGGATGGTATTGTTTTCATTTTACAGAGACGTGATGTTCCCAAGGCCCCATAGTAAGACCGTGGCAGTGCTGGGTTTAGAATTCAGGCATGCCTGGTTCTTCTTCAAGTGCTTGTTCACATTGATTCCAATCAGGTGTACCTGCATCGCATGCATGAACATCGGAAACTTTTCCCCCTAGCAGCTACCATAGAGTCAGCTGTGGAGACCCCTAGAGTGGCACCCCTATATTAATGCATATGTACCACTGACGACCCTACCCCTCCTTACCATCTGTGATGGCGTTGGAACCTTCTAGTTGTCTTGCCTTGGAGTGAAGGGACTTCTGTTCCTTCCAGAATCATCGTCAGGGTTCCATGGCATTCCCTCTGGTCCCGCTGTGGCATCGAGCCCTAATAAAAGCACGCAGGGCCAACACACACCTAATTCGTTGGCGCTAGCATGGTCACAGTAACATTGGTTCTCCACTCTACTCAGTCGGTCAGTGGAGGCACCAATAGCCCTTCCCCTGTACCTGGACCTCCTAATTCAACATCGGGGCATCTCAGACCTGCACTTTCTCCATCTCATTGTATGGAAGCTAGATGGTTCAGTCCATGAGAGCTTCAGTGCTCAGCCCAGGTGCAGGAGGTTCTGTTGGGAAGCAGGAAGCTCTCCACTAGGGCAGTATACTTAGCCAAGTGGAGGAAGTTCACTTAGCGACTGTGTCCACTTTTCAACCAAGGATGCTCACAATGTTCCCTGTTCAGTTATCCAATGGTAACCCACTTTAGGAAAGGGTTAGACAGGTGGTAGCCATATTCTTGTTAACCTGTAACCACTTGGGATGTTAACTTGGTGCTCAATAAATTTATGGTACCATCCTTTGAATCAATGGCTGAGTGTTCATTGCTCCATCTTTCCATTAAGGTGGCCTTCCTGGTGGCCATCACCTTGGCGAGGAGAGTGTCTGAAATAAGAGCTTTTTCCTCAGAACACCCATATATGGTTTTCCATAAGGACAAGGTACAGCTCAAGCCATATCCGACCTTTTTGCCAAAGGTTGTCTCCCAGTTCCACCTGGGTCAAGATACCTTCCTCTCAGTTTTTTATCTGAAACAGAACTCTAGTGCTGGAAAAAGGGTGCTGCACGTGCTAGACGTGAAAAGGGCCATAGCTCTCCATATCGATCATATGAAACCATTCAGGAAATCCACTCAACTGTTTGTGGCCATAGCGGATGAAAGGGGATCTGGTCTCTCCATACTGTATATCGTCCTGGATAGTACAGTGCATATGCATCTCTTTAGATCTGGCCGGGGTCACACCCCACCAGTCACTGGTCACTCGACTGGAGTGCATACCTCTTCAACTGCATTTGTGGCACAAGTCCCCCTTCAGAAGATCTGTAGGGCAGCCCCATGGTCCTCTATACACACATGCATGGTCTACTACACCATCAATAGGTTTTCCAGGGAGGATACAGCTGTTGATAAGGCAGTGCTCCAATCTGTGATTCCCAACTCTGACCCCACCTCCATGGGGTAGCAGCTTGGGAATCACCTGATTGGAATCAACGTGAACAAGCACTCAAAGAAGAAAAGACACCATAACTGGTGTTCTTCGAGATGTATTGGTCACATCCATTCCAGTATCCACCCTTGCTGTTGGAGTAGCCAGCAAGAAGGACCTGAGGAGGAGTAGGGTTGGCTGTGGAATATATGAGCTGATATAGCGGAGCCACTCTAGGGGTCTTCACAGCTGACCCTATGGGAGCTGCTCAGGGAAGAAGTTTCCAATGCTCGTGCACACGGCACGCGTACACCTGATTGGAATGGACGCGAACAACACATCTCGAAGAACACCAGTTACATGAACAGGTAACTGCCTTTTCATGATACTACTTACATTTGTGGTTAGTCTTGAAGGTGCTGCAGGGCCATTCATTGTTTTTTAAAGTTTTTTCAGTTAGGGGATCAGTATTTATCCATACCATACCATAACATTTATAGTATTTATCCATAATATACTATGCCAGTCACCATTCTAGCTGAGATAAACCCATTTCAATAAAGGATCTGTGGTTATGTCTAGACTGCAGTCTTCTTTTGGAAGAAGCTTTTCCGGAAGAGATATTGTGAAAAAACTTCTTTCAAAAGAGAGCGTTCACACTGCCGAAACTCATCAAAAAAGCGATTTTTGGCAGTGTAGGTCCACACTGAATGGAAGCTATTTCTCATTTAAACTGTGTTTATAATGGACTGAGTGGCCACCAGGGCACCTGTGCTTTTTCCTCTTTCCTCTTCTTGCAAAAGAACTATTTCTTCCCCATCCACACATGCCCTTTTCCGAAAGAGCTCTTTCGGAAAAAGGCTTCTTCCTCGTAGAAACAAGTTTACCAATGTCAGAAAAATGCCTAATTTTTTAAAAATGTTTTTCGAAAGAACACAATTGCAGTGTGGACATAAGTGAAGTTTTTTCAGAAAAATGGCCGTTTTTCCAAAAAAATTCTGCCGTGTAGACATACCCTGTGTCTTTACCAGAACACTCCTTAGGCCTCTCACCCATTGTTATGTTCCAGTCCTAATGTGGTTAGCCACATTGCATGGACAGTGTGTCCTGTCTCTGAAGTCGCCCTCTTTAATATTGGGTTTGGCCTTCTACTCAAACTGATTTATTTATTTTTCTTCTAAAATCATTTGTTTCCCAGAGGAGCACAGCACTCATTATCAAGTCCTGCATTTCCTCTAAGCTGTGAAAGACTGAAGGGATTTCAGGCAAAGGATGTCTGCTTTTTCCTGCTGTTCTTCATTACACATAGAGACTGGGCTGGCCTTGCCAAAGAGGCCCTGAACTTTGAAAACAGTATGGGGAAAGCAAGGAAGGAGATAGCAGAGTGCGAGTGTACTGCAGGGTAGAACAGGTTTTCAGGTGAGATCCCTGTGACTTTTGATACCAGAAGCAATAAACCAGATGCTTATGGTTGCACTGGGGATGGGTGTGGAAAATGTGCATATGTCATTTGGCATTGCTGGAACAAGTCGCAGGTCATCGATTTTCAGTAGCGTTTAATTATTTCCCCACAGCAGCTGTCAACAGACGGAAAGTTCTCTCGAATGCTTTGCAGCTGCAGTCAGTCATTCTGTCCTCCTCATGCTCTGTCACTGGATGTGTTTGCAAAGTGGCCTGATCTTTTCTTTTCCTTTATTCCTGTCGTATGTTTTGTAATGTTTCTTTGGGTCATTAGCACAATATGTTCCCTCTCTCCCTCTCAGGGTATGCCAGATATGTGATAAAAAAACGGTGGCACTGAGTTTCAGCACCTGAGACAGCTGATTCAGGCTTGTGAGTTCAGGCTGCAGGGTTGAAAATTGCAGTGTGGACATTTGGGGTATGGCTACTCTGCATTTAAACACCCGCAGCTGTGTTGGGTGTGCAGGTCTTGGGCTCCTGGGCTGTAAAATTGCAGTATAAACGTTTGGTCTCAGACGGGAGCTCGGGATCTGAGACCGCACCATGGGGTAGGATCCCAGTACATAGGCTTCAGCCCACGCCGGAATGTCTAAACTGCCGTATTGCAGCCCCATGAGTCCTAGTCAGCTGACACATGCCAGCCATGGGTGTATAATTGAAGAGCAGACATACTCTCAGGCTTGGGTAGGAGCCTGGGCTCCTCCATCCAAGTTCAAACCTTTACCCTGCAATTTTATAGTCTTGCAGCCTGAGCCTTGTGAACCCGAAGAAACTGTATGAGGTCAACCCCAGAAGCGACATGGGTCTTTTATGGCAGTGTAGGTAAAGCTTTTCTTCACTGGTGTGGCATCATGTCACTGGCAACCAGTCATTGTAAAGGACATCAGGCAATGGGAGGAGACAGGAGGAAAGGGGAAACCTTGTGTTTGGAGATAGGGGAGTGTTAATGGGTGACATTCTTATTCTCCAGTGTACTAGCCATTAGAGCAGTAGCTGAGAGTCACCCTGTACTCACCATGTGTGCGCTAGGGATATGAAAATGTGTTGTTTGTGTAAACTTGTACCGGCTGAAATTTCAACAGGTACACACATTTACATGCATGGTTGGGGGAGGAGCCAACTCCCTGTGAGCACCGGCTCCTTCCTCCCTCCCACTGTGGGAGGCAGCAGTGGGGGAGGGAAGAACTGGCTCTGCAGAAGCTAGCATATTCAGGGAGCCTTCCTAAAAGCACCCTGTGTGCACTGGCTCCCACCTGTTCCCCTCCTGCTGCCTCTGATACAGAGGCAGAGAGGGGGCGGGACTGTGTTTAACTGAGAGGGTTAACTGATGAGCTCAGGCTAATCGGTTAACAGTGTACACGGTTACACGTTCCCATCCCACGTGTGTGCATGTGTAGGTATTGTACATTGCACAGCAGCTCAGATGGGGGATGGGTATGCCAGTGTCTTCTATGTTGCTAAACCCAAATTAAAACAGACCTTTTCAAGTCCCAGCCTGGAAGGCCCCATTTAAAAAAGAGTTGCTAAAACTAAAGATTATTATTAATATCATTAATAACAATAATAATAGTAGTAATAATAATAATAATTATTATTATTATTTACAGAATAAGCATTTTCAACCAATTCTCCTCTTCCCAACCCCACATTCAGCTGTTCATGACCACTGCTTTTCAGGTGCAGTGTATGACCGTTTCCATAGCATTGTATGACTGGCACAGTGCCTTACTGAGTGTTTCTAGCATCTGTGGCAGATTATAGGTTTTATGTATATTAGCAAATCTACCCCAGCAGAAGACTAGACACAGAGAAAGCAAACAAGCTCCCAACCCTCATTGACAGCAAATGGGAGATGCACAACCCCCAGCTTGGGAAGCAGTGAGGTAGATGTGAGAGCTACCGCATTCTGCCCCATTACACCAGCAGTCACTGGGATAATGGTTTTTTTTTAATGTTTTTATTTTACAGGGTGTCCCTACTATAAGTATGCATCGGTTCTTCACTAATGTCATTGCTTCTTATAGGAACTGATGTGTTATAAGTCCTCCCATTCCCCACTCTTCCGTTGTGCAAAAAACAAACAAACTCTAAAACAAAAACAAAAAACCCATTAATTTCCAATTTGTGCAACTGGAAGCCAGCCATGGGAAAAAAATTCCTCACTTTACGTCATTTCGCTACACATCCACGTTTTTTGGAACATATCTTGTATGTACAGCGGTCCCGCCCTATATTGCAGAACCAGAGTATTACAGACAGAAAATGTCTCATCCCTATCCTCAGGGGTGTTCAATGTAAGCGATAAGGACATTGTCAAAGCATTGTAACACATGAAGAGAAAGCTTCTAAATAACCAGGCAAAGATTTCTAGCCTGTCCAGGGTTTTCATGGCAATGAACTGTGGGATGGCCTTTACCAAGGAACACAAAGGACTCAGGCTTTCTAAATCCACTGATGTGCACCCAACTTCCATAGGCTCCCGACAACATGTCAGCCTATATGTATACAGTTGAGAGTGTGTCTGTGAGTGTATGTGTAAAAGAAATTTCATGGCTATTGTGAAATACAGTAATACTGGAGGGCTGTGTCTAGACTGGCAAGTTTTTCCGCAAAATCAAATGATTTGGGAAAATCTTGCCAGCTGTCTACACTGGCCATTTAAATTTCCGCAAGAACACTGACGATCTCATGTAAGATTGTCAGCGTTCTTGCGGAAATACTGTGCTGCTCCCGTTCGGGCAAAAGCCCTCTTGTGCAAATCATTTGCGCAAGAGGGCCAATGTAAACAGCACAGTACTGTTTTCCACAAAAAAGCCCCGATTGCGAAAATGGCGATCGGGGCTTTTTTGCGGAAAACCGCGTCTAGATTGGCCACGGACGCTTTTCCGCAAAAAGTGCTTTTGCAGAAAAGCATCCTGCCAATCTAGACGTGCTTTTCCAAAAGGGAGCAGCATAGCATTTCCACAAGAATACTGACAATCTTACATGAGATTGTCAGTGTTCTTGCGGAAATTCAAGCGGCCAGTGTAGACAGCTGGCAAGTTTTTCCGCAAAAGCAGCTGCTTTTGCGGAAAAACTTGCCAGTCTAGACGCAGCCAAGGTCTGTTATGAAGAGACTGTACTCATTTGCTCTCCGTGTCCACTGGAGGAAGTACAAAAAATTATGGGCTTAATCTGCAGGAGGGGATATATAGGTCTAATGTTAGAAAATTCTTCTATCAGGGTAGTTAAGCTCTGGAATAAGCTTCCAAGAAAGGTTGTGGAACAGGTTGGACAAACTCCTCTGACAGATGGTCTAGGCTTGATTGGTCCTGCCTCACTGCAGGGGTGGATCTGATGACCTCTCAAGGTCCCTTCTAAACCAATATTTCTGTGATTTTATGACTAGCCAATTAGATTGCTTCTGTTATCCAGCCCATCTGCATAGATTTAGTTATGTGTTAGGGACTTAAAATCCCATTGAATTGACTAACTGGTTAAAAATGCTGTTTAACTGCTTAACCAATTAAAGGGGGGGGGACATGGCCTCCCTGCCTGTTGCAGGGCTGAAATGACCCCCCCTCCGCTGCAGGCAGGAGCAGCCTCTACCTGCAGTGGGGTCAGGGCAGCCCAACAGACAGGGGTTGCAACGGTGTCCTGGTCGGAGTAGCCCCTGCCTGTGGACCCCCCCACGGGGTCGGAGTGGCCCCCTGCCCATGGCAGATGGGGAGCTGCTCCAGCCCTACCAGTTAACCTTAACGGGCAAGCCTCACCCTACTGCCACAACCCTACTATGTGTATGACTTTATTTATCTTCAGAACAAACCCCTCTCTCTCTCTCCGTCTCTTTCTCTCTCTGTGTCGTTCCAATTGCTTCTCTGTGCTGCTGGCATGTGCACAGCTAGTTGCTGGTAGCAAATAACATCCCTACAAATTCCCTGCCTTCAAGACAGTCAGCCTTCTAAAGGCAGCTTTGCTGTTGCAAGGGGGACTCAGACCAGTGTCAGTCCCTCACACCCCTTTTATGCCCACCTCCCCTTCCCTCCCCCTTTCCCCAGCTGCTCTTTACACAGTCACCCCCTTCATCTGACACCAGTGCAGTCACAGCTCCTGGCCCTGGCTGCGGTGCCAGGGTCTGGAATTGCTCGTGTGTGAGAATACAAGGCTCCTCATCACGTTGCTGGCACCGAGCACTCTTCAGCTTATTGATACACAGCACAGACTTGGGCTCGCAGCTTGTCTCTCTTCATTCTTACGTATTTACTTATTGGCAATGACTCTTCTTTGAACTTTTCAGCAAAGGCATTTTATAGGTTGCCAAGAGAGACCCTTGCTGCAGCGTGTATGCCACATCTTCAGAGCTGGATCTCTGGGAGGGCCACGCTTCTTTCCACCAGCTGATGTTCATCCTGTTTCCCAGGACTTTTTTGGCCTGTATCAGTTAATTTACTTTACTTTAAAAGGCTCTGATTTTTTCTTGTCTTTTATGTGTTATCAGAAGAAAAAGAAGAGGGGACTCATTGTCCCTGGGGAGTTAGAATATGGAGCCTCCCAGGGCTAGGTCAGTAGTTCAAATTCATCCCAGCTTGGTTGTCACCAAAAATTAATACTGTTTAGTGGCCTATGTATAATGAGTTTTGTGGCCTCACCCACTTGCCGGTGGGCAGGTGTCTGTGTCACAAGAAACAAAGCTACAGTTGGCACTTGTATTGGTAATCACTGCAGAGATAGGACTGAAGATCCCTTTCACTTCTGAAAGGAGTCTCGCCAGATTGTGACTGCAACATATTGGCAAAAGGTGTGGAAGAAACTTGCACTACCCCTGCTTATGTGGTGTGTGTTTTGGGGGAAAAGCTGCCCATTACAAATGTTTTATCCGCACTGTAAAGAAGTCACGCTATCAGTGCCTTTGGTGGGTTCCTGTCACCCATTTTTATTACACACATCGGATAGCCCGACACCCTTCAACATAGTCCCGGCCCTTTAGGCCCAGAATCCCTCTAGTTCCTGCTTTGGCCTGAACAGCCAGCCTCACAGAAGCGTTTCGCCCTACCAGGAGGAGTAAGGGGGTTCGGGCCCACCCTCTCTCCGAACCACGACCCAGGGCCCTTAAGGCAGGGACTACCGGTCCCTGCCTAGCAGATGGGGGTAGTGCCCCTAAACACACCCACTCACGGGCTCCACGACCCTGCCCTGGGCCGCTTCCTACTCGGTCCCTCCCAGGGACCAGTCCCCTCCGAGGGTCCTTGCCTCACTCTCGCTCCCTGGGGTCCACGTCGCCCAGTCCTCTTCTCTCTCCTCCCCTAATGCTGTGCTGGACACGGTTTTAAACCCCGCGCTGGCCTGGCTTCCCGGCGTCACTACGCCTGCGACGCCCGGCGGCCCTCCTCCCCCCATAACGTCACACGTCCGCGCCGCGTTAACCCCTCCTCCCGGGGCATTCTCCGGTGGCGCCCCTTGCTCCCCGCGTCCCGTGGCGCCGGGCCCTAGGCCTGCGATCCGCCCCAGGGTTCCCTCGGAGGGCCGACTACCCACCCCCCAGTGAGTCCTCCGGCTCTCGCTTCGGCCCCCCCGAGTGCGGGGCGGGAGCGCCCTGTTACACGCACCTATTCATTGAAAAGTCAGGATGAAATCCCATTTGTTATTTTTCATCTTAGTTGTCTCACCATCACTCCTTTCCCCCAGTTACTGCATATACAGTGTATGTGGGGGAAAGAGGGCAGGAAAACCACGTGGTAGATTTATCTCAGCTCCAGTTTTGCAGCCAATGTGCTTGTGATAATTGGGGCTGTGACTTCCTGTCATGCTCTCTTGCCACACTGGTGGCTTTCCTGACATCCCTTTTAGCTTCTGGGGCTAGTTGAGAGGGAGGAGGGAGGAGATGGTATCAGCTAATTCAAGACCCAGTGGGAGGCACTGACAGCCAGCGTTATTTCAATAGGGTGAGTCAAAGCTTTCCCTCTCTGGCTCAGTCTATCTCTCTTCAAATTTGAAAAAACTTGAACAACAACGAATAGTCTAGCAGCACCTTAAAAACTAACAAAACATGTAGATGATATCATGAGCTTTCGTGGGCACAACCCACTTCTTCAGATGACTGGAAGTGGGTTGTACCCATGAAAGCTCATGATACTATCTACATGTTTTGTTAGTCTTTGCGGTGCTGCTAGACTATTCATTGTTGTTCAAGTTTTTCTAGTTACGGACTAACTCGGCTACCCCTCTGAAGCTTCTCTTCAAATTTGTCAGTAGCACTGGGAAGGAGGATTTGAGGCGCTGTTGGTAATGAATATGCTGTTCAGTGCCCTATAGTCCATAGCCCTGCTGTGGGTGTATGCAGGGATGACATGGATGCCGTAAGAATTCCACTGTTAGCATTAGTCAAGCATTAGAGAGAAGCTATGAAAATAAGTGGTGACTTGTAGTTTTTTATGATTCATTCCAGACACATCGTTCCTCTGTCTCTCCTCCCTCTCTCTGATGAGGAAGGAGGGGCCTCTAGATTCCTTTCACTTCCACAGCCCTTAGATTTCTTCCACTTTCAGCCCCTCTCCATTGTACAACTGTCCTGCTTCCACAACTTCCATATCCCACACCTCGCCCACCGGCTTCCTGACTGAAAAGGACTGGCTGGGCTGACCCTGGAGCCCTGTCAAGGCTTCTCTTGAAGCAGCTGGAGGAGGTCTTTTCTGAGTGACAAAGTGCTGGAGCTGGTCTGAGCATTTTCTAGTGGGCCTACAAAACAATTTTTGGTCCCCTCACTAAAAGTAACCGACTCCTGTGTATGATGATCTCACCACCACACAGAGGGTCAGCAAGGTGACTGGGACATCTCCGAAGTGTCAGTGATTCACGTCACAAAAGAAAGGGAGGAGGACCATCAGACCACGACTAGGCTTGTGCTGCAGGAGCAGAGCTGAGCTGCTTGTACTTGGGCCTGTTCATAGTTACCAGCACTACAAAATATTTTTTCAAGAGGTCCTGTCGGGCCACTAGGTCCATAGTTGCTAGAGGGTTTTGGGTACATGGCAGTGGGCTTTTATTAGAACTTCTGTGGAACTTTAGAGAGATGAACAAGTTAATCATTACAGTGGACAAAGTGGTTAAGTATTATTATCCCTATTAATATAGATAAGTTGGGTGGCCATGCCTCCAGTTTTGACTGGGACAGTCCTTTATTCTTGGCCTTATCCTGGCTGTCCTGCCTTTTTTTTTTTTTTTTTTATAACAAAACTGGACATTTGTTCCATTTGCTGTTGCCAACTGTTGATCGGTGGCTTGGGGATGGGACTCCTAGAAGAACACAGAAGAACATGTGTGTGTATTGGTGGGGGAGGAGTGGCAATGCTAGTGGGATAGTGGTTCGGGCCAGGTGGCCCATCCTGCATGCAGCCTCAGGCAGCCCCATGCGCAAGGGGCGGTGTGGGGGGCTGGAGCTAGCTCTGAGTATCTGGGGAGAGGAGGACCTCAGTCCAGCCCCTCACAGGCAGGGGTAAGAGAGGGCTCGGGCCAGCCCAGTACCAGGGAGACAGGGTCTCGGGCCACCCTACAGGTGTTCCATTTTCCTTTTGGGAAAATACGGTCACCCTAAGGGAGAAAGATTAAGACTAGTGTTTCTGTAAATAAACTCTGGTGCTGGAAGCTTCAGTGCTTGGGTAGAGGACACACAAAAACACCTCAGAAACAGTGGCCACTTCTGAGAACTGAATCTAGGGACTGAGTCAGTATCAACACTGGGATTACAACACAGGAGCACTTTACAACACTTTACTCTTTGTCTCATGCTTAGTCTGCTAGACCCGATACTGCGTCACCAGAGTATTTTAAAGAGTGGGACGGCAGCTCCTGCAGCTCCAGTCCCATGGGGCTGGCTGAGCTCAGCCTCTTCCTCTGGGCATTGTGAGCTGGTGTTTGGGATCCTGGCATGGGTCAGGCTTGGCCCAGCAGCTCTTCCATCATGGCGACTTCAGAGCTGGCCAAGCCAAATTTGAGTTAGTGGCACGGTGATCTTGTGTGTCAGGTCACAAAGCCATTCACACAAATTTGGTCAAGATGGTCCCACATCAGAGGGTTCGGGGCACACTTTAGCTCCCTCAGTGGGGAATGGCCTACATAACTTCCTGCCTTTCTAATTCTTCCCCCCACTCCACTCCAGTTCTACCGGGCTGTGTCTAGACTCGCCAGTTTTTCCGGAAAAGCACCTGCTTTTGCGGAAAAACTTGCCAGCTGTCTACACTGGCCGCTTGAATTTCCGCAAAAGCACTGACTTCCTATAGTAAGAAATCAGTGCTTTTTGCGGAAATACTATGCTGCTCCTGTTCGGGCAAAAGTCCTTTTTGCGCAAAACTTTTGTGCAAAAGGGCCAGTGTAGACAGATGAGATTTGTTTTGTGCAAAAGCTCGTCTAGATTGGCCACGGACACTTTTCCACAAAAAGTGCTTTTGCGGAAAAGCGTCCGTGTCAATCTAGATGCTCTTTTCCGAAAATGCTTTTAACAGAAAACTTTTCCATTAAAAGCATTTCCGGAAAATCATGCCAGTCTAGACGTAGCCCCTGTGTTTAGTCCTAACTTGACCAACAGTACTCCCTGCTATTCCAATCCTGGTTACCTAACCAACTATCATCAATACTCCTCTGTGCTGTCCTGCAGCTCCCAGTGCTGCTGTAGGAAATGGGAACCCAACCTTGCCCTGCCAGAGCTCTTTAGTCCTGATAGGCAGCACTGATCCTTGCTGGGCTTTCGGTCCTGGGCCTCTCGTGAGCCACAGACCGATGACTGTTCTGGGTTGTCCCGTGGTTTTGCGAAATGCACAAACGACACCATCCAGCTCAATTTCTCACGTGCTCCAAGCTGAGTTTTTAATTCAGACCCATGCTGTGTGATTTACCATGATGTTACCAGCAGAGGCATATGACCTCATGTTATGAATAAGCAAGAGGAGATTAGCAAGGGGGAAGTGAGCCTTTACTGTACATAAATGGCCACAGAATGAGTGACTGAACAGAGGTTTAGCAGAATGTGTAAAGAAAGCTGGAAAAAGTGACGGACTTACTCCTTTATCTTACTTCTAGTCTTCCAATTTGATTCCAACTGATGATTTTTTATCCAGGTTTCCCTCTGTCTTGCCTTGGCTCTGTCTGTTCCTTCAAAGAGAGAAAGGGAAGGAGAGAGGGGGAGGGCTCAGCACGGTAAGAGTCAATGGGGATTATAAGACAGCCAGGCGCTGGGAGATGCTTACGAAAAGGGACAGAGCTGTTCCAGGAAGGAGTGTAGAAGTGGAACTGGCAGTTTCTTTTTATGTCTCCTTACCCAGTGCTGCAGAAGATTCTCCTAGGATGGGTAACAAGGTGAGTAACTAAGAGGGAATGGGGCAGATGAGAGGACCGGGGCTTTAAAACTGGAACAAGAAATGGAACAAGAAAAGTCTCACTGATCCCTTAGTGGCATATTTCCTTCTGGATCTGTGTCATCTCCTTCGGCAGTGCTAGGAAGTAAGGCCCCCGGTGAGAGGGGTTACTTGTATTCGAAGGACGGGAAATACTCGTGTGTATTCAATACGAGAGGCAGGGTGGTGTCCCACTGGGGTGTTATTAAGCTGTGTTTTGGAAAGGTGTGTGTAGTGAGCTCAGCGCCTGTGTGAGTACAGAGCAAGTAGCAGTGGCTTGTGTATGGCAAAATGCAGGCAGGACCATGGAACCTAAGTAAGGGTTGTAGTGTGTGGCCTCCTCTGAACATGGCAGGGACTGGTGCTAGGGGGCATCTTTTGTGAATCAGAAATGTCCCAGCATGATCTAATAACATTGTTATGTTATGACATTGCATCGACTCACATTATTTATTATTATTATTTATTAGGTTAGTGCCTAGATACCGCTACTGAAATTGGGGGTCCTGCTACCTTGGGCAGACGCCCAGACATAGCGAGAGGCAGTCTTTGTCCCGAACAGACAAAGAGTAGAGGAGGTGACACAAACTCACAGAGGTGAAGTGACTTGCTCAGGGTCACAGAGCAGGTCCGTTGCAGAGCCAAGAGTGGAATCCAGGTCTTCTGTGTCATCAGCTGAGGGCACTATCCCCAGGACCATGCTATTAATGACATTTCATTGCTTCCAAATGTAGTGGCACAACCTATTGACAGAATGCCAGACCTGAATGCTGCTCGGGTGCTTTAGCATCTGCCAGCTAGTTTTATGGCAGGCATTGTGACCAGTGAGGCTGCCCCATGACAATGAGGCTCAGCATTCACCCTGCCCTTCACTCCTACCACTGGGACACAGGCCTTCAACATTGCACGAATACTATGGAATGACTGGAGATGCCCCATGTACATTCAGCTGTGCACTACCTAGATGAAGTCAGAGCGCCTGTCTGCAATCAGCCATATATTGAAAACAGAATCTTTTTCTGCAGGAGGAAACCAGCTGCATTGTGAAGGGAGGTGGGCCAGTTGCTTTACAAGCATCAGGGACTCTGAGGAAACAGCAGGAATTTTCTGGCTAACATCTGTAACTTGGTCCAACATACCATGAGACTGATAAAAGCAGATGTAAAACTCCTTCTTTGGTTTCTCAATTAAAACAAAATGTTGAGAAGAGAAAGGAAAGTGTGTGGAGTAGCAAATCAGCCCCCAATCTTTGTCTCAGAGCCAGCTAATTTCTCAGGAGCCAGTTTCCCTAAATGAATTGTTAATAGGAAAGAGTGGCCTTTCACCTCTAGGAGTATGTCTAGACTGCATCCCTCTGTCGGCAGAGGGATGCAGATTAGGCAGGTCGACATTGCAAATGAGGCAGGGATTTAAATATCCCATGCCTAATTTGCATAAAAATGGCCGCCATGTCTTGCCAACTTAGCACTCAGCACTCCTTGCAGGAGTCATAAGGGATCTGTCGAAAAAGGCTTTCTTTCTCAATAGATCCCTGTTTAGACTGCCGCTTTTTGCCAACAAAGTGCTGAGTCGGCAAAACGTGGTGGCCATTTTTATGCAAATTAGGCACAGGATATTTAAATCCCTGCCTCATTTGCAATGTCGACCTGCCTAATCTGCATCCCTCTGCTGGCAGAGGGATGCAGTCTAGACATACCCTACGTTACCAGCTCAGGCTGGTACAGACTGTAAGGCCAGGTCTACAATGGCAGAGAAAATCAATGCAAGATCTGCAACTCCAGCTACGTGAATTGCGTAGCTGGGGTCGATGTACCTTACACCGATTTTCTAGGGCAGCCCCACAAGGAGAGGTTGACTCCTGGCAACTTCCCTTTCTCCTTGTGGCAGCGAGAAGTACTGGTGCTGACTGGGGCTCCCTCAGCATTTGCAAACCTCGGAGTATTGATCGCCAGAACGTTTATCCTCCAGCAAGTGGAGAGGGGCGTAAGCTAGTATCAATAGTAACTAATGACTATTTGGTAGCTTAGAGTACTTTCATTCAGTGAATTGCGGTGTGTCTTCAAATCCATACAAACAGTATTAGTTAGTACCTTTCAGGCCAACCCGCCAAAGACTGAAAAGTTATGAAGACTGAGCTATAATCTTATCCTCAGAGATAGTCCCATAGGTCTAGGCTGAGGTACATGGGTAGGGCAGTGCGGTTTAGCACAGTTATTACACATGCTGGACTTGCCCTAGAGAAAACATATTACAGTACTATAACTTGTATGACAGTAGGGCCTAGCCCCCAACCAGGCTGTGGGTTGTGCTAGGCACCCCTGCAACCTGCCCCAAAATCTTACAGTCTAAGTCGCCAAGCTATTGTGCTAAATTCATAGTTTTTATGGTTGGATACAATAGCAGAGCAAGTCTCCAGCTGCAGCCGACCACCCCATAGCTCCTAGCTCTCCTCATTACCCTCATTCACTCACCCCACTGTAGACCCCCCAAACAACCCCATGCTGCAGCCCCCAACCCAAAACCTCCCCTCCACAGTTCCCACCTCTCCCTTCAACCCCTCTCCCACAGTCCCACCTCCAAACCCAACACTTCACCTTTTAACCCGCCCACTTCCCGATTCCCACCTTCATCAAACTGCTTCTCCCCACACCCCTCCCCAGCCTCTCTCTACAGCCCTGCCCCAGTCACTCCACCACTTCTTACTCCTCCTCCCAGGTCTTTCTGCTGCCCCCAGCACTCAAGTCCATCTTCCCTACAGATCATCCAAAAAGCTCCTACTTTCTACCGCCCTTCTTTAGTTACTCCAGTCCTCTTTGGCTTGTCCACGAACCATCGCACAAACCCCTCACCCTTTTCACTCTGATGTCAGTGTTCTAGCTTAAATATGGAGAGTTTTGCATGCCTGGCAACCTTTCCCCCTTCTCTCCTCCTCTCCCACTCCTTGTCTTCTAGGGACGTTCAGATGGCTAGGCTCCCCCCCCCCCCCAATTCAGAGTAGTCTGCTACAGAGCTAATGGGTCAGGGCCTGGAACTGGATCCAACCCCATGGGCCAGGAGCAGGCCCACCAACAGGCAGGGCAGTTGTCCCAGGCCTGGTGATTTAAGGCCCCTCAGGGCCCCCAGCTGCTGCAGCAGGAGCAGTGGCGGCTGGAGCACCAGGCCCTTTACATTACAGTCAGAGCAGCCCATGGCACTGTGGGTGGCTCTTAGGGCTGGCTGGAGGGTGCGCTCTGGGCAGCACTGAGAGCTGGCTGACCAGGCCTGTTCCTTATGCCCGGGGCCCTACCCCTTCTGCGGGTGCAGAGCTGTCCCCATCACCTTGCCCAGGGGTCCAGCAAGTCTGTTGCTCTCTGCCCTCTTCCCTCCAGCCAGGAGCCATTGCTTTGAGATGAGTGTGGACAGGATCTCTCTTCAGCCTCCTCCCCGGGCCATGCTTCTGCATCAGGCTGGAATAAAGACACTTACCTCCCTCCCACTGCCCACTCAGGAGCGAGGCCAGATGGGTTTACTGAGCCCTCCACACTTCCAAGAACATTTCCTGTGCCAATGAAGAAGTTAGTCCTTGAGGTTCCAATAGTTATATAGTGGGGGGGAAGGAAGGCAGGACTCTAGTGCATCAAGGTAATATTTATCAATTTCCTCCCCTCTTCTTTTTATGGGGGGGAGAAAATACGTATTTTAATGGAGAGGGTCCTGGCCTGGGAGTCCGGACACCTGGGTTTTATTTCCAGCATGTCCACCAATGTGCTGTGTGATCTTGGGAAAGCCTTTCCCTGTTTCCATACCTCAGTTTCTGCCTCTATAAAATGGGGGTAATGAGTATGATTACTTTTCTTTGAAGAGAGATTTGGGATCTCTGGATAAAAAAGTCTTGAAATAAATACAAGTTCAGACTTAAATGTGACTGGGAGTGTTTTAATTTTGGGTGCCCAACTTGGAACTCCAGAAAATGTCGTGCTCAGTTGTTTCCGAAAATCGGGTTCCTCCCAAGTGTCTCAAGTTGGATACCCAAAAATGGAGGCACTCAATATTATGAGTCATTTTGAAAATTTAGGCTTAAGTTATTATGTAACTCTTCTGTGCTCCTTTAAAGCTTCTGACTTGTGTACAAGTACCAATTTCTTCCATCATAAATAAACTCCACAAACCTGAGAGGGACAGAAACTGGAGGGAAGAGGCTCTCTCAGCACGGGCTGCTGCTTTCCCAATATTAGCATGTCTCATGCGGCTTGAAAAACTAGGTTATGAAGCAGCTTTGATAGGGCTTTTTCCAGACACTGATTGACCTGATTCCTCAGACCAGCTGTTTTATTTATTAAGCAAAATATGGAAGAACCCATTTATTCCTTATTGAAATTTGCTTTATAGGTTTGTTTTTTTTAATTGATGTACAAATCTTATTTTGTGTAGATATTAGTTGACACTCTAAGAATGGGGAAGATTTGCATCTTGGTTTAATCCCATTTCTAGAGAGAGATTTATCTAATGTGCAGTGTTATTTGTGTAATGTGCATCTTTATATGTAGTGGGTACCCAGATCCAGTAGAAACTCCAGGTGTAATAAAAGAGAGCACTGTAGTGCACTGCTCTAAATCCCCCTGTAATTAAAAATAATACATTAGTCTATGTTAGTGGAGCCAGGAGACTTGACAGTAGTTGTGAGGCAGGGATACAGAGTGAGGCTTTAGAACAGGACTCAGAAACTAAGCATGTGTTCATCTCTAGGCCATGTGTGTGGGAGGATGGGGGGTATCAGTGGTTCCAGAGGGAGAGCAGCACATAACCTCATTCACCAGGAATATAACTTAAGTGGCAAGAGGACTCATCAGGAATTATTCAAGGGATAGACTTGCTTATTCATGAAGTGAATTGGCTTCTTCACCAATTTCCTTGATAGCTCTCGTATCGTCTTACTCCATCTCTGAGTCTCACACACCCTTGATAGACACTTGCAGGGCTGGATTTATGCTTCTAATAAAGTAGTCCTAAAAGTAATTTATTATTCTGAAGAATACTAGCCCTTGGGATTTCTTTCTTTCTTTCTTTCTTTCTTTCTTTCTTTCTTTCTTTCTTTCTTTCTTTCTTTCTTTCTTTCTTTCTTTCTTTCTTTCTTTCTTTCTTTCTTTCTTTCGGTATCCACAATGCTTTTTTATTTAACTTTCCTTTTTCTTTGAAACAGAACAGGCAGCTATATCGAGTTAATACTGTAAGCAAGAGCTGCTGTTGAGAATTGAGTAACGAGACTTTGTTACTGTGCATTAAGATTAGAAATAAATGAATCCTGTTTATCTGAACAGAATAAGGAAATAAAAAAGAGCTTTATCTGCAATTTGCATCTCAGTTGGGCCTCATTGTGTCTGTGTAACATCTGGCATGTGTGGTTTCTTCTATAGTTGGATAATACAGTATATGAAGGAAACTCTTACATGTCTATTTATATTATTTATAGGCAGGGCTGATAATGCTGCCTTTTATTAAGGTTGCTCAACACTCGCCATTACAAGACCTTATTTTCTGTTGTTTATAACTTTCCAAATTGCAATAATTTGGGCTGAAATTTTACATGCCATGTATCTGCCTCGGGCTGATTTTTCTGGGGAGATTTCAACCAAAATAGTTAAACTATTTCCAAGAATGAAGCCGAAGAAAAAGTAAGGGTTTTCCTCTGCATTAAACATTTCAGGCAACCTTTTCTTTGAAAAGCAGGTTAGTGCATCCATACTTTGTAGAAGGGACTTGAAATATGGCAAGAAGGTAGCTTTTATATCAGGGATTTTCCTTTTGCTGTCCCTGAAATTCACCCAAATTTGGCCAAGTTATAAACCTTTAAAAATTTGCATATTGAACATGCTCAGTAGAGACTTCTTAGACTTTAGCAGCTGCATTCCCCAAACATTTCCACAGAGCATGCTCCAGCTTGGGACTCCGCCAGACATTCCCTGCAGTTGCAGTTCAGGGCTGCTGCTTACCATGCTGGGTTTGGATCCAGGCACCTAAACTGAGAGAAGGGGACAAGAGCCAGACCTGTAAGGGCAGTAGATTGGGACAAGGAGCAAAGTGAGGAAGAGAGGCTGAGACTGGAGGCAGGTGAGGATGAGAAGAGAGTAACTGGGCCTTAAAAACTGATTAGGGAGGTGACTGGGACTGGTTAGGCAAGGAGGTCTGGGAGACTGATTAGCTGGATATTGAAACTAGGTCTGGGAGCCAGGAAGGGAAATAAGTGTGGGAGACCAGACTTGGACCCAGGGAAGAGATCTGATGGGGCAAGAAAAATGGAACTGAGAATGGATGTGGGGTGGGAGGAAGTAAATGGGGTCTGGGAGCCAGGGTACAGGGGGCGAACTGGAACTGGCTGGGCAAAGAGATTGGAACAAGATGCTGAGAGGCAGACACTGTATTTGACCAAGACTGGGAGCCAGTAGGGATGGGAAACATGGGTGAGAGGTGGTATTGGAGGCCAGGGCAGAAGAGAGAAGCAGGTTGGATGAGGATGTTGGGGGTACTGGAGAAAAGGAGCCAGGAGGTTGAGAGGAGGACTGGAAATAGGAGGGGAAAGACACTAGAACTGGGGTGAACAGGCATGGGGATGGAAAAAAGAGTTTGTGCCCAATACAGAAAACTCCCCTCCAAAGGCTAGAATGGAAGCCAAGATTCCTGAGTGTGGAATTTTCAAAATGGCAAAATGTCCCATCCCCCTCTAGTGCAAGGAATTTTGGGAGGGTAGTGGGGGCAGCACCCGTGCGCTCTGGGATGCGGCTTGCTTCTCATCTCATTCCCCAGACTGTCAGGGAGTGAGAGGAAAGTACTTGCATTCCGTGCATGCCTCTTACACCTGTCTCCCTTCACCAGCCAAGTGTGAGAGGCATGCACAGAATGCAAGCACTTTCCCCTCACTCCCTGATAGTCTGGGGAATGGGAAGAAAAGCAAGCTGTGTCCAGACACACGGCTGCTGCTCCTATTACTCTCCCAAAATTCTGCCCTTGCTCTAAGTGGTAGTCCCCACAGAATATAACAACCTACTTCTGCTGTCAGGGTATGTCTACACTACTCCGCTAGTTCGAACTAGCGGGGTAATGTAGGCATACCGCAATTGCAAATGAAGCCCGGGATTTGAATTTCCCGGGCTTCATTTGCATAAGCGGGGCGCCGCCATTTTTAAATCCCTACTCGTTTGAACCACGTGCCGCGCGGCTACACGCGGCACGAACTAGGTAGTTCGAACTAGGCTTCCTAGTTCGAACTACCTAGTTCGTGCCGCGTGTAGCCGCGCGGCACGGAGTTCGAACGAGCGGGGATTTAAAAATGGCGGCGCCCCGCTTATGCAAATGAAGCCCGGGAAATTCAAATCCCGGGCTTCATTTGCAATTGCGGTATGCCTACATTACCCTCCTAGTTCGAACTAGCGAGGTAGTGTAGACATACCCTCAGTCACTCCATTAGCTCAAGTGACAGAGGTCTCTGTCAGGGAACTAAAGGTTCCAACAGTGCTAGTGACGCATGTGGGTATCAGTATGATGATGCCATATTTTTTTTTAATTTGCTTTTGAAAAAATCCAATTAAATTATGCACAAAATCTACAGTAAAATAGCAGTATTTGGGTTGCAAAGTCAAGCACTCACATGGCAGGAAATGCCAGAATTAAGGTTGCCTTGCAACCACATACTGTTTTTTCCACAGTTCCCCTGTCTCATCCAGTGCATAATATGGATCTGCTCTGTGGATGAATCAGGGTGTAGTGAAGGAAACTGTTGTCTGTAGGACCTATGACTCATTCGTTGCAGAAGTTGGAGGGTGTATAGAGAATACAGCAGGGGACTGCAGGAAAAGAAAGGAGTTTTCCATGTGAACATATCATTAAAAACTGTATCATAATGCATATAGATAAGGGGTATGTCTAGACTACATGCCTCTGGCGACAGAGGCATGTAGATTAGGCTACCCGGCATAGGCAAAGTAGCGGGGAATTAAATAATCCCCGCTTCATTAAAATAAACATGGCCGCCATGCTGTGCCGACAATCAGCTGATCTGGCACAGCGTGGTAGTCTAGACATGGATCAGTCGGCTGGAGAAGCCTTTGCCAACTGATCCTGTAAGCCTCGTTTCACGAGGCATAAGGGATTGGTCAGCAAAGGCTTCCCCAGGCGACTGATCCACGTCTAGACTACTGCGCTGTGCCAGATCAGCTCATTGTCGGCACAGCACGGAGGCCATGTTTATTTTAATGAAGCGGGGATTATTTAATTCCCCGCTACTTTGCCTATGCCGGGTAGCCTTATCTACATGCCTTTGTCGCCAGAGGCATGTAGTCTAGACATACCCAAGGAGACTGAATTAAGGTTAGACAGGACACCTTAATTCTGGCATTTTCTGTGAATACTTGACTTTCAATCTTAATAATATTCCTGTACTCACTCTCTCTCTCTCTCTCTCTCTCTCTCTCTCTCTATCTCTCTATATATATATATATATGTAGTGCTTTTTTTGTATTAAAAAAAAAAAAGGTGCCGGTATTCCAGGGGAAAAGTTGTTGAGCTTTGACTGAAGGTGCTGGTACAAGACGGAGGTGCCAGTACTGCATACCAGGCAGTACCATCACAAAAGAAGCACTGTGTATGTGTGTATATATATAAATATATATACACACACACACACACACACACACGAATGAGTAAACAGGTGTTACTTTTGAGTGAGGAAACAAAAGGATTATGCTAGGCCTACAACCTCAACAGTAAAATATTTGTGGTGAAGTTCTGCACCAGAAGATTAGGATTTTGAACAGAGATGCCCCCCAAATGGGGTAAATTAGAGAATGGAATAAAAAAATTGGGTGTTTTTTTCCTTATGGGGACTATTTAGTTTGTGTTGGCTTTCCCTATTCAATAGCACTATACAGTAATGACCTGAATCACTACATTTGATCATTATTTTAAGTCAGGATAAGATCAGAACTGTAGCTGTTTGCTATGGATGGTACAGACATGAAATCTTGAGTCGTATTCTAGGGAGTACAGAATTCTGGTGTCTTCCCCCAGATCCTGTCCCTCTGGGGGCCTGAATGGCATGTGAATTAGTATACTAGCACCTAAATCCTAGAAGTTTTAGCTCAAATTATGATCATGTCACCGATGAATTTAGATGGCTAGATTTTACTCTTTAAGGCAGGGATGGGTATGGTCCGCCAAGTCGTCCAATCTGGCCCACAGACCACCTGATCTGGCCCACGAGTCGCCCTCCTTCCCTGTACTCTTAGGCACAGAGCAGCCAGACACTTCAGAGCAGCACCATGCCTCTTGAAGCAGGTGGCTGCTCTTGGTGGTTCTCTGCTCCAGGTGCCAGAGAAAGGAGGAGGCTTTGTGGAAACAACCTTTGACTATGTTGTGAATCTGAGGAAGTGGGTTTTGTCCATGAAAGCTCATGATACTATATATTATATTTGTGTTAGTCTCAAAGATTTTACAGGACTACTCATTGGGATTTATTAGTTCCTCATGTCCATAAGCATTCCTTATTTAGAAACTAAACTCAAATAACTGCCAGGGCCTCATCTCATTGTGGTCACCTAGTTATGCCACAGTCGCTTTTTCCCATGGAGTTTCTACATAAATTAAATTTCTGTTTCCTTGTTACCACTATACTGTACTGGGCACTGCAGTTTTCAGAGGGCAAAATCGCTCACATTTTATTCTTTTTCAGATGAAAACACTATCCAGGTAATTTGTACATTTTTCTTTTTCTCTCATTTCTAATGCCAGCTTGCTGATGAAATTGGTTTCTTTGCAGAAAACCTTTCCTCCTTCTTTTCCATGTGAATTTGCACACAAGTTTGTTACGGTAGCTCCGGGGCAGCACACAATGGTTTGTTATTGTAGGATTACACTTGAGTATTAGGCTACTGGCTTGGATTTACCCCTTCAGCCAACAATACCAATATGTTTTTTAAATGGAAACCCCTTTGCACAACCCTTCCCTCACACACACTACAAGAATGATCTGAAATCTGCAAACATCAAAGAGGATGAAAGTAGGCATATTTTGAGTGAACTGACCCTGAGAATATCCCATGGTGGCTTCTGAGTGTCACTTGGTATGTAACATTGTTCTGGCAATTGGAAAGAAGTTCCTTAACTAGTGGAACAACAAACTCCAGACCTTGCTTTTCATAAGCTCCTGACAATGTCTCAGTGTCTTGGAAACTTTGCATCAATCTGGATATTTAGAGAGAACATCGAGATACTACATCACAACACCTCACGCCACCTGCTGGGTTTATCCCTGACTCCCCCGCATTCGTTGGCAGTTAGCCAACTTATTTATTTCTTGGCTTCAGTCGGTGGCCAGAGTGGAAGTCAAGGTGCGGCGCCACAGTGTTTGATCAATGATTGATTGACCTAGGAGGCTCCATGGTGTAGTAGTGGAAGCTGGTTGTCTCATGTCCCACTTCAAGAAAACTCTGATGGTTCTTCTCTAACAGTGCCCTATCTCGCCCAACTTTCTGGCTCATAGAAGAGATCTAGGACCATTTCTCCACATCGTACAACCACTGGAGAGGAAAAGACGAGGATTCTGTTAGAATCTTTCTTACCAGAGACCATGCAGGTCAGATCCATGACAAGAGATAGTGAGTGGCTGTGGGCATCTGTGTACTACTGGCCTCTGCCAGGGTGAAACTAGCTTTAGTCGATATCACTTCCATTGACCATCAAAAACAGAACTGCTTCTTTAGCTCACTACATAGAAGCTCAGTTTTTTCTGGTTTCTAAAAGGGATGCATTCTATTCTCCACACTTCAGGTATGTAGTTGTGTGGTGATTCTGATGTGTCTCATCTGGCACTCTAAATGCCTGATTTCTCTTTGTCCAGGAGAGAGAAGCCCAAGGTCATCCTTAAACGGCTGCAGAACTAAAGATGCAACACCATGTTGGATTGTTGGGTTAAGGCTGCTGAAGGAACTGGCCTCTTCTGGATGACAGTAGCAAGCTCATCAGCCTGAAGAACTCAGATTTGGAAACAGAAACCCAGATCCGCAAAGGGGTTCAGACTTCCAACTCTCATTGATTTAAATAGGAATTAATCTTGTAAATCCCATTGTGGATCTGGGTCATAATCTATAACAGTAGCTCCTGGAGTCAGTAGGGCTTCTGTGGGTCACACCATTACTACAGTGTATGGACTCTGTCATCATTGGCTTATTGTAAAAAGTTCAGCCCTAAGAGGTGTCAGGCATTGTAAGTACAGAAGGTATTTTCCTCTGTTCCTATTTCCTTTAGAAGAGCGAATAAGATTCCAGAGGCTTAAGACTGAGGTTGGAAGGCAGGGAGGGAGACTGTCCTTTTGAGGATCCAAATCCTAATGCTCTATGTCACCTGTCTAGGACTTGGCCTTATGTAGAAAATATCATTTCATTACTGCCTCTTTGAACGTGCATTGTGAACATCCACTCTCGTGCATCTTAGTGTGTCAGTCTTAGTGCATTGTCTGTCCTGTCAGAGCCCATAGATCCACGTTCTGTCCATTTCATAAAGATCCAACAGGCTGGCCCCATTCCATTTAGTTTTAATGCTGTTTTTGCTTATGGTTGTAACCCTTGCTTTTTGGCATGTGTTTGGATGCGGGTTGCAGGGGGTTGGGTTTTTTTTAAAAAAACCCAACATAAATAATGACTTATATGAACAATGTTTTGTAGGAACATGGGCAGCAGTGCCAGCTGCTTGTAGATTTATGAAGCATTTGGGAACACACAGTATGTTATCTCCTGAGAGCTTTTTTCTGTTGCAGAGTGTTTGCGCACTCTGGGACAATGACAAGATACAGAGATCTTAAAAACAAAATGAAAAAGGGGGAGTAAATACATAGTCCAAAGGCTGCTGAAGCCAGTTTGCTTTCTCAACACAGTGGAAACAAAATGAAAGATTCTTCAGAGTCAGTTGTAGAACTGTGAAAAATATTCTGTGTAGCAAAATCTCGGTTTATCATATATTTTCTGTAATTCTCTTCACATGACTTTTTTTTTTTTTGGCTCCTGTGAGGGTTATTTACATCAAAACAATATCTTTGTTTCTGAGAGTTCATCTGCTCCTGCTGCTTATTTTCCAGTTGAAGTCACAATGGTCTGTCTGTGATATCACCATTGGCTGCAGTGGAAATGATGTGTCATAAAGAGAGGATTTTGACTCCAGGTGGGGAATATTCAGCAGGAGCAGATGAACTTTTCAGAAATCAAAGACCATGTTTTATACACATCATTAGCGATAAAGAATGAAGAGAGGGGAAAATAATATCAGAATATTCAGGGACAAGAGCCCAATAATGCATTTTTTAACTTGGGAAAAACTACCTGCTGAGTCATTGGGAGTTTTGTCTAAGTAACAAGTGCAGAATTAGCAGCATTCCTATAGACAAAGCATTTCAAAGTTCACCTGAATAAATCAGTAGATCTTTAACAGCTTTAGAGGATCCTGTGTTTTACTGTGCAGACTTAGTTTATTTCTGCTGTTCCTTAAAGAGGACATTTATCAACTTGAAAACTAGTCAATTTCAAAAAAAAAAAAAAAAGGGGAGGAGGGAGGGGAGATAAAGTTGCTTTAAGTAGGACTCCTGTCCCTGTGCCCCACCTGCCAATTTTTGTGGTAGATTTTTTTCTCTCTCCTATTGCTGTCTGAAAGACCCATACACACAACAGGGGAAGCTGACTAATGCCCTGATCCTGCAAACACTTTTGCATTTGGTTAACTATAAATGCACAAGTCATCTTATTGAAGTCAGTAAGACAACTTGTGCTTAAAGTTAAACACATGCGTAAGGGTTTGCAGCATCTGAGTCTAACTGACTATTCAGGGAAAGAGTCAAACTTATGATATACAAAATCCTGTCAAAAACAAGCACAGACCTGAAGCATTTGCACTTTTGGCCTCAGCTCTGCAAATACTTACATTTTTCCCTTACCCTGGTCCGTTGGTTTATGTAAATTCATAGGCCATAATCCTTCCATTACTGTGCTGTACTGTTAAACATGTCTGGAAATGTTTGCAGGATTGTGGCCTAATAGATTTTGCAATATTAAAAAAAATAGAAATATACAACTGTCTCCAGTTGCCCCTCCAGCTGGTTACTCTTAGTTGACTAATTTCTAGTAGTTATCATCATAGAAGTGGATCTTCTGGTGGGATCTGTGTGCAGATAGGATATAGGGGTCTTATGGAACAGTTCAGAGGCCGGCATGGATGCCATGAGAAACCATTTAAACTGGTACTACCATGATGGCTAGCTCAGCCCCTCAGCTGCCCGAGCAAGTGTGAGAACATGATTAGGAGAAGGTCATTGTTGCTTCTGCAGTGCTGCTTTCCTGATTCAGGTTCCACAAATTCATCAGGAGGAGCAGCACTAAGCTGACCCCTCTTAAAGCAATGAAATAAGCTCCAAGGTATGTTCCATAGATTCCTCAAGCAATCCCTCAATCCATTATCCTCTGTGACAAACAAGTAGCCCACGTCACGAACAAGCTCTTATACAGCCCAGGTTTTAACTTGGCAGGTATTAAACTTTTCAGTGGGATGAGTTTCACTGTAACCCTGACCCCACTCAACCACTCGTAAAAGTCTCCAAGTGTCAAAAGCCGGGAATAAAGCAAAACACGTCATTGATGTCTGAATCCTGCAAGAGCCCTTGCAAAAATGCATCCCATGGAGTGGGATATCTACGCTGTATTATTTTTGCAGGGCTGGCTGTGAGCATAAGACTGCACACTGTTGTTGGAGCAATGCAAATGAGTTGGCCATTGCAGAGTCTCTTACGCTATTGTAAGATTGCATGGGCGATGGGTGAAAGTAGGGCTGGGGGAGGCAAGCACCCCGCGGCCCTGTCCCAACGCTGCCCCTTCTATCCACGTCCTACCCCTGGGAGCCGAGCAGTGTCCCCGTCCCCCTCAGCACCACAGGGATGTAGAGCAGCACACAGCACCAGTCTCCCCCCCCCTCCGCCCCCGCAGCACTATGGGGATGGAGGAGTGTGTGTGGCCCCAGCCTCCCTAGCTCCAGAACACCAGAGGGGGAGGAGGGTGCACAGCTCCCAGATCCCTGGCCTTGGAGCACTGGGGGAGAACAAGCAGCTCGTGGCTCTAGCCTCCCAGCCCCACAGCATGGGGAGGACAGGTGCTCAGGGGCAGTACAGTAGGTATTCCGAGGGCGGGGGGGGGAGGGGAGTGTGAGCAGGACCACGCCTGGCGGTTTGGGAAGACAATGCCCTGCTGCCCCTGTAAGGTTACTTTTGAGCAGTGAGCTGCATGTTCTGGTTTGCTACTGTAGTTACAATCAACAAACTGCACAATCAGGTGTCTTGTTGTAGGGATGCTCATGGGGTATTGATCCATAGTAGAGCTGCTCTGAAAATGAGATTCCGTCACTCATTTTTTAAAACTGAAAAAGCTTGGGAGCATTGCATTTGAAATTAAAACAAAACAATGCAAAGAATGATAAAGACCTTAGAACAGAGGGGCAAAGGAGAGCGACCACCAATTTTGGAGGCCCCTGATCTTGCCAGGGTCCATTTCATATTTATTTACAATGCAGAGGAATAAAGTATAAAATCTGGAGGCTTCTAGATCAGTCTACTTTCCCTGTCAGGTTTCCACCTCCAGCGTCTGGCTTTGAAATGTTCTGTTTGGTGTCAGGATGAAGGTGTCACTACAGGAACTGGGAGGATATTGTTATTTCATGTTAACAACTTAAAGACTTCCCTCTGCTGAGCCTTTAAAAGTCTAGCTGTTCTGACATCTAACTTCCCCAAGGCTTAAATGCTAGCCTGGGTCCTTTCGTCACGGACAACTCCATGTTGTTTTCTCTCAGAGACCTTTCTTCTTGTAAATGAAAGGAGTTGGTCACGGCATCAGGGAATAAGAGGGTACAATACAGCTCAACCTGATTGCTGCTGCTGGTGCAGAAAGAGCAGATTGTGAATGGCTGGACGCGGCAAGATGGTGAGGGGACTGCATTGCAGCTCATCTGAAATCTGGAGGTGGGCTGGAGAGAGGACCTTGTGAAGTTCCAAAGGGGAGGCTGTCAGTGAATGAATGACTGGTAAATATAGAACAAATCAAGGGAAATGCAGTTCTGCTTCAAATGGCATGCTGTCACCTGCAGGGATTTGCTAGTTTGGGATATCATTGAGTCTGTCATATCATGGGGGAGGGGCGAGGGCTGTTTTGAAAAGGGATTAATGATCTTGTCTTTGAGTTTTAAGATGGTGACATGTGGAGGTTAGACAGGGGTTCCTCCTGGTCCCTCCATGTATAGCTAGCCAGTTGCATGAGGGGGCACTATGTGTCAAGTATTGCTCAATCTATGTGTCAAGAATGTCAATCTAAACCTAATAAACTAATGGTCTGGCCTAGCAAGGCAGAGCCTTTATTTCTCCTTTCCCAAACTGGGAAGGGGCAACAGTTATCAGAAAAGAAGAGATTTTACAGATCTATTAGGTAAAGCAAACAAAGTCCCTAGAAATGGAAGTGTTACGTTAATAGAGGCTGATAGGATCACCAAAGCTGTAAACTACACACTTGAAGCAACTGGGATGTGTGGGATTGAGAGGCACAGTAATTAGTGCCCCCTTTTTTTCAGCCACTGAAGTCCAATGAGATATTTCACTTTTGTGGTAACAGGTGCACTGAAAATCCCTGAACACAGGGAGAATAGATATTCTCTATCTACTTACTCTAAGCATCCATTGTTTTAATATAGTTTCATCTTGTCCCCTATTACAGATTGGGCCTCCATGGTCCGGCACCTTGGGACCTGAGCCGTCCCGGGCCAGGGAATTTGCTGGACACGGGGAGATCAGGGGTCCCCTGTTGGCTGCCTGCTCCCGGGCTCCTCTCCTTGGGACTCCCTGCCATGCCGCTGGCCCCCCTCACACTGGCCCAGCATGGCTCCCCACCCTGCTGCCCGCCTGCTCTCCAGGGTCTCCTAGGGTTTCCAGCTGCTGCCACCCCTCCCCACTGATAGGTCCGGCCCTGCTGCTCCTGGGGATTCTGGTCTCCAGCCTCTGTCAGCCCCACTTCATCCGGGGGCGGGGGCATTTCCCAGCAGAGGCTGCTAGGTCACCCCAGCCCCACTGCCACTGGGGGCTTGCTGGGATTCCTGGCTGGGGCTGGCTAGCTGCCAACAGCTCCATTGCAACCGGGGTTTCCCTGGTTGGTGCCGGGACTCCCCGGTCACCTGGCCCTACTTATGCCAGGGGTTCCTCAGTTGGGGCGGGAGCTCCCTGCCTGCTGACTGGCCCTGTTGATGCTGGGGGTTCCCTGGCCAGTGCGGGGCTCCCCAGATGCCGCCTGGCCCAGCCGGGGATCCCCAGCCCCTGTGTTGCTCCCACCTCTGAGGCTCTTTGGTCCAGCAACATCCATGGCCCTACCAGACCATGGATGTTGCCGGACCAGAGAGTCCCGGATTTGGGAGGTTCAACCTGTATAAGTTAAACAATTGCAGTCTTTTCAGTTTCTTCATATAAGAGATTATCCATGGCTCTAAATCATTCTCACCATCTATCTCTGAGTCTCCTCTTATTTTTTCTATAAATTTCATAAAGGTAAAGAGTCCTTTATGAAACATGGACAGAGAGAATATCTGTGTCCTGAGGAACCTACTATCTAAAGCCCTGATTTTGCATGCACTTAGGCATGGTTTTAACTTTACTCAGCTAAGTGAAGTTAAGCGCATGAATAAGTGTTTGCAGCATCAGGCCTAACCTAAATCAATGCGATCTTTTCATTGTCGTCCATTCGGACCCATTATAGAATTGTCTTACAGTGCGTCACAACTGGCAGCCTCTGCTTGTAAGGGCGCTGTGGCAAGTCAGGATCATGATAGTGTGTTCAGAGACTGCAGGGCAATGTCAGACGTATGTGTGGGGTTGATGGAAGTTTTGCACAGCATCTGCTCCCAATGTGTCTAAGCTCAGGCTCAGTTCGAGGAGTCACCCTTCTTCATGAGCACTACATTCACTCACAAAACTTTTATAATAATCGTAAAAGAGTCTGGAGGACAAATACATCTTCTGTGCACAAAAGCAATTGTTCGTGCTTGCTTTTGTTCTGAAAACAATAGACCTCTAAATTAAACACAGACCTGTGCTTTCAAAAAGGTTACAATTACTCTGTACTCAGGGAGGTTGAACTCGAAGCAGGTTTTGTAAAGATTTGATGGCAGTCTGGAGAAATTGAATGAATCGGTGTTTTGTTTGTAAAAGTGTGAAGAAAAGGTTTGCAGTTTCCAGATACCTGGGGGTATGTCTACACTACCCCGCTAGTTCGAACTAGCGGGGTAATGTATGCATACCGCACTTGCTAATGAAGCCCGGGATTTGAATTTCCCGGGCTTCATTAGCATAAGCGGGGAGCCGCCATTTTTAAATCCCCGCTGCTTCGAACCCCGTGTAGCGCGGCTACACGGGGCTCGAACTAGGTAGTTCGGACTAGGGTCCTATTCCGAACTACCGGTACTCCTCGTGAAACGAGGTGTACCGGTAGTTCGGAATAGGCACCCTAGTCCGAACTACCTAGTTCGAGCCCCGTGTAGCCGCGCTACACGGGGTTCGAAGCAGCGGGGATTTAAAAATGGCGGCTCCCCGCTTATGCTAATGAAGCCCGGGAAATTCAAATCTTTTGCAAGTGCGGTATGCATACATTACCCTCCTAGTTCGAACTAGGAGGGTAGTGTAGACATACCCTGATAGACAGAAGAGGAGACCATTCCAGGGTAGGGAGATGGTCTGCCTGATGTGAGGAGACTAGGTGGAAAGAGGCCTTTTGTCAACTGCAGATCAAGTAGCCAGTACTTGTCATCTGTCCTATAGCTTTCATTTGAGGTCAAAGAGACATTGAATTTAAGGCCAGAAGGGACCACAAGATGAGATCTATCTCAGCAGGATGAGGTAATGGCTATAATCATGCTAGACTTCAGGTCCTCTTGGTTAGTGCATGGCTGGTTGTTAAGATGACTGACATCATCCACATTCTAATCGTAGACGAGGATTACCAATTTTGCATGTATTTCCAAGCCTTGGCTGATGATTCATATGGTCCTGTCATTACCCATCTCATTCTAGCATCAAGGATGGGTTGAAGAAGGAGTGTGCCTGTTCTAGGGGAGATACCCAATCCCAAGGAGCATATCTGTCCTAGAATAAAATTAATTTGGGATTTTGACCGTGTGTAGACCATGGTTCAGTTATCCACTGCTTGAGTAGTGACAGGTCTCTGCACTGGCTTCTTGTTCTGTACAGAGTGTAGTTTGAGGTGTTGGTTGTAAATCTCTGATTTATGGGGCCTGTTTATTTGAGAGATGGTCTCTCACCCTACATGCCATTGAAGCAATTAAAACACTTGCTGTTAGTCCAGGAAGTACTAATACTCCATGTCTGCCAGCAAGACTCTCTCAGATGAGGGCTTGCTCTTTGGAATTCATTCCTCTCGGTTGGAATGTGAATGAGTAGTCGACTATCCAATAAGCAAATGCTTATTGGATAGTTGACACCTAGTTGACTAGTCGCTTCCCCGCGTCCTTGCTGCCTCTATCAGAAAGGGGCTGCTTCAAAGAAGCAGCGCTACATGGAGCCTAGGGCCAGAGCCTGCCTCCATGTGGCAATGCCGCTTTGAAACGCTGTGTGCAGCCTAGGGCCAGCTGGGGAGTCCGGACTGTATGCAGCGTTTCAAAGTGACAATGTCATGTGGAGCCTGGGGTCACCTGCGGATTCCCCCACTGACCCTGGGCACCATGTGGTGCTGCTGCTTTGAAATGCTGTGGGGAGCACAGGGCCAGCGGGGCACTGCTTTAGTCCCCTTCTGGGACTGTGCTCCCCGCAGCGCTTTTGCCTTTGAAGTATAGCAACAGCCCTGGGGAGGCGTCCTATTGACTAATCGAATAGTCGAACAAAATTGCATCGACTATTTGATTAGCCAATTAATCTAAATTTAACATCCCTACTCCTGGATAGCCCATCAGACCCCGAGTTGTGTGATCTTCAAGGCAAGCTGCAAATGTGACTTATTTTGTTTAGCACTTGATTTTCTGCTTTTGCTTTCTTCATTTTCTTTAGTGAAATAGTTTCTGTAATGGAAGTGGCCTCACTGCCGTGGCATTAAGCAGAATAGAAATGAGGAAATAAATATGTCAATAAACAGAACCGGCATGAAGGAGAATCCCGAGGTGCAGATTGATGGCAGCCAGAGAGTTCTGCTGATCCAGGTGGAAGGTTTTACTGTTTTCTTTCTCTTAATGACTTCCCTTCTTCAGTTTTCTTTCTCTTCTGAGATTTGAGTGGCAGTACTTGCTAGTTTCCCTGAACAGCTTTTACTGAGCTGCTTCATCACACTCGAGGGGCTTATATCCTTTCTCCTCAAGTCAGTTATCCTTTCTTGATCTTCTGGATGTTTCTGCTTCAAGTCCCTGAAATCCTTCCTGTAATTCATCCTCAGCCCCAACTCAGGTTTCATTTTGGGTCTAGAAACTGCTTTCTGGATCATCCACTTCATCCACCTCAGTCAGACAGGATTGTGCTCTACGCTGAAACATATGTGACCAACACCATACGGTACCTTATTTCAAACAAAGCTGGTAGTGAAGATAAATGGAAGCCCATCAGTATGCACCAAAGGATACAGGTCTACTTTCACTAGAAGCAGACCAGTGGGGTGGGGAAAGGGAGCTTGTATTTGCATGTGACTAAAAGTGAATCTGATGGGATTGCTCTGTTTGGCTTACCGGTCTGGTGCTTCTTTTGGGAAAAGGCATGTGATTGCATACAGTGGTACATCCTATGACTCTGTAAGCATATGGGCAAGAACAGGGGTGGGCAATCATTTTTGAAGGGCAGCTGCTTCACAAATTTCTGAAGTGGTGGTGGGCCAACCTGGAAGGGGCGGGAGCTGGGGGCGGGAGCAGCTATGAAGCTCCACTCTCCCCTCTCTTCTGCACTCACAGTTTGTGGAACAAACGTTTTCTGAACAACGTGCGGGGGTGGAGCAAGGAGGGGAGTCTGCTTGCGAGTCCCTGCTGTGTCCATTGGCTGGATCCTGTGGCTTGACGGGCCGGATCTGGCCTGCAGAGGGTATGTTGCCCAGGCCTGGGCAAGAGAGAGAGCTTATATTGCCTAAAAGAAAATAGACAACTGAGTTGTTCTGTATTACACATTAATAAGGACACCCAAGGATGTTATTTTTTCCTGTATCAGTATGTGATGTTCTCACTCAGAATGTTTCACCTCCCCATCCTTACAGGCTCTCAAACTGCTCAACATACTCTGATGGGAGAAGGAATTTTGGTGGTGTTCACTTAGTTAAGGGAACTCTTCCCTCTTTTCAGCTGCTGTCTCTTAAATGAACAGCTGATACTTTTTTGTGTTTTAAGGAGAAAAAAACCCAAATCAAAATCCTGGCTCCTCGACCCCTGGAATGTCGGGGGTGTTTGGAGCTGGCCTTGATCCTGAACTTCGCTGTGCAGCCCCAGCTGTGGTTCCGAGATCTCCAGGCCCTCTCTCTTCTCGTCGCCAACCCATTTGGGCCTGACAGTCAAACCAAAATCAAGGTGTTTGCTGAGGATTTGGCCAGTATCTTCACTACACAGATTTTATTATTTATTTATTTGTTCATTTATTTGGTGTCTCAGTTATATATAGATGTCAGTAGGTGAACACACCACTGCAGCACCTCCTGCTGGTAACTCTAGAGAATTAGTCCTTTTGTCAACAGGGCGCCTCCTTCAGGCTGGTGTCTCTCCCGTCTGTGCTCCACGCTCCTAAGTCTGGACCTGCGTCACTCCCAAACTGCGGCATCCTCTTCCGAACACTGCCCTCCGGCAATGCCTGCTCCAATGGTCTCTCTCCCCTTTCTGGGTGTTGTATCGTCAGTCCTTTATTTCTGTTGCCTAGCCCCTCTGTCTCAGGAGCAAGCCACAGTCTATACCAGCGATGCCTTGGTGGCTAGGTGTGGTGCAAAGGGGGATCCAGGCCCGCCCACTACTCTGGGTCCCGATGGCTGCTTTATCCTGCCCTCCTTCACTGCCTCTAGTTCCCTGGGTCACTTCCCCTGTGACCTTTTGCAACCATCTAGCCCTTGTAGCAAGGCCAGCAGCCTGGCAGATATCAGGCTAGAGCCTCTCTCTAGCCCTCCTGAGCCTGCCCAGCACTATTCTGTCAAAAGTGCCTTCTTTGGGGGAACCAGTCCTGCCCTTTCTGGTCAAGATCCAGCTGCCTCTCCCTGCGTGGCCAGAACTCTGCGCAGGCCCCCTCCTTCCTGCTTTAACCCTTTCTGGCCAGTGTGGGGCAGTCGTCCCATCATAGTAAAATAAAGGACAAGGAAATGGAAGGACAGGGAGAAAATCCCAGGTTAGCCAGGGTGTGATCCTGGGGGAACCAAAGGGCTATTTCATGTGCATTTATAGCATTATATTTTTATTACTTAAAATGCAAGCCAGGCAACTAACCAGTTGGGGTCTCATCTTTAGCTTCCCAAAGTATCCATTATTTAGCAGGAGATTCTTTGTGAGGGATTGTAGTAAGCCTTGTGTTTAGCAGTTTTTAGTTAGCCGTGAGGTATTGATGATACAGTCAAGTTAACCCTGATCAGGTGTCAGTTGAAAGATGCTCTCTCTCTGAAAATTGTCTGAGGGTGTGTCTAGACTACCTATTTTTGTCGACAAAAGTGGACTTTTGTCGACAAAACTATACCAGCGTCTACACTACCGCTGAGTTCTGTTGACATAACGTCGACAGAACTCAGCAGTTTTGTCGACGCTGGTATACCTCATTTTACAAGGCATAACACCTTCTGTCGACAGAACTCTGTCGACAGAAGGTGTTATTGCCTGTAACATTGCGTCCAGACTACGGAGTTCTGTCGACAAAGCAGCTTGCTTTGTCGACAGAACTCAATGTGTCTGGACGCTCTTTGTCAACGGAAGTTTTGTCGACAGTATCTGTCGACAAAACTTCCGTCGACAAAACGCGGTAGTCTAGACGTACCCTGAGATATGTGCAGCCAGCTTGAAGAACTGTTTTCCCCCTTCAGAGTAATCCATGCCGATCCAGTCCGGTTCCTGTTTATCATATGAACCTTACCCAGAGGCTTGTCTCCACCAGGTCTATTTCCTGATGTAAACAAACTGAAGGGAGGGACTCACAAACAGGCAAACTGACCTTTTCAGCCCAGCTAGTGGCTGATATGAGGTTCAGAGCCCTTGAACAAAAGGAAGCGCTGAGTGTCACGCAATGGCCTCTTTGCAAATGAAACACTTAAATCTCCTAAGGATAAGAGGCTCAGGCAGGAACTGCAGAAAACTGCTCACATGTTGCTATAGCAAAGGCTCCTGCAGGTGACAGTGGCACACGGGAGGTGCTGTGGTTTCACTACCGGTAAGGGAGGGCTTGACTGGTTGATTTCGTAAAGCTAATGCTCAGTGGTGGACAGTCACCTGGTGAGGAGGTTGTGGTGAGGGAAAGTAGCCACAGTGTCCCTTCTGGTGAGGACTCCAGAAGCACAAAAATGTGTCAGTGCTACATGGGGTAGGGGACACAGGCAAGAGAGAAGAGGAATTCTTGGGTAGAAACCAAAAGCATTCTTTTCTCTGTCTCAGTTCCCACTCCTGGGCAAAAAGGGGACCAGCTAGTGCAGTTTGTATGAATCTCTAGGCCAGTGTTTCTCAACCTTTTTTTAATAAAGTACCCCTTTTTATTTATTTATTTATAAATACACACACACACACACACACACACACACACACACACACACACACACACACACATATATATATATATATATATATATATATATATATATATATATATATATATATATATATATATATAAGTACCCCCAGTACCTACAGTTTTCAGGCACACACAATTTTTTCTACCATTGCAACACATTTGTTTAAGCAACTTAATCGTGGCCGGGCAGGCGACAAAATTTTTAGGTCTAAAAAATACAAAATAATAAAGCACTGTAAAACTTAAAAATTCAGTTTTCTCTACATTTCAGCTGTGTAGATGTACCCCCCCCCGACTTCTCTCGAGTACCCCTAAGGATACTCGTACCATTGGTTGACAAACAGTGCTCTAGGCCATAAAATAATAAAGGATCAGAACCTCCCAGTGAGATAGGTTAATATTGTTAACTCTGGTTGGAAGATGGGACACTGAGGCAGGCAGGTTAAGTGAGTGATCCAAGGCCACATAGAAAGCCAGTGGTAAGCGAGGATTCTTTTGTAGGGCATACGGCACTCCCAACCCTATTGATAGGGTATATCTCGTTTTCAGGATATCAGCACATTAAAATTGCCAGTCCACCCCACAGCTGGGTAATGTTTAAGCCACCATGCTCTCTGCCTTGCCTTCTCATTATGAAAATGAAAGTTGTGTCTCTTGAACAAAGTCATTGAGACTTTTTTCAGCATGCTCCAAGAGATATGACAATAAATCTTCAAAACAGAGTTTCTGTCTGTCACAATTACCAGTCTGTCTGGATAGACAATGGTTCCTCCTTTCCATGTTTGTGCTAAGAGGAGTCTTTCTTCTCCCCCACTTAGGACCTTGTAAATCCCTGTATTTGGTGCCAGCAATGGTTCCTGATTTCACAGAGATAAGCTTTGCTAAATTGTCCTTGTGCTAAGCTAAAACAAAAGACAGAACTATGTCGCACTGCAAAGACTAACAAGATGATTTATTAGGTGATGAGCTTTTGTTTTAGCTAGACTGGACTAACACGGCTGCATCTCTAGCACTATTCCTTTGTGCTAATCTGTTTGTATGGAACTCTGCATGCCCCTTTGCAGGTCTTGATTGTTTTCTGCTGCAGCTGTTCCTGTTCTTTACCATGCTTCATCTTCACCTGACCCTGAGATGTTACTACATGCCTAGCTCCAGAAGTCATCACAAGAGCCAGAAGGCCTCTTATCCTGACTCTAGACTGAGCATTTTTGCTTAGCAAGATAAATGTGGCAAGACTATTTTTTTAACATTGTTAAGTCATCGAGACCACCCAGAGATCCTGTTTGTCTGAAGAGCACTTGGACAGCTTTGTGGATTCCCACATCATTTCCATGATTTCCACAGAAGTGATGGTCTTGCAGGCCTGCCGACAGGGGTGGAGTGCAAGTGGGGGAAGCTGCCCCAGGGCCTGGTGATTTAAAAGAGCCTGGAGCTCCCTGCCACTTCCATCATTACAGTGGCAACACCAGTGGCCAGAACCCCGGGCCCTTTAAATTGCCACCAGAGCCTTGGATGGCATGTGTGGGCTGGCACTGAAGGAATGGCTGGGGGAGGTTGCCCCCAAGCTCAGCCCCTTCCACTGAAGGCCTTGCTCCTTTCAGGGGCTTGGAGCTGCTCTCCCCTTGCCAAAGGCCCGACAAAGTCTGTTGGTTGTCCTGGGTGTGTCTACACTACAGGGCTTAACTCAAAATAAGATATGCAAATTGAGCTACATCAATTGCATATCTTATTTTGAAATAGGGAGCGTCTACACACCACTTATTTCGAAATAGAGCACTCTTCCTCCCTTACTCCTCGTACAATGAGGGTTACAGGAATCGGAGTACGAAGTCCTCCAGCTTGACAGTATTTTGACACTATTTCGAAATAACTGCCTGCTGTATAGACACGGACTAAGTTATTTCGGAATAGCACTAGTTATTTCAAATTAGTGTTGCAGTGTAGACGTGCCCCCTGTGGGCTGGCTGCCATTCTTGATAAGTCCGCTGAATGGGATTGACTTGCCACAGTCTAGCTCCATTGTGTCAATGCCATAATCTATCTGATATATGCACTTGCTGCCATCCTTTGCTTCCTTTTCAATAATAGTTGAGGCAGACTGAGGAAAGGAAGATGAGTTGGTGTCTTACAATTTTATATTATCCAAACTGCCCAGCTCCTGTCCCTAAGATGGTGGCTAATAGTTAAGGGATATCCACAGATCCTAAGAGTGCATCTCGGAATATCAGGCCCTTGTCCGTTTTCTCACATTAAGCCTAGAAGTCTCCAGCAGGTGAAATGGTTGGAGAGTCTGCAGTGAAGCAGTTATGTAGAAGAGACTCTGGCCAGGCATATTTTAACTTGCATCCTCAGGTGTTACATTGCTAATTAATTAAAATGTGCAATAGAAACATAGCCCCATCATTTACTTAAGAAATATATAAGATCTGTTTCCACTGTGACAATTTGTTCAATAAGAAATGGGAAAAAACCCTAATGAATTCTTAAAACACAATCTTTTGGTAAGTTACAAGTTAAGTTTCCAAATATAAATATATTGATCCATCACAGAGATTCTATGTTAAGTGCTTAGATCAAGAAGATGGCAAAAGAGCTTTGGGATTGATACTTTGGACCTTGAATACCAAGGCCACCGCAGGATGGTGAATATGAATTGTGTTATTTCTAGTATATAGAGAAGGTAGACAGGGTAGTTTGGGCTTTGTGGCTTTTAGTGTAGTGTATTGTTTGTGAATTGTGATTAGATGATAGGCTGTGACTATGTGGTCTCTTGATTCTAGTGGAAAGATATGGAAGGGACAGATTTTTGGCATATATATGGTAAGAAAAATGTGAAACAATGTAGATGGGGCAAAAGAAAAGTGAACTAGAGGAGGGTCTGTGTTTGGGTGGATGGCTCATAATTAGTAATTACAGGTAAGTATTTAGCAGTAGTTACACCTAAAGGTGGATGTTTCATATTTTAGTAAGTAGACTGTGGGACAGTATGTGGGGATATATTGCTTATACAATAAATACAAGAGATGTCTTTGGTGTATGTATGGGTGTTAGTATGTACTGATATACAGGTGTAGGTCAGATGTAGATCAGGTTGTTTTTGGAATCATAATTCAAAATTTCCTAATTTCCTAGCTGCAGTATCTTATTTGGTACAGTATTTAAGTGATGTTGGTACAGTATTTATGTGATATATATATACACACACACACACATACACCTACAGAGAGAGAGAAAGAGTGAAGATAAGTTAAATGTATTCATGTCATCAGGACCTGATGAAATTAATTTTCGGTACCCTGAAACAACCTCAAATCTCTTATCTCTTAGTGATAACTCATGGAGAACAAGTGAGGTCTGAGAGGACCGGAGAAGGGAAAAAACATAGAATCCATTTTTAGAAAAGGGAACAAAGAAGATCCAGGGAAATATAGACCAGTCAGGTTGACTTGAATACCTGGAAAGGTACTGGAACAATCAGTTACAAAACAATAGCCAATGTGGATTTGTCAAGATGGCCAAAGTAACTTAATTTCCTTCTTTGACAGGATAATAAATGAGGGAAGCTGTAGATGTGCTTTATCTTGATTCCAGTAAGACTTCTGACACAGTCCCACCTGACAATCTCATGAGCAAACTGCGGAAATATGGTCTAGATGAAATTATTGTGAGATGGATGAAATTACTCTAAGTAGGGTCCTCCTACCAAATTCACAGCCATGAAAAATGTGTACTGGACCATGAAATCTGTTCTACCCTGTGAAATTTGACCTACCCCATGAAATCCGGTCTTTTGTGTTCTTTTATGCGACACTAATCAGATGTGATGGGGCTGGGAGAGACCAGTATTTCCAAACTGAGGGTCCCAACTCAGAAGCAGCTGGCAGAGGGATCATAAGGTTATTGTAGGAGGGATGTCGTATTGCTGCCCTGCTTCTCTGCTGCCCTCAGAGTAGGGTGTCTAGAGAGCTGTGGCTGCTTGTCGGGGGCCTGGCTCTGAAAGCAGCGCTGCCAGCAACAGCGACACTGAAGCAAGGGTGGCAATACCGGGACACCCCCATCTATAACCTTGCGACATCCCGCTTCAACCGCCTGTGGATCACAACTCCTATAGTTACAATAGATTTAAATATCTGAAATAATGACATTTATTATTTTAAAAATCATATGACAGTGAAATTGACCAAAACGGACCATGAATGGGTTCATCAATGTTTTCATTAATGACTTAAATAATGATGTGTAGAGTATACTTATAAAATTTTCAGGGGACAGCAGGCTATGAGGGTTTAAAAGCATTTTGGAGGATTAATATTGAAATGTCCTGGATTAATCTGGGATTTGTTCCAAAATTAATAAGATGAAATTCAATAAAGACAAATGCAAAGTACTATACTTAGCAAAGAAAAATCAAATGCATAACTACAAAATGGGCAATAACCAGCTAAGCTATCGGACTGCTGAAAAGTATCTTGGGTGGAGAGGTGGTGTTGTAGATCACAAACTGAATATACATCAGCAATGCAGTGCAGTTGCCAAAAAGGCTAATATTCTTCTGGAGTGTCTTAACAGGAGTGTCATAGGAGAGACATGAGCGGAGGAGGTAATTATACTGCTGTATTAAGCAGTGGAAAGGTGTGTGGACAAACTGGATAGAGTTCAGAGAAGAGGGACAAAAATGATAAAAGGTTTAGAAAACCTGACCTATGAGGTTGAGAAAAGAAGATTGAAGAAGTAATTGAGTGGATACTTGCTAACAGTTTTCAAATATGCATAAAGATGTTGATCAATTGTTCTCCATGTCCACTGAATGTAGGACATTAAGTAAAGGGCTTAATTTGCAGCAAGGGAGATTTGGGTTAGTTATTAGGAAAAACTTCCTAACTATAAAGGTAGCTCAGCTCCAGAATAGGAATGTTAAATATCAGTTAATTGAATAGTCCATTAACCTCATGAATTCTTATCGGTTAGTCGACTATCCTGTAATCCCCAGGCAGCCCCTGTCCGGAACTGAGCTGGGCTGCCTGCTCACTTGGCTCCTAATACACTTTAAATTCAGAGCCGCAGTGGGGGTAGGTCCAGGACCCAGTGCAAGATGGGACTGAGCTGGCCAGCCTGCTAAAAAAATTTACTAGCAAGGGGTGGAGTGTGGGGGGAAATGTGTGTAGTCAATAGCATTAACCTATAAGCTTTGGCTTATCGGTTAATCGGCTATACTATTACTTACCTATTCTGGAATAGGCTTCACGTCACTGGAGATTTTTAAGAACAAGGTTAGACATACCTCTGTTAGGGATGGTTTAGGCTTACTTGGTCCTGCCTCCATGTAAGGGGCTGGACTATCTGATCTCTCAAGATCCCTTCCAGACATATGTTTCTGATTCCAAAATGCAAGTCCTGCATTTTGCTTCAGCTACACCAGACTAACACGGCTACATTTCTATTACGTTTCTGATTCCATGAGTCTATATAGCTATTTCTGGGTCTGTAAAGCCTGTGTCAGACACAGAATCCTAGAACTGTGCAAGAGCTGATCTGGGAATATAACTGTGTGATGGTGCATCTTATAGACTGTATAGAGTAAATAAACTCTTCTAAAAATCATCTAAACACTAGGGAAACTACCAGTACTATAGCTAACTATTACTAATGACATGTGATCTAAAAAACGCCCAAATGAAGGTCACGGTGGTGGACCTGGAGCAGTCATCCTGACATTTTCAGCTAGCCAGGGAGAAGAAGGAGCCGAGGCTCTGAGAACCACACTGCCCTTTTTGTTTGGCTCCAAACATTCAGTGCGTTGGGGCAGGATACTCGTGTGACCTCATTATGCATAGGTAGTTTCAAAGCTTAGTAGCAGCAGGAGACATGTCTCACTAGTAAGGCAATGCAGAGGCCACCTTGAAGAAGAAAACAACAGATTCTCCATACTTTCCAGTTCCTCCCTTCTCTGCCTTCTTAACTGAGAAGCAGGAAGGGATATTTTAGCTCCTCTTCCCCCCCAGGAGACTGCAATATAAAGATATTTGCAAGTGTGTCGTGGGTGCATCAGTTAAATGCTATACTCAAGCCACACACTTTCTACAGTACGTTTCAAACCGTCACTGTTCTCTCCACAGTTATCAGCGGCTGGCTTCAGTGAGTCAGCTGGTCTGCAGATACTGCAGCAGGTCTTATTGCCTGGTTAATACAGGACAGGATCATACTCTCCTGTCACCCCTAAAGTCCTGGTTATACATAAGCAGCCAGTGCAATGTATAGAGAAGAAAAAACAGCAGTGTCTTTCAAATTGTTCCTTGTTTAGCTATCCAATGTAGTTCTTGCAATTTGGGGAGGAGGAGCGGTGATCTTTCCCATACTTGCTTCTCTGGAACCTGTTGGATTTTATATGCACTATACAAAGACAGGTGTATGAGTTGTATATGCATGAAGGAAAATGCAGTCTGAATTACAAATGTCTTTTTAGTGAAGGCTGGGTAAGAAGAGCTGCTTTCATCTTTCAACCAAAGCCCTTTAATTAGTTTTAGAATTGTCCCCTCAATATACTCTACATACGTTAACTCCTGTTAATGCTAGGGGGAATTACACAACTCATATCAAGGACAGAACAGTCCCCATTAAATCCTGTTACTATCTATTGCATGATCCTTAAATGCCAACACTAAAACTCATTATCAAAGGAAAGAACTATCAGCTTTATTTAATGCATCCTATCTGACCCCATTTCTGTATAAGACTAACTAAAACTCTCACAGTTGTGACCCAATATGCACAAGGTCTTATGTAAAACCAGATATTGATTTTTCAGGGAATAGGTTGTTTTTATATTTCAGGCTCCTAGCTACCTCCTGTCCATGTAAATGGAGTGACACGGATTTACTCTGCATATGTTTGTATGTGTTAGGTGAGCCCAACTTAAAGGTGATCTACTTTTCCTAGTCAAGACAAAGCCTCTGAGTATGGCTACACTGGGTGGGGGGGACATGTTTCGAAGAAGGTATGCAAATTGCACTCGCATTTACGTATCTTCTTCCATTTCTTTTCCAGAAGAGGATTTTCTGCCATTTGGCCCGTCTACATAGGACCAAATGTTGGGAAAAAACCCCTCTTTTGGAAGCCCCCTGTACACCTCCTTTTACGAGGAAAAAGGGGCTTCCAAAAGAGGGTTTTTTTCTGACATTTGGCCCCATGTAGATGGTCCAAATGGCAGAAAATCTCTTCCAGAAAAAAAATGGAAGAAGATATGCAAATGTGAGTGCAATTTGCATACCTTCTTCGAAACCTCCCCCCTCCCCCCCCCACACACAATGTAGCCATACCCTCTGAGAATGCAGGTAGTGCTCCTGAGGCAACCTCAAGGTAGCCAGACAGCCCTGTAAACATGGCTGCCGATTGTGTGCTGTGAGAGAAAAAGACTGCTTCTTAACTCTTCCCTCTCTGTTCCTGATTAGAAAGTGTGAGAAAGGGTGCAGCTGGGGAGCAGCCTTAGTCCCGTTCAGCAATGAGAGTTGGCACCATATTGGCGGGATCCTCGTCTGATGTGCATTTCAAGAGGAGACAAACAGGCAGTTATCATGATGCAGCTACTCCTGGAAAGTCTTTGTAGCAATATGGGAGGCAGTTTGAGAACACGCTTTATGAAGTATAATACCCTATTTCCACAGCTTATATCCTTTTAGTCTCTTGAAGACCCATAGAATGAGGACATTCCTTCAGCAGAGAAAGACTGTGTGGGATGTTCAGAGCACGGCAGTATCTTATGTAAGTTGACGGGGGGGGAGGGGGTCATCATATGGCAGCCTAGGTTTGTTGCTTCCTTTACATGCTGTTCGCCCTTGGCAGCCTAAGCAACTAAGGAGTCAGAAGAGTGAATCACAATTGAGTCTCTAACATAGAACTGGAGAGGAATAACAACAGGCCCTTCCCCTATTCACGTTTCATATTGTTTTTAGTATTATAATTGAGCAGAAATCTTAAGGAAAAAAACCACCACCATCACCACAGTTTCTTTGCATCCTCCAGACATTTTGGGTTTGTGTTTCTCTTGAATGAGATAGGCAGACAGCGTTACAGTAAAAATTACTTTGCTGCAGAAATTCTCCCATCCCTAGGCTGTCAGTCAATTTGTAACTTCTTGGCACAGACTTCACTGAGCAGATAGCCAAGCCATCCTTCTTATGCCATGGGTCCCCAAAACATCAGCTGTGAGAAAATCATTTCAGCAAAGGGAGGAGATTTAATATTTCTTTTAAAAGAGGTCTTCTTTTGCAGTGATTCTCAACCCGGGTACGCATATGGGAGTACGCAGAGGTCTTCCAGGGGGTGCAGCAACTTATCTAGATATTTGCCTAGTTTTACAATAAGCTACATAAAAGCACTAGCGAAGTCAGTACAAACTAAAACTTCATATGCCTTGTTCATATTGCTTTATCTACCATACACTGAAATGCAAGTACAATATTTATATTCAGATTGACTTATTTCATAATTATAAGGTAAAAATGAAAAAGTAAGCAATTTGTCAGTAATAGTGTGCTGTGACACTCCAGTATTTTATGTCTGATTTTGCAAGCAAGTAGTTATTAAGTGAGGTGAAACATGGGACTACGCAAAGACAAATCAGACTCCTGAAAGGGGTACAGTAGGCTCTTAAGCCAGTAGCTTAGCAACAGTTGTACCCAGGCCCAGACAAAGAGGTTGCGGGGCCCAAGGCAGCGTTACTGAGCCACACAGCCATGCGGCTCCCAGTCAGGGCAGCAAGTGAGCAGCCGGGTGGACGGGGCTGGGAGCCGGGTAGTGCAGGGCCCTGAATGCGCAAGGCCCAAGGCAACCACCTCGCTCTTCTTGCCCTAAGGCCGGGCCTGGTTGTAGCTCATGGAGAGAAAAAGACACTGCTAGAGTTCATAGCCTTCTGTTTAGCTGGAATTCAAACACAGCGTAGACAGCCACAGTTTTTCCTCCACAGCTTTTATCTAAGGGACGTGGTTTTGTGGTGACAGTGTCGTTCAGTTTTTATGCTCATTTGGTGTTTGTTCTCTCTGTAGAGACTACCAAGAAGGGGGTCTGGTGCAGAAGGTTTTTAAATGAGCATTTGTCTCCAGGGAAAATGGAACGGAGACCACCAACTTATTTCACTCAAGGGCACAGACAGCAATCTGACATCAGCACTTTTTCAGTGACCGTTTAACCCTGGTTGGTATCAGGACACATCATCAGAGAATGTAAAATTCCACTGAAGTCAATGGAGCTATGTCAATTTACACGAATAGGGATCTATCCTTTAATGATGGCTATTAATTACAGTAGATCAGGGTTTCTGAACTCATGGGTCACAATCCAGAATTGACTCACCAGAATTTGTCAAAGGGTTGCATGAAAGGCCTGGGGATGGGTGTCAGGTCCTGCCCTCGGGTATGGGAGACTGACGGGGCTTGCAGAGCGCACATCCACACTACTTCTTCACTCATGGCTCCTATGTCTCTGGTCCCTGGGGGCTGGTTGGGCTCAGCTCCTGCTTCAGGTGTTGCAACCTGGTGCAAGGAGTCACAGTGCTGCTTAGCTTTGGACAAGCTGCCCCTCTATCATGATGATGGGGAAAGCGGCTGTCCAAACTGTACTGAGCGGCTCTGTGACCCCATGTGGCAGGTCAGGTCAGGTCACAACGCACATGAGCGCGTGCACACACCCCCACACCCACACCCAGGCCAAATCTGAGTGGTTTTGCAACCCCAGAAGTTGCAGTGTGTGCCTCAGGGAGTTGAGCCCAGCCAGTGCTGCAGGATAGGAGGTGCAGGAGCTGCCTCTGTGGTACACGTGGTGTCTTTATTTAGCACTTATTACATCAAAGTGTATATTGCTTATCATGGGTAAGGAATGTTTAGTGAGCCAGATGTTATTTGCACTCAAGCTGTTCACTGGGCTTCGAGAGGCCATCAAGGTTTACAAATGGTTCCTGAGCAAAAAGACGTTGAGGACCACTGACTTTGATAATTACAGCTGACATGCTTTGTATCAGTGGCTGTAATTTTGGGGTGACTATATCATTTAGAGTTATGTTTAAGGATTGCTCTTACGGCTCTCACTTTCCTAGTCTCTGCAGAGGCATGGGAAATAGGAATGTCGGGGGGGGGGGGGAGGGAGTGGGTGTAGCACCTCCAGTCTTTGTGCCTGGCAGAGCCTTACATCAATATCCCAGCTTCCAGCTTGTGCACATAAGCCCTGCTATCAGCCAGCATCTCAGCTGCTGGCCCTGTACCTGGGGGCTCTACTACTGCCCTGAGGGTCCCAGCTTCCAGCCCCCATCCCTTCCTCGGGGTCCCAGACACTGGCCCCACTGCTGACCTCTGACCTTGCTCCAAGCCATGGGCCAGGGCTCCTCGGGTGTTCTGAGCTGTGGCCCCTGCCTGGGGTACTGAGGAGAGCAGACAGGCATAAGCAGCTCAGCCCCCCCCGCCCACCCCTTCAAAAAAAATTGTTCTAGCACCACTGGGTGTCAGGTTTTTTAAACATAGGGATGGTAAGCAAGCACCCTGGAATGAAAGCCATAAAGCTATAAATCACACCTTTACTAGATCCACAATATATTACCAAATGAATCTGCTTTATTATTCATGGCCAAGGGGAAAACATGCATCCAACCACTCCACTACTCTAGAAAGGTCACTAGAAGAAAGAACACTGTGACTCTTTTTAATTAATGGAAAAACAAACATTGCCTCTGCTTCACATATGAGACTGGTGTACAGGATGATAAAGTTGAGTAATTCTGCTGCAGTTCTCTGAGCTCATTGTGTACCATATGCTAAGTCATTCATGGCAACATGGTCACCCTGTGGGAGAGAGTAGGCACTGTGGGAGCAGGGCCGAAAGGGCCCTGGAGACTGGGTACAGGACCTGGAGACTAGGTAACAGGTTGTTTTGTTTTATACAAATGTGAGCAAGCAATGCAGAAAATCACATTAAAGCTAGGGGCCACACCAGTAGACAAGAGCAGTCTGTATTGATTTACCAGCAGGTTTGGGTATTGGGGAGGTTGTTTCTGAGACTGCTGTATCTTTAAAAGCTGCTTGGGGCTGCAGGGCTGAATATAGGAATTCTGGAAAAACCGGAATGCAAGTCATTTACATGCACTTTCAGTTCACTTCAACTGTTCCATAAGAGGTTCCTGGGTTCTGGTGGCTGGGAATTAACTGAAAGATTTCTGCGTGTGTGTGTGTGTGTATGTTTGTGCGTGTGTGTATGTTTGCTTCACTGATACCTTTTTTCAGTGCTAATCAGCTTTGAAACTAGGAAGTAACTATATATATATATATATATATATGTATATATATATATATGCATGACTATGTACACATGTACATAAAAGGATTATACAACATAGCAACACACCCGGGAATGGGCAAGAAGAGAGCTGGTTTCTGTCAGAAATTAGGAGGGGAAAAAAAGATGAGAGTTGTGCACTCAGTTCACCCACCTGGGAAGATGCTTCGGGTCATCTGTGTATGTGTTGTCAATTTTGCTGTGTTTTTGTTACTATAACATTCAGCCTCCAACTATTTCCTTTTAAACTAAAAACAAATCAAGGTATGTTTACTCTTAAAATTCAGCTATGGCCAGAGATCATATTGGTTTATTTCTTTCCCTGTCATTCTTGAGGTATATTACAAAACAAAGATTTGCCAGCCCTACAGTCTCTATTCTGGGAGGAGAAACGTGGAAGAAGTTCTGCACTTGAACTTCCACCTTCTGTGGATCTCCGGGGGTTTCCCACCTCGGTGCCTTTTGAACCACATTATTTAGTTTGTGGCTTTTTTAAGTACCCTGAGTAATTGGTTCTTTTTGTTGTTTGTATAAATACCTGAAGATTGTTAGCATTTTACATTCAAAGAAAAAAGTTGCAGGGGAATAATTTTTTGTCTTTTTTTTTTTAAATTTGTTTTAATTTAGGGCTACATTCTGCTACTCTCTTCCTCATGTCAAATGTTACCTTATTCCACGGATAGTCCTTTTAACTTTCAGCAGGATCTATTTTCCAGCTATTATACAGGTTGGACCTCTCTGGTCTGGCACTCTCAGGACCTGAGCAGTCCCGGACAAGGTAATTTGCTGGACCAGGGGAAGTCAGGCTTCCAGGCTCTTGGGGAACACAAGCCTCCCTGCTGGGTTCCCCTCCCCAGCCTCCAGGCTTTGCTGCCCCACCATCCCCACTTCCCCACCAGATCCACAGGCTCTGTTGCCCCGCTGGCTGCAGCGGCCCCACTGGCTCTGCTGCTCTGCGGACTCTGCCGGCTGGCTCAGCTCCCAGCCATTGTCAGCCTCTGTCACTGGGGCATTTTGGTCAAAAGGGGCTCTGTGGTTCAGCAACATCCATTGTCCTGCCGGACCAGGGATGTTGCCAGATGAGAGTCCCAGACCAGAAAGGCTCAACCTGTACTACAAAGTCTGAATGTGAACATGGTCCACTATGATTTATGAAACTGGGGAACTGATAGCAAGAGCTAAGGGTAATCTTTGCACAATGCCTGTCTTTACTGACAAGCATTATATTCAAGATTCCCACATACAGATCTGGCAAGGGATTTCAGTTATGACTTCAAACATCACCAGTTATTCCAGTCCCGGGTCCCTAAACTACTCTGTCTGCTCACCTCAATTCTGACTTTCAACACCACTCCCTGTTCTCATCCTAGACTTCCACTGAGCAGAAAACATGAATGGTACAATGGTTTTGTGTACAGAGGAGGACTTGAGTGAGACCCACCCAAACTATTTCATGTTTGACATATATCAGGGGTTGAACTTTAGTCTGCGGAGGTAAAAGACTGTTGCGGTACCCCACTACACCATCTCTCCATCAATGCTAAGTTGTTGCTGGAGACAATGGGACCAGAAGGATGGTGAGCCACAAGAGGTAAATCTGTTCCTTAAGTTATTGTTATAAAAAAGGAGAGAGGGAGAATAATGGTCATTCTTAGTATACATGATTCAGTTAGCACTAACCCTTTGTTTTACTGTACTGTGCTTTATTTGCAATGAACATGTCTCTCAGTTTGTCCAAGCCTGATCATTTTCTTGCTGTTCCTGAGGTTTCCCTCCCCATTATCTCATTTCCCCTTATTGCAACTGAAATGAATAAAAGGCTTGGAAAGATATTTTGACATGATAGTTTCTTTAAATGTTATTCTGCAGGTATGGCCTCACATGTGCAAGTATTCTCCCCTCACACCCTTCAATCAAGTGCCTTCTGTAGTGTGAAGAAACTGAAAGTGGAACCGAGTTCTAACTGGGATATGACCGGGTACGGCACACATAGCAAAGTCTACAGCCAGACCAAGAACTTGCAATCTTCTCAAGCAGCAGCAGCAGCAGTCAATGCCTCCCTCCAGATTCCCAACCCCAGTATCCCTTACGAACAGACCATCATCTTTCCAGCAAGCACAGGGCACATTGTGGTGACATCTGCCAGCAGCACTTCCGGTGTGGTTGCAGTGTCTGGGCAAGCATTGGGCGGACCTCACAACCTGATGCGTCGAAGCACTGTGAGCCTTCTGGACACCTACCAAAAATGTGGACTTAAACGTAAGAGTGAGGAAATTGAGAACACAAGCAGCGTACAGATAATTGAAGAGCATCCACCAATGATTCAGAATAATGCCAGTGGGGCCACTGTAGCCACTGCCACCACATCCACTGCCACATCCAAAAACAGTGGCTCCAACAGCGAAGGGGATTACCAGCTGGTGCAACATGAAGTGCTATGTTCCATGACCAACACATATGAAGTATTAGAATTTCTTGGCCGGGGAACCTTTGGGCAAGTGGTCAAATGCTGGAAACGTGGCACTAATGAGATTGTAGCTATCAAGATCCTGAAGAACCATCCTTCCTATGCCCGACAAGGTCAGATTGAAGTGAGCATCCTGGCCCGGCTGAGCACAGAAAGTGCAGATGATTACAACTTTGTCCGAGCCTATGAATGCTTCCAGCACAAAAATCACACTTGCTTGGTCTTTGAAATGTTGGAGCAGAACCTTTATGATTTTCTAAAGCAAAACAAATTCAGCCCATTGCCCCTTAAGTACATCCGGCCAATCCTCCAGCAAGTAGCAACAGCCCTAATGAAGCTGAAAAGCTTGGGACTGATTCATGCAGATCTCAAGCCAGAGAACATCATGTTGGTAGATCCATCCCGACAACCATACAGAGTCAAAGTCATAGACTTTGGTTCAGCTAGCCATGTGTCTAAAGCTGTGTGTTCAACCTACCTTCAATCCAGATATTACAGGTAAGAGAGTTGTGTCAAATAATGTTAACGAAGATGGAATTTTTTCCATCCTATAAACACATCTGTGGTCAGCTGCTTTTGCTTGTCATCTTTTCTATCTGCTCTGAATCCTGAATTGTGATGGTTAGGCTCTCATGATGAACAGTGTGTTCATTGACAAAATGAAAGAAAAGGAAGCTAATGTCTTGGGGTTTCATGGGTTAACAACCATTGTTAACTTGCAGATAACCTTCAAAAAAAGATTGATTAAAATAAGAGCGTGTCAGTTAAAACTGACAAGAAAATTTAGAAAAACATTCTCCCCCATGCCTGTGTCTGATTCCTTGGAGTGAGCCAGATCCTGAGATGCTGAGTTGCTGCATTTCCCATCAAAGTCAATGGAAGCTACAGGGGCGTGAATTTAGAAAGGTTTGGTTTGGTTTGGTTTTTTACCCCTAAACAATGAACTAGCATTCAAAATATGGGTAAGCAGCTTTACCTGCTTCTTTCTATGGCTGAAATGATGAACTTTATATAAATAATGTGCTACCCTGAAAAGAAGTTGTACAAATCCAACAGTTGCTTTGATATAATAAGTTTCATGGGCTCTGAGCGTGATGCAAAGCCCACTGGAGTCCACAGACAGAGTCTCATTGACTGCAGTGGACAGTGGGTCAGGCCATCCTGGCACACATTTTACTATATAATTTTGTATCAATGCTAATTTATTTCCAGTGTTTGAAATGTAATCAATGTGACAGTCTTTACTCTTATGTTCACCCCTTTTACAAGACTCTGATCAGTTTTGTACAAAGTATGTCTTGTGAGATATCATTTGAAAACTATAATTTGCTGATAATTATTGTCCTGGTAAAATGTATGTGGCAATATTGGATATACAATTGTAAGATTCTACCAAATAACATTACTGAGACATATTCCAAGTTTAGAAAAACAGGCACAAACCCGTTCCTCAGTGATAAGAGGAAACTGTCTACTCAGCCAGGTGCCAACAATGCCTAATGACAGAACACCTTGTTAAGTGGCCTGTTCATTTTGGAAAAGTAACAGCTGAACGTTTCCCTCCCCACAGACTTTCTCCAGGCTGGAGAATTGAGAGCTGTCTGGATTGTACTTTGGCTAATGTCATAGTCAGGAAGGGTGTGTCTACACAGCACAGTTATTTCGAAATAACTGATGTTATTTCGAAATAACAATGCGAGTGTCTACGCAGCAATTCCGTTATTTTGAAATAATTTCAAAACAACAGACAGTTTATTTCAAAATCTGTAAACCTCATTCCACAAAGAATAATGCTGATTCCGAAATAGCTATTTCAGAATAGCAGTAGTGTGGACGCTCCACTGCTGCTATTTCAAAATAGAGCTTTCCCAGGGCATTCAAAGTACAGTAAACTTCCGATAATCCGGAACCTATGGGACCTAGGTGATGCCGGATTATCAGATATGCCGGAGTATCAGGAGGTACTATAAGCTGGTTATGTATATACCGTATATAGTATACTTAACCCTTTTTATTGTCCATACTGTATACAGTATACTGTAATGTTTTAGTTTTTTTAACCCTTTTTTACCCTTTTCACTCAGTTCAGCTGCTGCCGTTTTTACCTTGTCACTCATTTTTTGCCGAAGCTTACTCACTAGGCTCTTGCCATTTTGATGCCAGTCTATCAGGAGTGCCGGACTATTGGATGCTGGACTATTGGAGTTTTACTGTAATTACTCCCCAGTGCCTCTTGGGGCTCTAAATCTAAGTAGCACGTCCACCTTAGGGAAGTCTGCCTTGGACTAAGTTTGAGGCTTTCCAGTAGTGTAGGAAAAAAAATTCCAAAATACCTTATTTTGAAATAAGTGTACTGTGTAGATGTACCCTAAGAAGGATGAATGAGAATTGTCTATATTTCTGGGTGGGGTTGGGATTGGCATCCTGGCTAAGGTTTATTGATCTTTATTCATTGTGCTTGTTACCCTTTAACCACAGGAAGGTGCTGTCTTAGGGTGAAATTCAGAATTGTACAGAGAGCACTCATCAGGCATATGCACCATTTGAGTTCTTCTTAAGTCTGTAATGTAGGGCTTTGATAGTATCTAGTCCTTGTGCATAGAGAGGAAAGAGGGTTAGGACTCTAGCCTCACACTTGGGAGACCTGGATTCAATTCCCTTTCCCACAACGGACTTCCAGTTGGACCCTTAGACTCATGACCCTCAGTTCCCCATCTGTAAAAACTTAGGATAATAGCATTTCCCTGCCTGACAAAGAGGGTGGTGGTGGTTTAGGAAGATAAAAATTGTGAAGTGCTATGTGAGATTATTGATGAAAAGAGCTAGGTAAGAGGTATTATTTGTGCAGCCCCTTGGGGGTGAATTTCATCCTTGGAGTGTGTCACAGCAAGTTGCGACAGAGTGTTAGCTCAAGGAAGCAAACTTTCCTCTGCAGATATTCTGTCACAAGAACCTTCTTATTGTCCCAGCTGCTTAGACCCAGAGCACTCCAGGGCTTTAGAACTATGGTACTTCTGTTACAGAGAGAAAGAGAATTCATTTTCAGATGACAGCTGCATGTAGACAGTTTCATGAATCGTCTCTGTTGTCATGAGTCATTGAAATAGCAGTAAACAGTGGTATGGTGACTTCTTGAAATGATGATGACTTCCGTGAAAGAATGACTTGTTGATGACTGATTTGCTCAAAGCCTGGCATGGCAGCATGCCCAGCTCATGGGTTAGACGCAAAAGTTGTTTCTTATAAAAAAGCAGATTAGTTGCTCTGCTTCTAAGGAGCATGTTCATCTTTTACAAGGGGAGGGCTTTTCAAGTCCCTTCTCCCCCAAATATTTCAGCTTTCAGGCACTACAGGCAAAGCCCAGCAGAGCTGGGAGGTGGGGAAGAGTTAATTTTTACAGTAACAGGAACTTTGACAGCTGTGAGCACTGCAGCAACCGATTTTTATCTATTTGTCCTTTCCTCTAAAGGAGGCCAAAAGAAAAGAGAAACAAAAAGCTAGTTTTTAACTCAGAAGACACTTATTAAATGAAATATTCCACCTGATGAGAGTTCCATCCTCCCGGGGAGACCTGTTTCTGCTGTAAATATGCAAAAGCTTTTAGGGTTGCAATTACCTTGCCAGGTGGAAGAAGAAACAAATATAACGATAATACAGGCATTTTATTGTCAAGTTATCTGCATTGGCGGCCCAGGTCCCAAGCTGAAAGACAGAAAGGACAGCTGTAATGAAATGTGTGATAGAAAACAGAAATGAAAGAGAAAAAATGGTTAGTTCTCAGTGGCAGGCAAAAAAAAGTGTTTTGGTGATAGTCCCTGGGGAAGGAAAAGCTTAATAACATTCCCTTTTTATGCTTTGAAATTGTATCCCTACCCAAACTGAAGCTGCGACTTGGTGGATAATAATTCCTTCTCAACAAGTTCTTCTCCTGCTTTCTTTCCATCCCTGATGTAAGGAGAAAGGGACAGTGCACATTGGATCTCCCTGGGCAGGTACCCTCAGGTACCTGAAGAAGAGAGTTTGCTGAACCAGGGGAGGTCAGCTCCTCTGCTAAGAGACTCTGTGCTCTCCTGGGGTCTGTCAGCAGATCATCAGGGCTCCCCTGCCCTGGGCTACTGAACTTCACCACCAACTCCAGGGCAGCTGGGACTCAGCTGCCCCAGGGCTGCCAGATTCCGCAGCCCTGGGGCCAGAACTGCTGAGACTCCGCAGCCCTGGGGCTGCCCTCGGCCCGTGGGACTACACTTCCCCAAGCCCAGAGCCTCTCTTTTCCAGTGGCTCTCTGGTTCGGCAACATCTGTGATCCTACTGGATGTTGCTGGACCAGAGAGTCCCAGACCAGAGAGATTCAACCTGTAGTTCATTAAAAAAAACAAAAAAACTAGTTGGTGATGAATTACATTGGCTGGGGACTGCTGCTGAAGCTAAATTCAAATACTGTAATGGACAAAATTAATATTATTCTTTATTTTCTGACCGGGCTGGGGGAATAGCAGAAAATAAGGGCCCATTCTGTTCCAAAGAGTCACTTTCCTGCTGTGGGAAACATTTTTAATAATAAATCCATTTAATTTACACTTGGTTTTCTTCCTGGGGCAATATAAGAAGAGCTTGGCTAGCTGCTCCTTGCTCACATGCTCAGGACCTAACTGATCACTAGATGTGGGGTTGGATAGGAATCCTTCCCCAAGGCAGATTGGCAGTGGCTTGGGGTTTTCCACTTTCCTCTGCTGCATTTGGATGTGAGTCCCTTTCCATGATTATCTGGATAGCTTTTACTTTCTCATTTTCCTGCCATTGTGAGGGTCATGAACATTGGTGCATCTTGGTCCCCCCAATTCTCTCTCTGCAGCACATATTAATTTAATCTCCTATGGGCTGTGATAATTTGGTCTCATTTTGCTTGTTAGGTTTAGTGTGCAGGTGCTGGGTGGTGTTGGTGGCCTGTGACTTACAGGTGGTCAGACCAGATGTAAGCCCTTATGTTCTAAGACTATGGAATAGTCGTCTTTCCAGGGAAGTGACCAAAGTCTCATTGCCTGAAATATTTAAAACCAAGCTAGACAAAGTACCAGACATGTCCAGTTGTTTCCCAGACGGAGAGGCAGCCACAGAGCTCCACATGCTTCTCCTGCCCACAGGTACCACTCCAAGCGCCAACTCTGCACCATCACCAATGGGACCTGCAAGGACGGTGTTTGTGGCTGGCAGCAGGACATGGAGCCCTCTGACCACCACTCTGCCTAACAGCCAGAGGGGCATGCTGACCATTTCCTGGGAACTGCCTGAACCTCAGAACCCCTCCTGCATCCCAAACAGCTCATGTCCAGCAGGACCCCAGAATCCATACCCCCCCTCTCCAGCTGGAGCTCTCATCCCCTGGCCTAGCATGGACCCCTTTGTAGCATCCAGTCCATTGCTCCAAGCTAGTGAAAATCAGCAAGTGATTGAAGGTGGGGGAGAGCCAGTGATGGAGGTAGGGGGCATGCAGCGAGCAGGGGTGGGACTTTGGAGAAGAAGTGGAGCAAGCAAGAGGTTTCAGGGAAGGGGTGGGGCAGGAATAGGGTCGCCAGGTGTCCAGTATTGACCCAGACAGTCCGGTATTTTCACCTCCTGTCCGGTAAAAAAAAATCAGAAAATACCGGACACCTAAAATGTCTGGTATTTTCTGATTTTTTTCCCTGACAGGAGGCGAAAATACCGGACACCTGACAACCCTACGACACACTCAGCAACCGGGCCCAGCCCCCACATGCCCCCCCCCCGCTTACCTGGTTCTGCAGGTCTTGTGGCTGGAAAGAAAAACAAAATGGCCACCAGCAAAAAAGCTTTTTCTTAAAGGGGTTATGTTGATTTTTTTTATTTTTTTGCTTAATAACTGCTGTCGGGGTCCCTTTTGTTTTGCTCAACAACTTTGGTCTCTCCCTTTTTTTTCTCAACAGAATTTTTTTTCTGGTGTTTTTTTGGGGGGGGAGGGAGAGGCATGTTCTGTATTTTTGGTTAAACCATCTGGCAACCCTAGGCAGGAGTGTTCAGGTTTCTGCAGTTAGAAAGTTGGTAAGCCTAGTTAGTGCTCAGGAACATAAGACATTCCCTTCTCCCAGAGTCTTGGGTCCAGATTCTGTATTTTTGTGGCACAGGTAAAAAGGGAAGGATGTGGCAAAGGTGACTTTAAGTGACCTTTGCACTCCTAGCATTGTTAAGCTATGCAAGGCCTACTTAGCCCTGGGCATAAATTTAAGCTGCCTGGGGGTTCTTCTGGCTTGTTTTCAGTACCCTCTATGGGCTGTAAGTTATAGCTGCAGTATAAAATATTGGCCTTGCCGCCTCTTACCCCAGCGCACTCTTGGAACCTAGGTTGCAGGGGGAATCTTTGTAGGCACAAAGCTGCTCAAGGTAGCCTTCTGCTCAAGGCATAACTTCGGTATGCCTTCCTCTCCCCCCCAGCCGCTTGTCTGCTTGGTGCCACAGACCGGTCTACAAGGGTGTGAATTACAGAGCGCTCCAGTGTGGCATGCTCTAGCTGTAGGGTTGCCAGGTGTCCGGTATTCAACTGGGCAGTCTGGTTTTTGGGGCCTCTGTCTGGTAAAAAAATCCAGAAAATACCAGACATGTGCAATGGCCGGTATTTCCTGGTTTTCCGGCTGGGCGCTGGATGGAAGCCTGGCAGGGGCAGGGGGAGTGACTGGAAAGCAGGGCGCGATCGGTGCTGAGAGCCCTGGTTGCGTGAGGAGGAGGAGGGGCAGTCCAGTCCATGCTCCTGCGCGCTGGTCAAGCGTGTGGTGGAGCCGCAGCCGGACTGACTCTCACGGGACGGGAGCGCCCTGAGGTCTGCACAGTCCGGGTCAGCCCCATCAGCTGATGCACTCCCCTGCCCTCTCCTAGCTGGCCAGTTGGTTGATTCTCCCTGACTTCTCCTCCCAGTCTTCCACGGCCAGCCCAACTGCACCCCCCGCTAGCCCTGCTTCCGGTGGCCAGTTCTCCTCTCCTCCTCCTCCTGAGCTCCCCCAGCAAGCTCCATCCTTGCCGGCTGCTTCCACCCCTCATCTTCCCCGGCCAGCCCCGCCGCCCCACCCCTTAGCTCTGTTTCCCACCCCCTCCTCCTGGCCAGCACCGCTCCACTCCCGGCTGGTCCCTTCCTTCCCTCCCCCCATGTAACGTGTCCAGTATTTTTTGTATGACTGCCTGGTAACTCTATCTAGCTGTCCCATGTAGACCCTGCCAGCACGAGCTAAAAGATACCTGGTGTGCACTAATATAGAGTTGGAAACAAAGCTACATCAGTGGGAACTAGGTATCTTTTTAGTTTGTGCCAGGAGGGTCTACACAGGGCAGTTACACCACAACAGTTCAGCGTGTCCTGCAATTCACAGCTCTGTAGACAAGTCTACAATGCCATGTAGACAAGCCCAAAAACCTGCTTCTCCCAGAAACATGCCACCCTTGGCAGCTGCCTTGTTTATCTATAGCTGGAGCACCCTGCTACATGTGGGGCTGTTGCAGCACACCACAGTGATTCCTCCTATTTTATGACATCCCAGCGGTTAAAGGTGCCAGAATGCAGCCTCTAGGAATGCAGCCTTCCCTAGCCCTTACTAGCCTAAACCCAAATTTCTAGCACAGTGATGCAAGCAGGAGCACTAACCAGAGCCTGCCTAAAAGTGCCAGTGTAAGAGCATGAATGCTGGGAAGTCATCTTGCCTATGTATTGACTTACAGCAAACAGGAAAAGCCCCAATGCCACTTTCACGCCTGAGCTTGTTCTAAGACAATGGCAGAACTATCTTTACCGGGAACAAACTCAGTTCTTGAATGAAAAGTGATGGCTTCTGGCTAGTTTGTGTTCTCAAATCCTAAGGCTTGGGTTTAAATATATGGTTGTGGCTGCTTCCAGAAACTAAAGAAAAAGAAAGAAAGCTGAAAACCAGAGGCAAGGTTTCCCCCTGTCTTTCCCACCCACATCTTTCTTGCTAGAAGCTGTATCTAAGCTGCTACCACTATCAGTCCATCATCATAAGCCCAGACACCTGATGGTTTTATAGCTGAAGAGCAATTACACTTTCATACTTTTTTTTTTTCCAAATCATTGATCAGCCATTCAGGGACAATCCCACATAGTTCTAATTTACCTGTCAACCTTTTACATTAGCCTGTTAACCTTAGGCAGATATTTTGATAGTGTTGTGGTCAGAAATGTCATTGAAAAGAGGGGTGTGGTGTGGCGAGGAAAAGCCTTTTTTTCTCCCCCACTTCTTCACTGCAATATAAATCATTCTAGTTTCTGTCTGAGCACTATGCATCATATATCACTCTGCCCTTGCCAGATGCCTAAAGAGTATATAAAATGGCATCTATAGGCCTGGCTTTAATTTTCTTCTTTAATTTTCTAATATAAATAGTTCCTAATCTGCATCCTGAAAACTAGGGGCTTGGTTCTAGTCAAGTATCACAAGCTAAAGATGTTTGGGTATAACCAGTGAACCTTCAAAGAGAAGGTTACATGGTAACTTGATCACACTGTCAGAAAAATGACCATAGAAAACTCTGTAGTTTACCCAATCACTGAAGCTGGACAAATTCAGACTAGAAATAAGGTACACATATTTAGCAGCGAGGGCAGTTAATCATTGAAACAACTTTTTCAAGGGGTGTGGTGGATTTTCCATCAGGGACATTTTAAAATCAGGGTTGGATGGTTTTCTAAAAGATCTACCCCAGCTCAAATAGATGTTAATTCAGTAACGTCCCATGGCCTGTGTTATGCAGGAAGGCAGACTAGATAATCACCACAGTCCCTCCTGGATTTATAATCTATGAATCTATGTACAGAATGCTTTGTAGGAAAACCTAAATTTTGTGGAGAATTGTGGTTGGGGTTCAGTAGGTGTCACTACTCCAACTGAGTCAGCACTGACTTGCTTATGATAGGGGTCACTGTATTCTTAGAAACTAGTGGTCCCGTGGCACCTTAGAGACTAACAAAAATATATATTTAGTATCACGAGCTTTTGTAGGCAAAACCCACTTCAGATGAGATGAGCTTGAGTCACTGCAGAGGTGGCTGTACTTTACTTGTGGGTGAATTATATATTATACACATAACACAGAAGATGCTTTGCAATCTGTCAGGAAATTGACTCTTACAAATGTCAGATTATAACAATCACTTCTGCCCTATAAACAAATACAAATAATTGCAATGATTTGTTTTAAAAGCATTTGTAATAAAGTATAAGTAGCCAGGACTTTGGAAGCTTATATTGGAGGTAAGTAGGAAATACTGAAATATGCAGGCTGTCGAGAATGAGTTTGTTAGCAGCTTGGAAAGGCGGTTATCCTTGTTGCCACTATTTCAGATGCTGCAAGGAAATGTATAGATATTGTGTGCACAGGTTTCCTGCCATGTCTGGAAATACCAGTGATTTGATATTACACACATATGGGCTGGCAAATGTCGAGATTATTTTAGTGGGACTGAGTAAATGGCTCATTGGCTAATTTACAAGATTCTTTTGCCTGAATTTGTTAGATTAGCCAAGTAAATGTTAGTACTTGTGATGGTGAGAACTGAGCATAGTGATTCCTGACCCTTAGTTCCGTCAATGCCCCATATTCCTGTCGCGCAACATCTTGCGCTTCTCCAGCCTCCTCAAATGGCAAAGCCTTCTGCAATTGTGGGCTCCCACACTTCTCTCCAAACATACCTTCAGTTTAGACCTGATGCACCTTCTGTTTTTATAGCTGAGAGATCCACACAGCTCACTCCCAATGTGCTTCAGTCCTTCTCTGTTTTGCCTGTCCTGTGTGTTTCTGAGGCCCAAACCATCAATTGTGTAAAATTACCTGATGGTGGTTTTGAGAGTATGTTGCCTCTCTGGACTTGAATGAAACCACCAAGTTCATCACTGGTCATCTAAAGTCACAAAGCCTTCCTGCACTGAATGTAAAGTGCACAGACTTGCTATCTACAGAGCACTACCTGCTCCTCCATTAAGTTGCCCCTCTCATGGCTGCGCCATTGAATTTTCTTTGTGTGCTTTTGTTTTCAAGTCCTCACTTTAAAAAAATCAGAAGCCTGAAGAGCTGGTAATCTAGTTCTGAAGGGATCAGGAAGGTCATAGCATTTGGTACCCTTTGGCTAGCTTTGGAGGGTCAGTTCAGAGCCTGCCAGCCTGCTCTCCTGCTTTTCAGAGCTCATCAGCTTGAACTTTTTATTTTTGTTGAACTTGTAAGTATGAAATGAAGGTCAATCTAAGTTCTTCCATGAAAAGCATTTCAATTATCCACTTTACCAGCATCTTATTACAAGCAGAAGAGCACAGTGACATGCAGATGTGCTCCTAGATACAGAACAATAAACATATTCCTTTCTCGTCTCTATTGACATGAATGGTCCCCTCATCTTTCCATGCTGGTCTCTCTCACTCCCTTGTCTTTATTCCAGTGAGTTGGCTATGATAGAATCATAATACACTAGAATTGGAAGAGACTGCGAGAGGTCATCAAGTCCAGTCCCCTGCCCTCACAGCAGGACCAAGCACCATCTAGATCAGTGGTCCCCAACCTTTCGTGGCTGCTGGGCGCCCTGGGACAGGGCCGCTCACATGCTGGGCGTCCGGGGCGGGGCTGCTCACGCGCCACTCTTCCGGGGGTGGGACCACGCATGCGTCCGAGGGTGGGGACCGCCCACGCGCCCTAAGTCGAAGGCCAGCACCATGCATGTGCTGTGAGCCCAGGGCAGGGCCAGCCCAGATGTTTTGGCAGGCGCACATAAATGCCCCGGCGGGCGCCATGGCGCCCGCGGGCACTGCATTGGGGACCACTGATCTAGATCATCCCTGATAGATGTCTATCCAACCTGCTCTTAAATATCTCCAGTGATGGAGATTCCACATCCTCCCTAGGCAATTTATTCCAGTGTTTAATCACCTTGACAGTTAGGAAGTTTTTCCTAATGTCCAACCTAAACCTCCCTTGTTGCAGTTTAAGCCCATTGCTTCTTGTCCTGTCCTCAGAGGCCAATGAGAACAATTTTTCTCCCTCCTCCTTGTAACACTCTTTTAGGTTCTTGTAAACCACTATCATGTCCCCTCTCAGTCTTCTCTTTTCTAAACTAAACAAGCCCATTTCTTTCATTCTTCTCTCATAGCTCAGGATATAAAGGTATTTTGGATTATAGTGTCTAGCAGAGACACTACAGAACAATATTTTATAAGGGGCAATGCAAGACTAGCGTTTCTATTCACAGTTGGTAAAGTCTGGTCTATTTAATTTCTCCTCCCATTTCAAGGGTACAAAATTTGTAATTTTCGTGCAGTGTCTTTTGGGTGCCACAGTGGTGCAGAACAGCAAGTACATTTTAGACTTGTGGGGGTGGAGAGGAAACAAATATCCCATTCAAAACAATTCTGTATCTATACCAGACATGTACGCAGGAGACTGGAGTTTGGATTTGCTTTTGCAGAACAAAAACTCAGCTGAGGAAGTTTTGCAAAACTAATACCAAGGTCAGTTAAATCTTGGTTCCATTTTATCTAAACCACCAAAGTTGGGAGGGAAACTGAGGTTCCAGCTGAAAGTTTTTAGGTTTGTTACAGCTCTTGCTGGCCACGTTGGGAAGACTTTGGTTTTGCAAAACCAAAGCAGGAGGGAGTCTAAGGCAGGTTCCAGTTTATCTAAATCACTGCAGAATGGGGATGAAAAGCCAGTGGAGTTCCTACCCTATTCTGAAAAGGGACTACGCACTCTAAATTTATATTCTAAATTTAACCTTTTTCTGGGATTAGGTTTTATTGAGAATAACAAAACTAGACCTCATCCTAAACTTTCTCTTCAAGCCTGGCTGTCCCTAAGTTTTTCCCTGAAAAAAAAAAACTCTTCTTTTATGCTCCTAGTTCCCTCCACTAAGAGAGAGAGAGAGAATCTAGTTCCTCTTTTGTCCTGTTGGAGTTAACCAGGGAGCCCTTTTTCTCTGACTAAGCAGTAATTACACTGTATCTGGGGGGGGGGGATAGGAGGGCAGGCACTTGACATCAGGATGACTTGACAAAAGAGCCTGGTATCCATCTCTGTGCAGAGCTTTAAAGGCTGCCATTCTGTTCCAGGGAGGTTCAAGAAAGGGTTGTTTATGCGTGTATTGATTAAATGTATACAGTATGTCCAGTTATGTATATCAGGGCACAAGATACACAATAATAATAAAACACTGTCAGTGGAGAAGAAAACAAAAAGCTTCTCCAGACATTTCTAATCCAAAAGGAGACATTTCTCATCCTAACATCCCCAACCCAAGCCCATAAAGCCTGAGGAAAGAGAGCCGTCTTGTGCTTTGCCCTAAAGGTTGATCCCTGCTTCTTTTCTTTCTGAGCTGTAGAAGAAATGAATTCCAGAGCTGAGGGCCCTCTACTTGGAATGTTGTACCTAATGATCCTTATGGCAGTGGTTCTCAGCCATAAGGATTATGTGTGTCCCTGGGGAAGTCAGAGTCTTTCAGGGGATACATCAACTCACCTAGCTAGGTATGTTCCTTCTTTTACAACAGGCTACATTACAAAAACAAAAACAAACAAGAAAACCCCACCACGAACAAAGTCAGTATAAACTAGAGTTTCATACAATGACTTGTTTTTAGTGCTTTACGCACTATACACTGGAATGGAAGTATAATTTTATTTTTATAATCATCTGGTAAAAAATGAGCAAGTAAGCACTTTTTCAGTAATAGTGAGCCGAGACACTTTTTTTCTTTGTCTGATTTTGTAAGCAAGGAATTTTTAAGTGAAGTGAAATGCAGGGTGGGGGTTATTCAATACAAATCAGATTCCTGAAAAGAGAACAGTAGCCTGGAAAGGTCAAGAACCACTGCCCTAGATGACTAACTCTGAGGCCTCTCAGAAAAAAACACCGTACTACATCTCAGCTTCCTAGCAGCTCATGGAGAGGGAGCCAGAATCCAGACCAGTTAAAGCTTATAGAGCAAAGTCAAAAGCTTGAATTGTACCAAGAAACAAACAAGAAGACAGCATAGTGTTTAGAAGACAGGTCTAATATGTTCTCAATTGCTTATGTAACCCACACACCTGCTGGGCATGATGTACTGTCCCATCTAATGGCACTGAGACCACATACAGAGAAAATAATGAGCCTGCTCTACAGTCTTATCTAATAGCTTTTAGCAAATGGGGTAAAAGCTCATGCACTAAGCTCTAGAAGTCCTGGGTTCAATTCCACCCATTGGATTACAAGTGGGCAGAGCAGGCTTATTCAACATTGGCTGTAGATTCTAAACACTGCAGTCCTGCAAGGAGACACAAAAGCATGGTTCACACATCTGAGAAGAATGGTTGCAGACATTGCCAAAAATGATTTTTGCCACCAAAGTCACAATTAATTGGAGGAGCAATGAGAGATCCAAAAGCACAGTACAGTCTGGGCTTTAGACTAGGGATGGTAATGCGTAGCCGAGTACACGATTAACTGATAAGCTTAGGCTCATCAGTTAATCTTCTCAGCTACACGTACTCCCCTCACACCTTGCTGCCTCTGTATTAGAGGCAGTAAGGGGGGTGAAGTAGGAGCTGTTACCATAAGGAGCCAGCTTTTAAGACAGCTCCCTAGAAGCACCAGATCCAGAGAGCTGCCTGCCCCTCCACCCCAGCGCTGCTGCCTCTGATAGAGAGGCAGCAGCACAAAGAGTGAGAGAGGCAGGCGGGAGGTGGTAAGTGTGGGAAGCTGACTTGCATGTATTGCCTCACAGCAGCAGCACAGAATGGGGCAGGCGGGAGCCAGATACTCAGAAGCAGCAGTGAGGGTGGGGGAAGGCAGCTGCAAAGCAGCCTCTGTTCACAGTGTGTCCAGGCTCAGTTTTGGGCTCCTCATGGACAGGAGCTGCCCTCCCCAGGCAAACACCCTATCCCGTAGGCCATGCTTGGGCTCCCTGCAGACAGAGCTGCTGCCACCCCATGCTGCTGCCTCTGATAGGCAGCAGCACGGCATGGCAGGAGGCTTCCTGGGAATGGGGCTGGGAGCACACTGGCTGCCAGCCCTGCCCCTGTGGATGATTTGCATTTTTAGAAAAGGATGCTTGATTCTGAAGAGTTCATAATTTCCAGCTGCTTATCTCCCTGATCTGAAGTCATACTCCCTGCAAGTTGGGGCATCACAAGTGGCTAATAGGGAAACGGACAGAATTTCTAGCGTGACAAACAGATGGATTATGACTTCAGGTGCAGGAGCAGAGGGATTTCTAAACAAAAACCCTGCTTTTATGAAAATGGCCATAGTATAAAAGAACTCAAGAAGTACAGAAAATAAATGCATGCAAATTTATTTCTTTTTAAAAAAAGATATTTTCCCAAAGTACCAGCAGCTCTTCAAGTGTGTCAGTGATTTGCCATCATAGCAAAGCTTTACAGTGAGCAGTGCCTACTGAAATATACTCTCCCACAGCTTTCAGATTTCTCTGTACTGGTCACCTTTAGATGGTCAGCTGCTTTTGAGGACCAGGCAATAGACTGGGAATCAGAGGTCAGTTCCCAGCTCTGACACAGACTGCCTGTGAGACCTTGGACAAGTCACTTCATCTCTCTTCACCACAGCTCCGCAATTATAAAATGTCAGATAATATTTCCATTCTCACCCTTTGTCTGTCTTGTCTATTTAGATTTTTAAACTCTTTGGGCAAGAACTTTCTCTTTCTCTGTGTTTGTACAGTACCTAGCACAATGGGACTCCAACCCTGGGAAGGACACTACCATTATACAAATACATATAGGGATTACTGGGTGATGCAGAAGAGACTCTGTGACTGGATTGGGGTGACTAATGCAGCCACCTCTGATAATTGTATTTCAAAACAGAGGTACTTGTCCTGGCAAAGTTACAGGGCCACCTTTTCATTCAGTGGAGCTGCAGAGGCCCAAAATATTTACTAATATCTTGATGTTATATTATGACAGCAGCATCACTCTGCCACGTGCTGAACGAATGCCATGTTACACACAATTGTTTTGTGTATTCTTGTGGTTCCTTATAACTCAACCCTGGTGAAAGATGGAGCAACTCTATGGAATCCAATAGAACTGGATCTGCTTACGCCAGGGTGGCACTTGATCCAGTATTTCCTCTTTATATCATGACTTTTAGGAATGAAATGGAACTTTTGTTCCTCTCTCCTTCCTGGCTGTTTAGCAGGTTGAGGAAAACTCCTAGCTATACTAATACATTTTGCATAACACTCCCCACACAGGCCCGTTCGTGGGGGAGAGGGGTGCAAAGTGTGTGAAAGCACTCCCCATGGTCCCCCAGGTAAGCATGCCCTGGCTGGCCAGGGGAAGGCAGGAGCAGCACACTGCTGAGCCTCCCTCCCTCATGCTCCCACCAGCCAAGAGAAGGCTTGGGCTGATTTCCCCACTTACTTAGGGGGTCATATGGGGGTGCATTCACACTCTTGCAGTCCACATTTACAAAAAAAAGCACCCCCCTCGCAGAAGTTCCTGTGTACTGGCCTGCCACACCACTTGATACATGCAAGGCTATGAGTGAGAGAAGTACAAGCCTAGCCCTTAGACTTTGGAGAGTCGTATGCTGCTTCGAAGCCATAAGTTGATGATCACTGTAGTAGAGAAATACGATTTATTTAAGAGGAGTGATGGAAAGAAAAGAAGGTAGATTGAGGATCAACCCCCTGTGAATGGCATCTTTGCTGACTGCCAGACATGGGCAAAACCCATAAACAAAGTAGCAAATGAGTTTACTAGGAGAAATGACTCCAGATTTGAAGGGCTGTTGAGGAGGAAAGACCAAGAACCAGTGTTGCCTAGGTAAACAATTTTACATTGGAAACTTGATTGTAAATTCCACTTCCCCAGTCAAGGAATAGGACTGTATAGTAGTTTTGCTCATCAAAACTAAGCACGAGTTGAAATTTCAAATCTCCACAAGTATTATTTGCCAAAACTCGGTTGATCATATCAAACCCCACATACTTTGAGGAAAATTGTGCTCTGATCAGATAACTTGTGAAAAGAAAAGATAACAACTAAGATAAGCTTTGCTAGCAGTTTGGCCAGATCCAGTTATAGAAACCCAGGAGACAGAGTATTAAGAAAATTATTCAGTGAATTATTTGTCCAGTATTGCATCCTATTGTAATACCTAGCATCCCTGCATTTGCTGCCACACTGGTTTTGGTGAAGCAGGGAGAAATGATCAGGACTTCAAGGTGACATTCTCCATACAGCCACATTCTTCTTCTGATAGTCTGTCTCTGATATTACCACAAGTCATGGGATTTCCTGCTTTCTGTTTTCTTCTTTCAAGCTCTTTGAGCACAAGTCTCTTCCTGGGCTGCAGCCTGATAAGATGATATAAAATTCAAGGTCACTGTGCTATTTACTGTACCAGGGCAAGGGGCCTGAAGTGGATACAAATAATTTGTTTTATTTACCTGCAGCTGTTTAAAAAAGAAAAGGAATCCAAACCACCCTGTTTCAGCTCTTAGCTGTGGTATTTAGGATGTGTCTATATGACATTGTAAGCTGACCTGGGTTTGTGGAGTTGGTGTTCCAAATCTGTGCTTGAGCATTCACGTTGCATTGTGAACCTGGGCTCTCAGTTGCTAGATCAGGTCTTGTAGCCACGCTAACGAGCCTAGGCCTTCTGACTTGGATCTGTGGCTTGAGCTGCATCCCCATTGCAAAAGGGCAGGACTTGATGTGAGTCACACTGGGACTTTGGCTCTGACCCACCCCCATAAAAGGTCCTAGGACCCAGGTTTTGAGTGCTTGCTCGCCCAAGTCAGACTGATTGTTGTATGCAAAAAAGGAGGCTTTGGCTCAGAGCTGAGTCAGAGCCTGGATCAGTATGCAATGTAAACATACTTTTAGGTCAGGGTTATCCTCTTTCTGATTGTAGAAAACTGAACACCCTATCTCGGCACTTTGTCCTCTGCCCCACCCTTTTTCTGAGGTGCTGCCCCTTCCTCCATTGCTCACTGTCTCCCACCTTCACTCACACACTCAGGGTACGGCTACACTGTCTATTTTTTAATGAAGAGATATGCAAATAGCGCTTGCATTTGCATACCTTCTTCTGTTTTTTTCCCCGGAAGAGGCTTTCCCACCATTTGGCCCCGTATACATTTGGGCCAAATTGCGGAAAACCCTCCTCTTTTGAAAGCCCCTTTCTTCCTTGTAAAACGAGGTTTACAGGGGCTTTTGAAAGAGGGTTTTTTTCCCGACATTTGGCCTCATGTAGATGAGGCCAAATGGTAGAAAAGCCTCTTCCGGGGGAGAAAAAAGGAAGATGGTTTGCAAATACGAGCGCTATTAGCATACCTCTTCCGAGAAACCCATTGGGTTGGGGCAGGGAGTTGAGGTGTGGTGGGCATGATGAGGGCTCTTGCCGGGCTCTGTAGTGGGGCAAGAGGTGAGGGGGGTTGGGCTGTAGCAGGGGTCTCCAGGCTGGGGCTGGGGCAGGAAGTTGGGATGTGAGACGGGTACGGGGTTTGCGCAGGGGGTATGGGCTTCAGGGTGGGGTCAGAAATCAGGGCTTCAGGATATGGAAGGGGGCTTCAGGCTGCGGCAAGGGGTTGGGGTGCAGGAGTGAGCATAGGGTGCTGGCTTCGGGAGGGAGTTTGAGTGTGGGAGGAGGCTCTGGGCTGGGGCAAGGAACTGGGGTGCAGGTGGGAAGGAAGGCTCTAGCGGGCAGTGCAGGCTCTGGGGAGGGGCTGGGGATGCGGGCTTTGAGTGTGGAAGGGGGCAACAGATTGGAGTGCAGGATGTGATGCAGGCTCCAGTAGGGAGTTTGGTTATGGAAGGGGCTCAGGGCTGGGACATGTAGTTGGGGTGGAGGAGGGATTCTAGGTGCAGGCTCCAGGCAGTACCATCCCTTGTTGATCTTTTCTGATTGAAAACCGGGCAGCTGATGACAGCCCCACCTTAGACTGCTGGACCCTACTGGCTGACAGGTGTACTGCATAGGGATAAAGATACCTATAACCCTGCGGTGTCCAACACAGTAGCCACTAGCGGCTAGTTGGCCAGTTATGTGTAGCTCTTTGGCTTGAACAATATGTCTATTCAGCTGGTTGCGTGTAGCTAGTTCGCTATAGTAGTAGCCACTATAGTAGTTACTACTTCGGAACTGGTTGGACGCCACAGCTGTAACCCTTTGGTGGATTGGGAAGAAAGACACTTACATAAATTGTGAGGTACTTTCTTGTACACTGTTATTTCTGTGTCACAGCACAAATAGGGCCTTGATAGGGGCTGAGTTAGGATTTAGCTCTTAACATGTGAGAGAACTTAAGTTTGCTTTACTCTGCTGGTCACTCAGGCCCAGAACCTGAAAAATATGCAAGTGCCTCATTCTCATTGCGATCAGTGGCAGTTAGGGGCCTACATACCTTTGAGGATCAGGGCTTCACATCCATGGATGGAAACATTACAGTTTTCTGTTCTTCCGTCTCTTCCCTGTCGGGTCGCTCCTTGAACATGAAAAAGAGGGAGAACAGAAAAAGGACTCTTTTTCTCAGGCACTGTAACAGAACAGTGGTGTCTGTTCTTAGGCGCAACAGAGCATGGCAACCCACAAGCATTGCTCCAGGAAAAGGTGGCAGATGAAGGAGAAAGTGCCAAAATAACATGTCATTTCAGGATTTTGTGTGTCATTTGCCACTTATTTCAACACTTGTGCCAGGTCACAGTGCCCGCTGGAGAATGGCCACTGAGCACCACAATAAGCTGACAAACCAGAGCGACTACTAGATCAGCAGCCAAAGATTAGTTACAAGGGAGATTTGCCAGCCATGCCTATTGAATAAAAAGGCAGCACTGTGGGACATGGTTTACACAGGAATTCAATGGGTGTTTTGCCTAACCTGGGATTTGGTACCCAAGGTATAACTACAACAGCTTGCTCCTTAAGTGCTGCCCTCCCCACAACATTGTTCTCAGTAACTAAGACCTTTGTGTCTTAGACAGATCAGTATGGCACAAAGACTAGCCCCCCATTCAGTGCAGTTGGGAACTAAATTACACAGACATTACCATAAGGAGCATTCTGAGTTGTAGATAGTATCTCCCACCCTACTCTTTAATAGGGGTGTTGCTAGGTTAGAGCTGATTTATAAAAGGATGTATCAGAACAAGTGGAGGTAAACTACCTGAACAGAACTTGGTTAATATATACACAAAAGTTATAAATTCACTCCATTCACATTATGATTTTGGTGCCTAAAGTTTCTGCCTCAATACCTGCCAACTACTGCTGCACCTGTGATGCTTTAAATTAGTCACAGCTAGAGATAAACCTAGCTGATTGTCAGGAAGTAGCTGACAGCTGCAATCTCTTTCTCCAGGTCAAGCTGGAGGAAAAGAACATGCTCTATCACTCTAGTGTCCAACCAGTTCTAAAGCAGTAGCCACCATAGCGGTTTCTGCTATAGTGAACTAGACACACTCCAACTGGCCAAAGAGCCACATTGTTCAATCCACATGTGGCTAGTGTGTTGGACACCACAGCTCTGTCAGGTGAGAGTTTTTATCTTAGTTGAGTAATGCTGGTCTCTCTGGCTGACTTTATCTGAGCTGTAGCTACTTAATTACTTGCTTAAATAGGGAAATAAGGACCCAACTTTGCTTCCCTTCCCTTTGGGGGAAGGGTTGTGAAGAATGATCTCTGTGATCTTGTGTAAAAAAAAAAAAGACACACAGGTGCCCTATGAAAAACGTTCCGCACAGAAAGGGAACTAGAAATCAAAGAGTAATATCTCTAGGGTCCTGGAGGAGGGGAGGAGAGAGACTTAGCAAGTGATTTTTTCCCCCCTGAGATGAGAACCTATCTTCTCTGGGTTTAAAAAGATGGGAGGAAATAAAGGCCATATTTCACCACTCTAATTCACTTTGGGTGGTTCCTCACTCTTGAATCATTTTACCAATTTCAGGGGACTTGCTTGTGAGTTTGGTGTAAGTTCTGAGTAAATAACATTTTGTTTTTATTTTGGTGAAGCCCCCATACAAAAATCTTTGTGTTTGAAACGGATGGAATTATTTTTTTATTCAGACTGCAAATGAAAAATCAGCTATTCACTCCGTTCTGTTTGAAACTCTGCCACAACTTGATCCTTGGTCTAGTCTCTGTTGGGCAGAAGTAATCTGCATCAGACCCTTTCTTGGCATAGCTGACTGACCCCTTCATGCCAGCTTGGTTATCCTGGCTGTTCTGTTGCGGATTTAAGTCAAAGTTCTGCCCATTTCCCATTCCTGTGTGCCGTACCACCTTCCATCCATTTCCAGGAGAGGGGGGTGTAGAAGCTTTCTATACATTGCTCTGCCCCCATCATGCCCTTTACATATGTCAGAGTTGTTTCTTAAAGCAATTCTGTAGGTTGGAGAGGAGCAGTCTAGATGTGCGAAAATTGACCTGAATCCTATTGAAGCAACCCTGAATCAAAAAATTGAATGGTTCAGAGTCAGGTTAGTTCTTTGTCATTATTCTTCCTTTTCACATATCTCTGCAATCCCTAGTTCTGAGTAAAGGAGAACTTCTGAAGTACAAGAAGGAATTTCTTGTACTGCTTCTAGCCTCAAGATCAGAGTTTTCAACAGGCTCAGATGAATATCCAAAATTTGGAGTGCTCAGCTTAACCCAAACATAAGGCACTGCTTTTTTTTTTCTTGCCACATATTTAGACAATAGGGAGAACAGTGTATGCGCTCCTGTAATGGATTCTAATGACAGTGCAGGTTTTGAGAATAAAAATCATTACTCTTCCAGCTAAGCCTGATGGTGGAATTGTATTAAGCTGGCTGCTTGCATTGTAACTGTTTATAATTATGCTTAGCCCATTGACAAGTTTTCTTGTATTGTTATATAAGTCGTGTTTCTGCTAATGATATTTCCACTACTTTCTCATACGTGCTGTTTTTTAAACTTCAGAAACTGTGACAGAGCTAAGGTGGCCAACTTAGTAATATTTAAAAATTGGACACTCAGCAGGAATTGCAGAACCTGCCCTCCCCACTTCCCAAGGACCCCTTCCTGCTATGCCCCTACCTCCTGAAATCTCACCCTCCCACTCACTCATCTTTCCCCCTCCATCCCTGCTCACTGCTCTTTCCCTTTTCCCCCCCTTCCCTGTGTGAGTTGGGAGAGACTCACCTGCAGAGCCTGGGCTGGGAGCTGCAACCAGTCAATGCAGGTAGGAGGTGGCCCTGGCTGAGTGGGGGCTGGCACAGGTGATGACTCAATGCCTACCCAAAGCGCGGTTACTACGGGAAGGGAATCTGGTCACTAGGTCAGACTGGACACCATCAGGTCCCCTTTTTGACTTTCTGGGGAAAAAATGGACACCTGGCAACCAGACAAGTGAAAGGGGCCTCTCTTTATTTAGAGAAGGGCAGTCAAGGGACTGTTACACCCAGAGCTGTCCCATCCATGGAATGGTTTGGGGTGGCCACTCCAGGCACTGCTCAGGGTTTGGGGGAGGAGGCTGGGGTCAGGGGGCCCTGCTTCCCATGATTCCTGCTGCTGTCATGAGTGCAGAAGGGAGAGGCCACTCCTGTTGTTGCCTCATGCTATCCCTCCTCCCCTCCCCCAATCCTCTAGATTGTGTAGCTCTGGAGAGAGGGAGCTTGGGGGCAGATCAGGGGTAGGAAGAGGCGGGGGAAGGAGTGTAGTGGGGGGAGAGCAGAGGCGGGGATGGTACCTGGGACAGAGCCGGGTTGTCACAGGCCCTGCGCTTCCCTAGGGACAACCATAATCACAGCTAATTACAAACTGTTGCTCCATAAAGAAAAGGTTACAGCTGTGTGTCTCTTCCTCTTGACACAACAATGAGCAACACGAAGAAACCACATGTATAGATGGGTTCTAAATAGCTGTGTTTATTAAATATGCTGCACACAAACATGGCCGGCCTAGCTACCCACCTATTGCTGCTCTGACTGGTTCCTTGCAGTATTTGAACACAGCAAGTACCATCAGAGTGCTCACAAACTACTTACAGGTAGTTCACCCTGTTCCTATTCTGTATAATCATAGAGAAATTTGTCACAGAGCATGTTTATCTGAGTTGAGGCTTTGTGCCTGCAGGAGCGACTAGGACTAGACAGCCTGGTATTTGTGCCTTCCATCCGGTAAAAAAATTCCAAAAATACTAGACATCTAAAATGTCTAGTATTTTCAATTTTTCCCTAAGCCTAGCTTGGATGCCCAACGGAAGGCTATTTGGGACATGCAGGGGTGGAGGAAGGGGGGAGTGGACCAGGATTAAAGAGACCACGACTGAATTTTGGCCCGGGTTTTTCTTTTTTGTTCAACAGAATTTTTTCCTGGCATGTTTTTTTGGGGGGCGGAGGGAGGACGGGGGGTGTCAGTATTATTTGTGAAGCCATCTGGCAACCCTAACTGGAGTGGAGTTGTGTGAATGCATCTAGTGCCATTTATGTTCATGATTATGAGGATCTAAGTGTACTTTTCTGTGTGAAAACTGATATTAATGGTCCTTTTCATGTTTACCATGTTTGAGTAAGAATTTAAATTAAGTTGCTGCCATTTACAACACTGAAGGCTATGGACACTGAGAAAACTACGAGTGAAAAAGGGAGAGTATTTGGTCTCTTTAGACATAATAAATGAAACTTTTTAAGAACAATATTTTGACTGCCGCCAGGAGACTACAAAACATGGAATTCTCAGTCAAGAGGAAAATGGAGTATTTCATTTTGAGTGTCACACATGATATTAAGGAAGACAGATGAAATCTGAAAGGTAAACAGATAGAGTTGAGGTTGGCTGATTTTCCAGCTAAGATGTGGATGATGAAATATTACAAGTTGATTTCAGCAGGCAAGATGCTGGGGGGCAAACTCCCCTGTTAAAATAAAAATATTCCCCATGAGATATAGTGCCCTGAGTTGCCAAAATATAGCTGCTGCTGCTGCTGCTAGTATTTAAATCAGTGGACTGGATTCATGAGATTGCCTAGGTATAAACAAAAGCAGAATGTTGCCATATAGCAGTTTTTGCAAAGCTCTCCTGGAAACTCACTGGACACACTATCTCCTCTTCGCAGACTGGGGAACATGGGTCATGCAGTAATCCCAGGTACATTGATGTACGTCTGGAGAATCTCACTGAAGTCAATAGAGTTACTCCCAACTTACTCCTCTATAAGCCAAGTCAGAAGCTGGCCCCATGTATATAATAATAAAGGAAGACAAAGAAAGGCACTTTTATCTGGGCTGAAAGATAACAAAACTGTGTTCAGGAGACAAAACATTACTAGCACTGATGTCATGTTCCGCAAACAATTATTCTGTAATTACAGCAGTCTCCCTCCCTCCCTTTCTTTTGTTTAGCTCCTGTTCTCAGTTTTGTTATGGCCACAAAGGAACATAATATATATGGACTAGCACTAAATTAGGTTTGCTGTGTTATTTAGAAAGAGGTTTGGAGTCATGTTTTTGGCCCTTGGCAAAATTATAAGGTCTGTTCTTGAGAGTCTAAAAACAAACTGAAAAACAAAAACAAACCACAGCTTTTTTGACTGAAATGACCGGTAGCCCTTAGAGTTTGATCTGTGTTGTTGGAAGTAAAAGGAGACAGTACCGATACTAGAAAAGCCATGTGTGCATTTTTTTTTGCAAAGTAATCAAAATCTTTCACTTTGATCTCTATATATTTATGTACATGTAAATACACAGTGGGTGCACTGAAAGTAATTGTAGTTTTAAAGCATTCTTAAAAGGCCTTAAAGGCCCCGATCCAGTGCAGTATTTGCACACATGCTTAACTTTAAGCATGCGAGCGACCTGTTTGGCTTCAAGAGCAGGGATTTAGACTTAAGAACATTTGTCAAGTGCTGTTGGATGAGAGTCAAAATGAGGAATCCTGGTAATAGGACTGAAATGTGTTCACTATGCGAATATATTCTGGGCGTGCATATTTATGTGCACGCAGGTGGACATTATCTTAAATAAAAACCTGTTTATTATGTTTGCCAATTGGTGCCCAGACATAGTGCACAATCATTCTGTCTGATGTGAGTACCTCCTGTGTGAGCTGCAGCCGAAACTAAATCGTACCCCATGCATGGAAGCCCCTCTTACAAGGGAAGTGACAGTGGTTCAGCATGCAGAGCTGGTCCCAGCTATAAATTGCATTTTAGCATCCTGTTTCTCAATGTGATTTTCATAGAGAGGCTCTTTTCTGGGAAGTCTGACATGTTGGTCAGGCTCTTAGGGGCGGATTTTTCCCTTTAAACCAAAACAGAAGTTTGAGAGAGAAACAGCAGGAGCACAGTGGGGGAAGTGATAGGTCAGAGTGTTGGAAAGCTATGTGCCCAGGGTACTGTTGGGCTGCTGATACACCTACTAGGAATGCAATAGTCACACCAAATTCTATGGGGTTGCCTTTTATATGGGTTTCTGGAGAGAATCATATCCAGTTTAAGGGATTTGCTTTTTAACGACCCCGGAACTCTCATATCTAGACACATCTACAGCTTTTACATTAGCCCAAGGCTACTGAAACTAGCATTCATCAAAATGAGTCACTGACATAGATATGAGTGTTTTAAGTTCTATACAGATTCTAAACACCGGGAATAATTGTAATCCTTAATTTTGTGAAGCATCAGAGCCTGGTGTTTGGCTGGGAGGAGGAGGCTGAAGAGGGAGCTGCTTATTTTCCTGCAGAAACACCCTCTGATTTTATCTCTTATTGTCTCGTTCAGACAGATGAAAATAAATGGGGAGCAGGGACTCCGTGGCATGGAGGGGGTGGTTGGCTTGGGTTTTCTGGCCTGTGGCACCATTTGTCATTTGCTGGTGATTTTTCTGGATGCCCATTTCTATTTCAATTCTCACACTCCCCTTTTAGATCCAGATAGATGCCATGTTTGTCTCCCTGTAGCCAGGCTGCCATTTTGGGAGGGTGGGGAAGCAGAGACAGCAGCCATGTGTACCGGGACAGTGGCTTGTTTTTCTTCCCGTTCCCCAGACTATCAGGGAGCGAGGGGAAACTACACATTTCATGAATTACTTCTCTACCTCCATGCCAGGAGTGAGAGGCATGGACACAAGCCATGCTTACTCCCTGACAGAACAGTAAGAAAAACAAGCAGCATCCTGGTACACAGGGCTGCTGCCTGTCCTTCCCCCCTCAAAATGGCACCCTTGCTCTGCGAATGGATCGAAATGATCATGCGTTCCTAGGTCACTCTGGGTATGTCTACACTACCCCGCTAGTTCGAACTAGCGGGATAATGTATGCATACCGAACGTGCAAATGAAGCCCAGGATTTGAATTTCCCGGGCTTCATTTGCATAAGCCGGCCGGCGCCATTTTTAAATGCCGGCTTGTTCGAACCCCGTGCCGCGCGGCTACACGTGGCACGGGCTAGATAGTTCGAACTAGCTAGCCATTCCGAACTATCTGTACACCTCGTTCCACAGATACTACAGATAGTTCGGAATGGCTTGCTAGTTCGAACTATCTAGCCCGTGCCGCGTGTAGCCACGCAGCACGGGGTTCGAACAAGCCGGCATTTAAAAATGGCGCCGGCCGGCTTATGCAAACGAAGCCCGGGAAATTCAAATCCTGGGCTTCATTTGCACGTTCGGTATGCATACATTACCCCGCTAGTTCGAACTAGCGGGGTAGTGTAGACATACCCTCAGGGATTAACGTGTGTTTGTTTTATCATATTGTTTATGTGGATTTAAACCTGTCCAAGCCATACAGGGTCATCATACTTCTTGTTCCAGATCTTCTCCCAACAGCAGACATAAGCTTTTTTGTTTTTGTGAGGGCACGGCTGAGACAGAGTTTTATCACTTGGCGCTTTATGAAGGCTAAAAGTTCTGGTTACAGACAAGGAACGCATGGACATGTGTCCTTGCCATGTGTGCATGTTCCTTCCAGGTGAGCCTGGCTGGCTTGTAGGGCAGCAGGGACATCAGCAGCTCGATTGCCTTAACAGAGGGACGCAGGGGAAAAGAACCACAAATGGAGCAGAAAGGACAGGGCAGGGGTTAGTTAGATATGTTGGGGAAAATGGTGGCAGCATGATTCTTGGGAAGGTGACAGCCTTGGGTCTGATCCAGTTGTCAGTGGAAGTTTAACCATTGTTTTGGTGGGAGTAAGATTAGGCCTTACCTTGCCAATCATAGGACTGGAAGGAACCTCAGGGGGTCATCTAGTCCAGTCCCCTGCACTCATGGCAGGGCTAAATATTATCTAGCCTTGTGGTGTCCTACATGCTAGCCACATGTGGCTATTTAGCTGGTTGAGTGTGGCTAGTTGGCTTGAGCAATGTGGCTATTTGATCAGTTGAGTGTGGCTAGTTCACTATAGCAGTAGCCACTGTACAGTGGCTACTGCTTCAGAACTGGTTGGACACCATGGATCTAGCCCATCCCTGACAGGTGTTTATGAAACTGCTGTTAAAAATCTCCAGTGATGGAAATTCCACAGTGATGGAGATTCCACAGCCTCCCTCGGCAATTTATTCCAGTGCTTAACCACCCCGACAGGAAGTTTTTCCTAATGTCCAACCTAAACCTCCTTTGCTGCAGTTTAAGCCCATTGCTTCTTGTCCTATCCTCAGAGGCCAAGGAGAACAATTTTTATCCCTCCTCCTTGTAACACCCTTGTAGGTACTTGAAAGCTGTTATCGTGTCCCCTGTCAGGCTTCTCAATAACTTGTTTATCCTTCAGGACGGTGGTGTTTCATAAACAACAACGATAAAGACATTCATGAAAGATTAGGGGATATAAGACAGAAGGGGGGTATAATGTAAGTAAGTATCTGAAGTATTTGAGTAGTTACACACCTAACTAGCCCTTTGATATTTAACTGACATGCAGTAACTGTTTTTATCAGATGTAGTGTGCTGTATGCCTAATCTAGCAGGCTCCATGGTAAAATGTTGCTTTAATTGAGTGCCCTCCTTGAAATAAAGGTGCCAGTGCAGAGAGAGAGAGAGTGCAAGTGCAGTGCAGCTTTGCCTACAGTTGCAGAAGGAAAGACCTCTGTGACCTGTGCAATGGATCAGCTTGTTTAATTTGCTAAAACTAAGAGCTGAAAAGTAGATAGGATCTCTGCAAACATTCAGAACTAGCAGGTGAGGCTCGTCATTGACTGGACAACGTCATTTTGCGTAGATTACACTTACATATATTTCATTTCTTGAGATTTCTTGTAATAGAATTTTGTATTAATGTGCTTGCAAAAGGGAAGTAAAAGAACAGTTTTAAATGGGTAGGATTTCAACTTCAAACATTATTAATTTTATTGAATAATTACCATACATGGTAAATTTGAATCAGAAACTCGTAAAGCTTCCATTACTCTTTCCGTAACTAATTTGAATTATTTTGTGATTCGTAACAGTAAAAATTTTCTTTGCACTAAAATGACAGTTGAATAGGCAACTCGATTTTAATGTTGTTAGCAAATATTTTTTATGAACTCTAATCATAATAGTCACGACTCTTTTCCAATGAAAAACAAAAATAATGATTTAAATCGTTCACCCAGCATATTCTGGTGTAAAAATTAGTGCATTCAGCTAATTTATGTGGCAGGATTGTTTATGCAAAATTTGGTATCTGTAGGTAATCGCGAAGTATGAATTTATTTTGCACAAACAAATCCACAAACAAACTCTTCAAAATATATAGCAGATTCTCTCTCTGTCTGCCTTTCTCTGCCTGCATGCATAGATGCTTCAAATGCAACTAAACTTAATTAATGCTCTTGAATGCCTTCCATTCCACATCTCTTAGCTAAATTCTGGAACACTCTCCTGCCAGTGAGTTACTATTTGGAACTGAAAAATAAAACCAGTAATTTAAAGTCAAACAACTTCTTTTTTATAATTTTTTTTAAACTTTCCATCCTTTGTAACAAACTCTTAGTAGCCTGAAATGATATTCCTTTTCTTACTGACCTTAGTGTTTTTCTATCTACTTAGCAAATATTGCACTTTGCTATGTTTCTAATGGGCAAAAGGCAAAGTGGCTTTTTAAAATTGGATTCTCTGTGTCTGCACAAGAAAATCAATGGTGTTATCTGGCATGTGCATAGAGCTGTGAATAGTCCAGAGCCAGCAGGGGTTGCTTTCACAGAGGGGTGTGGGGAAAGCTTGTAAGCCCTGCTGAAATGATTGCTTTTTATATTTACATTTAGTGACAGACTAGAGACCATATTGCTGCTTTTAAATTTAAGGTTCAGGAAGCATTCTTCATCCAGTTATATATATTTTTACACCAGTTAAAATTTGGGCCCAGAAATAGACCTAAATCCAGAGCTATTTATTCTGTCATCCAGAAATTTGGGGATTCAAATGCATTGGGATTTGAGCCCATCCTCTGGCTTTGTATAGCTCTAAAATAATGTTTGCCCCATCTTACTCTATTGTCATTTTCAGCCCCTTAAAAGACATAGGGATACATATTAGATCTAGGTACAGCAGCTGAAAAGGGGTTCCTAGTTAGGGTTGCCAGATGGTTTCAACAAAAATACTGGACACATTTGACATTATGTCACAATCTACATTACATCTTATTTAGAAAATACAGGACATTTATATTTTCTCAATTTGTTTCCTTAACAGAAAGCTCAAATACTGGACTGTCCGGTTCAAAACCGGACACCTGGCAACCCTATTCCTAGTCTGATAAAGCTGAGTGTTTGTATGCAAACATCTGCCTGTATTTATCTTTTGTGGGAGGGTGAACTTACTATTGCAGAACCATCATGGGAAATTATATTGCAGGAATTTTTCTGTACATGAGGGCTGGTATGTGAGTGGGGGAAACCTTGTTGAGTGTTTCAGCACTAATCTATAGCTCTGGGGAGAACAGGATTTTATTGAATGGGGTGGGAGGAATTGATGCTTTCAGCATCTTTTCTTTGCAATATCAGGGTAGAGTCATTTAATTAAGTGAATGTTGAGGCTGGCCTGAGACAAGCACCAGAGACTGGTATCCTCTGTTTATCCTCAAAGCAAGTCCTCCTCATGCAGTGAATGCTTTCCCTGATGCACTGCCAACATGCCCTCACTTGTTCTAGGGGACCTAGTCTCATTCTGCAAAGGAAGTTCAGCCTCCATTCCCATTCTGACTGTGACCCTCTGTCCAGACTACCAAATGTGATGCAGACATCTGTCCATTAAGAGTCAAACAGAGATGTCCATCTCATGTTAGGCCTTCAAACAACCCTCACTTTACAACCACTTTCAATTGCTACCAGTCTGGATCAGACTCACAATAGTGACATTCTGCTATGAAAAACTCCACAACTGAAGTTGGGCAAAGAACAGGTATTTTTTTTCAGTTCACTGGCAATTTTGAAAACAAAAGTTGTCTCACATATCATGTAATTATTTTTCCAGGAAATTGAAAATAAAACACATTAGTTTGGGATTGATCTAAATACAATTTTCAGAATTTTAAAACATTGCTTAATTTTTTTAAAATTAAGACTGAAGGAAATTTCTAAACAACAAGTCTCTTTGACAACAACTTTGAAAAAATTCATTTTAAAATATCAAAACAAAATGTTAAGAATTTGTTTGGATTTTGTTGTCCCCCCCCCAAAAAAAACACACACACACAAAAAAACAGGCAAAATGCACAAGAATTTGCAACATGTTTCTATACTGCCAAATCTGCATTTGCTTCTGAAAACAGTTTTTGGACAAAATTATTTTGGTCAGCTCTTTCCAATCTAATGGGCCAGTCAGTTACATCGCATGTGCCACTGCTGGTTTTAATAATTTGATTGTGGGAAGAAAGTGAGATCAGCATTCTGAATGAGAACAGTCACCTTTAGTTGTGGAATGGAAAAAGTTCTCTAACTTTCCTGCTAGCCCACAGACAATGAACAAGTTTTGAGGAGCAGTAATGTCATGAAATGAAGGCTTTTGTCTAGCAATCAGTTTTACAAAATGACATACTTCTGCTTTGTGGTTGTTCTATCTTTCAGTTGCCATAGTAAAGTTATTATGTGAGTATATTTGGCCTTTAGTATGAAGTACAGACAGATGGAAAAAAGAGAGCAGCCTTAGTAGTCTTAGACTAGGACTGCTGGGAACTCTTGAGTTGTACTCTGGATCCTGACAGGGACTTCCTCTAGTGTTAGTCAATTTAGAGCTAATTTTCAAAAATGATTTCTAAATTTCATTTTTGGTGTCCAAGTTTAGACATGTAGGTTCTGATTTTCAGAGGTGCTGAGCACCCACATTTGCCACTGACTTCAGGTGGAGCTGTGAGCCTTGGTCCCCCTGAAAATCAGGCTCTAAAATGGGCATCTAAAGACCTTGAGACCCAAAATTAGAGGCCACTTTCAAACTGTAGCCCTTAAGTTCTGTGTTTCATCTGTAAAATAGGAATTTGAGTCCTATTCTCAGCTGCTGTAATTGGTCATAGCTCCAAAGGCTGGCTTATAATATGCATCAGTTTCACAGGAACATATTGAGGACTACAGTAAAACCTGTGTTATCCGGCACACTCGGGGATTAGGGCATTCCAGTTATCTAAAAATTATGGTTATCTGAGGGTCCCATCAACCTAGGAAAAATCAATGGAAAATAATAGTAAAACTCACGTATTTAATGTTGGTAGTTTTGTAATATGAGGCAGTTGGTCTCACATTTCTATTTTGAGTTAAAGATTATTAGTACTTCTTAAATAAAAAATTAAGCCAATCATGGTAACCCAAGCCAGGCCTGTGCTCCTGAAGATGTGAGAGTATTCTGGCTGGGGGCAATCCCGGTTAACAGAGTGCTGGATAACAAAGGTTTGCTGTAGTTAGTTCATATTTGTAAAATGGTCTGGTGACTAAGACGACATAAAGTGTTGGTAGTGATAGTTAAGGCTGCAAAACTATTTCCATTATAATCCTCTGTTTTCACTTGCATACAACTATGCACTATGTCACTATGATGACTACAAAACCAAAACCAAACTATTGAAAATGTCATGCATTTGACTTGAAGTTTTCCATGCTGGGTGTGTCTGTCCCAAAGGTGAATTTGTTTATTTATTTATTTTTAAAGTTTGAGCAGAGCTCTTTTGGCTGTTTTTGTATTGGGTGATCATGACAGTTGTGTCTAAAATTATGTTTATTATCATCTAACAGTGTCCATAAAGTATAAATGCATGATAGTGCAGCATGTACAGCACCTATAAATGACATAGGAAAAAAGCTTTTATGTATTGACAGCTTAAAATAGTATAAATATTGTTTTTCATTTTGTACATTCAAAAAACTCATGCAGTCAAGTGCATTTTAGTAGGGACTTATTAATGTGTCTTCATTCTTCCCCTCCACTCTTACAAAGAAAGAATTTATTTATGATTTTTTTCCAGTGTTGGCACTGTGGGATTTTTCTGCAGTTTACAATTCCCATGTAAGAAGCTGCTCTTGGTAGAAAT